>NC_084566.2:13481624-13844124 GCF_033978685.3 Nerophis lumbriciformis
ACATAATAACAGTATAACTGCCACATTCAATATGACATTTATTTAAACATATTTCCTAAACCACACGTGAAAAATGTCTAATAATGCCTGGAAAACATTATTTTTGTGAGTTTTACTGGAAAAACATAGTTTGTAATGTTTGTAAAGACACAAGTTAGTTTTACTCAAGATGACAGTATAACTGTCATAATACATATGAAAGTTATATAAACATAATTCCAAAACCAAACATGCATTATGTCTAAAAATACCTGTAAAATTGTATCCATGTGAGTTTTACTAGAATCATTTTTTTTTGTCGTTACTAAATCCATCCATTTTCTTCCGCTTAACCGAGGTCGGGTTTGGGGGGGCAGCAGCCTAAACAGAGAAGCCCAGACTTCCCTCTCCCCAGCCACTTCTTCCAGCTCTTCTCGGGGGATCCTGAGGCGTTCCCAGACCAGCCGGGAGACATAATCTTCCCAATGTGTCCTGGGTCTTCCCCGTGGCCTCCTGCCGGTCGGACTTGCCCTAAACACCTCCCTCGGGAGGCGTTCGGGTGGCATCCTGAGCAGATGCCCGAACCACCTCATCTGGCTCCTCTCAATGCGCTTTACTCTGAGTTCCTCCCGGATAACAGAGCTTCTTATCCTATCTCTAAGGGAGAGACCCGCCACCCGGCGGAGGAAACTCAATTTGGCCGCTTGTACCCGGGATCTTGTGTTTTCGGTCATAACCATGACCATGGGTGCAGGATGGGAATGTAGATCGACCGGTAAATTTAGAGCTTTTAATTCTGGTTCAGCTCCTTCTTCACCACAATGGATCGATATAGCGTCCTCATTACTGAAGACGCCGCACCGATCCGCCTGTGGATCTCATGATCCACTCTTCCCTCACTCGTGAACAAGACTCCTAGGTACTTGAACTCCTCCACTTGGGGCCATCTAGTATGTGCCATCGCCTCCTCAACCTGGAAATGGCACCCCACCTTTTACCGGGCGAGAACCATGGACTCGGACTTGGAGGTGCTGATTCTCATCCCAGTCGCTTCATACTCGGCCATCCAATGAGAGCTGGAGATCCTGGCCAGTTGAAGCCATCAGGACAACATCAACTGCAAAAAGCAGAGACCTAATCCTGCAACCACCAAACCGGATCCCCTCAACGCCATGACTGCAATTCTGTCCATAAAAGTTAACAACAGAATCGGTGACACTGATCATAACCGCCACAATCAGACAGTCCGATACCCCATACTCTTGTCTTTGAGCCGGGGGGACAACAAGAATTGCCACCCCAGCCTCTCATTGCTTGCAACGCCATAGTGGAAGACTGTCGAGGGAACAGGTTCCTGTACCTCGCACCTCGCACACCAGCTCAGGCTCCTTCCCTCCCAGCGAGGTGACATTTCACGTCAGAAGAGCTAGCTTATGTAGCCGATGATCGGACCGCCAAGTGCCCTGCCTTCGGCTGCCGCTCAGCTCACACTGCACCCGACCTCTATAACCCAGCCCATGAGTGGTGAGCCCATTGGAGGAGGGAACCACGTTGCTTCATTGAGCTGAGCCAGCCAACAGGCGCTCGCCATCGTGCCCCACCTCTGGGCCTGGCTCCACAGGGGAGCCACGGTGACCCGCGTCCGGGCGAGGAAAAATCTAGGACCTCGATTTGTACTTTTCATAAAGGTCTTTGAGCTGCTCTTTGGCTGATCCCTCACCAAGGACCTATTTGTCTTGGGAGAGCCTACGAGGGGGCATAGAAGCCCACAGACAGCATAGCTCCTAGGATCAGTGGGACACGCAAACTCCTCTACCACGATAAGGTGGCGGCTCAGAAAGGAGGTTATATAAACATAACTCCAAAACCAAACATTCATTATGTCTAAAAATGCCTAAAATATTGTATCTGTGTGACTTTTACTAGAATGAGTTGTTTTTGTAAGGTTTGTAAATACAAACATTTGGTTTTACTCACTATGGTAAATGGGTTATACTTGTATAGCGCTTTTCTACCTTCAAGGTACACAAAGCGCTTTGACACTATTTTTCCATTCATCCATTCACACACACACACTGATGGCGGGAGCTGGCATGCAAGGCCCTAACCACAAACCATCAGGAGCAAGGGTAAAGTGTCTCCCTCAAGGACACAACGGACGTGACGAGGTTGGTAGAAGGTGGGGATCGAACCAAGAACCCTCAGGTTGCTGGAATGGCCACTCTCCCAACTGCGCCACGCCTTCCCCATGTATACTGTCTCTGTCTCTGTATCTGACAGTTATTTAAAAACCACACATGCAAAATGGCTAATAAGAGAAATGTATCTTTGTGAGTTTTACTGGAAAAAAATATTTTGTAAGGTTTGCAAAGACACAAGTCTTTTTTTTTTTTTTTTTTTACTTAATATGACAGTATAACTGTCATACTAAATATGAAAAGTTATAAACCTAACTCCAAGGTGAATTTTACTAGAATCAGGAGGTTTATAAGGTTTAAAAATACAAAAATTAGGTTTTACTCATAATGACAGTAAAACTGTCACACGCAATATGACAGTTATTTAAAAACTCCTAATCCACACAAGCAAAATGGCTATTGATGCCTGAAATAATTCATCCTTAGGAATTTTCCTCGAAACATAAGGTTTTTTAAATCTTGCAAACACAAAAAGTAGTTTTTTACTCAATATGACAGTAATGTTCTTAAAATCCTGAGATAATACGAAAAAAGCAACAAAAAAAATGTATTCCATTATAATTCCTAAACCAAACATGCAAAATGTGTAAAAATGCCAGTAATATTGAATCAATGTATGTCTTACTAGAATCAGTTGTGTTTGAAAGGTTTGCAATTAGAAAAATTAGGGTGACAGTAAATTAAACATAACTCCTAAACTACACAGAACAATGAGCTAATATCCATCCATCCATCCATCCATCTATCCATCCAGCCATCTTCTTCCGCTTATCCGAGGTCGGGTCGCGGGGGCAGCAGCCTAAGCAGGGAAGCCCAGACTTCCCTCTCCCCAGCCCCTTCGTCCAGCTCCTCCCGGGAGATCCCGAGGCGTTCCCAGGCCAGCCGGGAGACATAGTCTTCCCAACGTGTCCTGGGTCTTCCCCGTGGCCTCCTACCGGTCGGACGTGCCCTAAACACCTCCCGAGGGAGGCGATCGGGTGGCATCCTGACCAGATGCCCGAACCACCTCATCTGGCTCCTCTCGATGTGGAGGAGCAGCGGCTTTACTTTGAGCTCCCCCCAGATGACAGAGCTTCTCACCCTATCTGTAAGGGAGAGCCCCGCCACCCGGCGGAGCGAATATTGCATGAAATAATGCATTCTTGTGAGTTTTACTCGAATCATATGCTTTTTTAAGGCTTGCAAACACAAAAAGTAGTTTTTTACTCAATATGACAGTAATGTTCTTAAAATTCTGAGATAATGCGAAAAAAGCAATAAAAATGTATTCAATCATAATTTCTAAACTAAAAATTGCAAAATGTGTAAAAATGCCTGTATTATTGAATCCATGTGAGTTTAACTAGAATCAGTTGTTTTAGTAAGGTTTGCAAGAGCAAAAATTAGGTTTTACTCTTTATGAAAGTAAACTGTCACACTCAATATGACATTTATTGAATCATAACTCCTAAACTACACATGCAAAATGTCTAATGATGCCTCAAATAATGCATTCTACGGAGTTTTACTCGAAACATATGCTTTTTCAAATCTTGCAAGCAAAAAGTAGTTTTTACTCAATATGACAGTAATGTTCTTAAAATTCTGAGATAATGCGAAAAAAGCAATAAAAATGTATTCCAACATAATTCCTAAACCAACAATGCAAAATGTCTAAAAATGCCAGTAATATTAAATCCATGTGAGTTTCACTAGAATCAGTTGTTTTAGTAAGGTTTGCAAGAGCAAAAATTATGTTTTACTCTTTATGAAAGTAAACTGTCACACTCAATATGACAGTTTTTTAATCATAACTCCTAAACCACTCATGCAAAATGGCTAATAATGTTTGAAATAATGGATCCTTGGGAGTTTTCCTCGAAACATATGCTTTCTTAAGGCTTGCAAACACAAAAAGTATTTTTTACTCAATATGACAGTAATGTTCTTAAAATCCTGAGATAATGCGAAAAAAGCAATAAAAATGTATTCAATCATAATTTCTAAACTAAACATGCAAAATGTGTAAAAATGCCTGTATTATTGAATCCATGTGAGTTTTACTAGAATCAGCTGTTTTAGTGAAGTTTGCAAAAACAAAAATTAAGTTTTACTGTTTATGAAAGTAATCTGTCACACTCAATATGACAGTTTTTTAATCATAACTCCTAAACTACTCATGCAAAATGGCTAATAATGTTTGAAATAATGGATTGTGGGAGTTTTCCTCGAAACTTATGCTTTCTTAAGGCTTGCAAACACAAAAAGTATTTTTTTTACTCAATATGACAGTAATGTTCTTAAACTCCTGAGATACTGCGAAAAAAGCAATAAAAATGTATTCAATCATAATTTCTAAACTAAACATGCAAAATGTGTAAAAATGCCTGTATTATTGAATCCATGTGAGTTTAACTAGAATCAGTTGTTTTAGTAAGGTTTGCAAACACAAAAATTAGGTTTTACTCTTTATGAAAGTAAACTGTCACACTCAATATGACATTTATTTATTCATAACTCCTAAACTACACATGCAAAATGTCTAATGATGCCTCAAATAATGCATTCTACGGAGTTTTACTCGAAACATATGCTTTTTCAAATCTTGCAAGCAAAAAGTAGTTTTTACTCAATATGACAGTAATGTTCTTAAAATTCTGAGATAATGCGAAAAAAGCAATAAAAATGTATTCCAACATAATTCCTAAACCAACAATGCAAAATGTCTAAAAATGCCAGTAATATTAAATCCATGTGAGTTTCACTAGAATCAGTTGTTTTAGTAAGGTTTGCAAGAGCAAAAATTATGTTTTACTCTTTATGAAAGTAAACTGTCACACTCAATATGACAGTTTTTTAATCATAACTCCTAAACCACTCATGCAAAATGGCTAATAATGTTTGAAATAATGGATCCTTGGGAGTTTTCCTCGAAACATATGCTTTCTTAAGGCTTGCAAACACAAAAAGTATTTTTTACTCAATATGACAGTAATGTTCTTAAAATCCTGAGATAATGCGAAAAAAGCAATAAAAATGTATTCAATCATAATTTCTAAACTAAACATGCAAAATGTGTAAAAATGCCTGTATTATTGAATCCATGTGAGTTTTACTAGAATCAGCTGTTTTAGTGAAGTTTGCAAAAACAAAAATTAAGTTTTACTGTTTATGAAAGTAATCTGTCACACTCAATATGACAGTTTTTTAATCATAACTCCTAAACTACTCATGCAAAATGGCTAATAATGTTTGAAATAATGGATTGTTGGGAGTTTTCCTCGAAACTTATGCTTTCTTAAGGCTTGCAAACACAAAAAGTATTTTTTTTACTCAATATGACAGTAATGTTCTTAAACTCCTGAGATACTGCGAAAAAAGCAATAAAAATGTATTCAATCATAATTTCTAAACTAAACATGCAAAATGTGTAAAAATGCCTGTATTATTGAATCCATGTGAGTTTAACTAGAATCAGTTGTTTTAGTAAGGTTTGCAAACACAAAAATTAGGTTTTACTCTTTATGAAAGTAAACTGTCACACTCAATATGACATTTATTTATTCATAACTCCTAAACTACACATGCAAAATGTCTAATGATGCCTCAAATAATGCATTCTACGGAGTTTTACCCGAAACATATGCTTTTTCAAATCTTGCAAACACAAAAAGTAGTTTTTTACTCAATATGACAGTAATATTCCTAAAATACTGAGATAATGCAAAAAAAGCAATGAAAATACATTCAATCATATTTCCTAAATCTAACATGCAAAATGTGTAAAAATGCCTGTAATATTGAATCCATGTGAGTTTTACTAGATTAGGTTGTGTTTGAAATTTTTGCAAATACAAAAATTAGGTTTTTTTCACCATGACAATGTACACTCAATATGACAGTAAAATAAACATAACTCCTAAACTACACTTAAAAATGAGCTAATATTGCCTGAAATAATGCATTCTTGTGAGTTTTACTCGAAACATATGCTTTCTTAAGGCTTGCAAACACAAAAAGTATTTTTTTTACTCAATATGACAGTAATGTTCTTAAAATCCTGAGATAATGCGAAAAAAGCAATAAAAATGTATTCAATCATAATTTCTAAACTAAACATGCAAAATGTGTAAAAATGCCTGTATTATTGAATCCATGTGAGTTTGACTAGAATCAGTTGTTTTAGTAAGGTTTGCAAACACAAAAATTAGGTTTTACTCTTCATGAAAGTAAACTGTCACACTCAATATGACATTTATTTATTCATAACTCCTAAACTACACATGCAAAATGTCTAATGATGCCTCGAAAAATGCATTCTACGGAGTTTTACTCGAAACATATGCTCTTTCAAATCTTGCAAACAAAAAGTATCTTTTTACTCAATATGACAGTAATATTCCTAAAATACTGAGATAATGCGAAAAAAGCAATGAAAATATATTCAATCATATTTCCTAAATCAAACATGCAAAATGTGTAAAAATGCCTGTGATATTGAATCAATGTGAGTTTTACTAGATTAGGTTGTGTTTGAAATTTTTGCAAATACAAAAATTAGGTTTTTTTCACCATGACTCAATATGACAGTAAATTAAATATAACTCCTAAACTACACTTAAAAATGAGCTAATATTGCCTGAAATAATTTATTCTTGTGAGTTTTACTCAAAACATATGCTTTTTTAAGGATTGCAAACACAAAAAGTAGTTTTTATTCAATATGACAGTAATGTTCTTAAAATTCTGAGATAATGCGAAAAAAGCAATACAAATGTATTCCAACATAATTCCTAAACCAACAATGAAAAATGTCTAAAAATGCCTGTAATATTAAATCCATGTGAGTTTTACTAGAATCAGTTGTTTTAGTAAGGTTTGCAAAAACAAAAATTAGGTTTTACTCTTTATGAAAGTAAACTGTCACACTCAATATGACAATTTTTTAATCATAACTCCTAAACTACTCATGCAAAATGGCTAATAATGTTTGAAATAATGGATCCTTGGGAGTTTTCCTCGAAACATATGCTTTCTTAAGGCTTGCAAACACAAAAAGTATTTTTTACTCAATATGACAGTAATGTTCTTAAAATCCTGAGATAATGCAAAAAAAGCAATAAAAATGTATTCAATCATAATTTCTAACTTAAACATGCAAAATGTGTAAAAATGCCTATTATTGAATCCATGTGAGTTTTACTAGAATCAGTTGTTTTAGTAAGGTTTGCAAAAACAAAAATTAGGTTTTACTCTTTATGAAAGTAAACTGTCACACTCAATATGACAGTTTTTTAATCATAACTCCTAAACTACTCATGCAAAATGGCTAATATTGTTTGAAATATTGGATCCTTGGGAGTTTTCCTCGAAACATATGCTTTCTTAAGGCTTGCAAACACAAAAAGTATTTTTTACTCAATATGACAGTTATGTTCTTAAAGTCCTGAGAAAATGCGAAAAAGGCAATAAAAATGTATTCAATCATAATTTCTAAACTAAACATGCAAAATTTGTAAAAATGCCTGTAATATTGAATCCATGTGAGTTTTACTAGAACCGGTTGTGTTTGAAATTTTTGCAAATAAAAAAAATTAGGTTTTTTTCACCATGACAAGTACACTCAATATAACAGTAAATAAACATAACTCCTAAACTACACATAAAAATGAGCTATTATTGCCTGAAATAATGCATTATTGTGAGTTTTACTCGAAACATATGCTTTTTTTAAGGCTTGCAAACACAAAAAGTAGTTTTTTACTCAATATGACAGTAATGTTCTTAAAATCCTGAGATAATGCGAAAAAAGCAATAAAAATGTATTCCAACATAATTCCTAAACCAACAATGTAAAATGTCTAAAAATGCCTGTAATATTAAATCCATGTGAGTTTTACTAGAATCAGTTGTTTTTGTAAGGTTTGCAAATACAAAAAATAGGTTTTACTCTATATGAGAGTATACTGTTACATTTAATATGACAGTTATTTAAACATAACTCCTAAACTACAAATGCTAAATGGCTAATGATGCCTGAAATAATGCATCCTTAGGAGTTTTACTCGAAAAATATGCTTTTTTAATCCTTGCAAACACAGAAAGTAGTTTTTACTCAATGTGACAGTAATATTCTTATAATCCTGAGATAATGCGAAAAAAGCAATAAAAATGTGTTCCATCATAATTTCTAAACCAAACATGCAAAATGTGTAAAAATGCCTGTTATATTGAATCCATGTGAGTTTTACTAGTATCAGTTGTTTTTGTAAGGTTTTCAAATACAAAAAATAGGTTTTACTTACTATGACAGTTATTTAAACTCCATGTATCTTTGTGAGTTTTACTAAAAAAAATATATTTTGAATGTTTACAAAAACAAAAGTTAGTTTTTTTTTACTCAATATGATAGTATAACTGTCATACTAAATCCATCCATTTTCTTCCGCTTATCCGAGGTCGTGTTGCGGGGGCTGCAGCCTAAGCAGAGAAGCCCAGACTTCCCTATCCCCAGCTACTTCGTCCAGCTCCTCTCGGGGGATCCCGAGGCGTTCCCAGGCCAGCCAGCTGATATAATCTTCCCAATGTGTCCTGTGTCTTCCCCGTGGCCTCCTGCCGTTTGGACTTGCCTTAACGAAAAAAGCAATACTAATGTATTCAAACACAACTCCTAAACAAAACATGTAAAATGTCTAAAATGCCTTTAATATTGAATCTATGTGAGTTTTACAAGAATCAGTTGTTTTTGTAAGGTTTGCAAATACAAAAATTAGGTTTTACACTTAACATTATAACTCAATATGTGTGGCAGTTATACTACCACACTCAAAATGACAGTTATTTAAGCATAACTCCTAAACTACACATGACCATTTTCTAATAATGCATGAAGAAATGTATCTTTGTGAGTTTTACTAGTAACATTTTCTTTTGTAAGGTTTGCAAAGACACGAGTTAGTTTTTTTTTACTCACTTTGACAGTATACTGTCACACTCAATTTCAGTTATTTAAACATAACTCCTAAACCACACATACAAAATGGCTAATAATGTCTGTAGAAATGTATCTTTGTGAGTTTTACTGGGAAACAATATTTTGTAAGGTTTGTAAAGACACAAGTTAGTTTTTTTTTACTCAATATAACAGTATAACTGTCATACTATATATGAAAGTTATATAAACATAACTTCAAAACTACACATGAACATTTTCTAATAATGTTAGAGTTTTACTAGTAACATTTTCTTTTGTAAGGTTTGCAAAGACACAAGTTAGTTTTTTTTACTCAATATAACAGTATAACTGTCATACTATAAACACAAGTTATATAAACATAACTCCAAAACCAAACATGCATTATGTCTAAAAATTCAGCACTGCAACTACACATGCACCGGATTTAAACTAAATGTCCCTGCTGCTGAGATCCGAGTTGCAGGGCTGGCCACCACGCCAACATCATCCAGGGCTCCAGAAACATTTGTAGGTCAATGCCCCACAATACAAGTAGATGCTGGAGGCACTATTCTGCCAGGACTTTTAGACACCGGGTCCCAAGTGACGCTAATGTCCGAAAGCCTATTTAATGCTCACTTTACCGAAGCTAAGCTCGAAAGGACCCCTACCCTTTTTCGTCTAAGAGCAGCTAATGGCCTGGAAATCCCCTATATCGGCTATGCGGTTCTTGATTTTGAGGTAGAGGGTGTTAAAGTTCCCGAAAGAGGAGTAGTAATTGTTGCGGATCAAAACTGTACACACCCCTTCATAATAGGTATGAATCTAATCGTGGGTTGTTGGGATGCCGTTTTTAAATGTCCTAAGACCTCTACTCTTCGGCATCTTCAAAAGCAAAAGGTGTGGAGGGAAGCTTTTGCTACATGTTCCCGTATAGAAGCTGTTGCTGCTGAAGATGGCTTGCTAGGCCACGTGAGATTGGCCTCGAAGACTAGTATTACATATCCCCCAAAGGAGATGTTGGTGCAGGGCTAACTACTGCGCCCTGCCACGCCAACTGCCGGTGCAGTTGGCGTGGCAAAATCACTGGTCGTGGTGAACAGAGGTAGGCTGCCCCTCCGTGTTTATAACCCCCATTCCTACAGTATTTCCTTAAAACGATTTGAGAAGCTAGGGCAGCTGTTCTGTGTTGATGATAGTGATGTGCATGGAGCTGAGGATCTGTGTTTATCTCTAGTAGAGGAGGGTGTGGTAGAAGTGTCACTCATTGATGCCACAGCCCAAACCAATCCAGAACTGTCCCCAGATGTTAGGGATTTGAGTGATAAGCCGGATCTGTCTGAGCAGCAACAGGTGCAGCTACGCGCCCTGCTGGCGAAGTGGGAGAAGGTGTTTGCACAACATGAGGACTTTGGAAGGACCAGTGTTGTGCAACACAGGATACTGACTGGAGATTCCGCCCCTACCAGGGAGAGATACCGACCCATCCCGCCTCTGTTGCATAAGGAAGTGAAGACACTGCATGTTTTCAGGTATGCTTGAACAGAGAGTGATAAAGGAAAGCTGCAGTCCCTGGGCAGCGCCTATAGTGTTAGTCCGCAAAAAGTTGGCGCTTTTGTGTAGACTACCGGAGGTTAAACTCAGTTACACATAAAGACGCCTTTCCGTTCCCCTGAATCGAAGAGACCCTAACTGGTCTGAGCAAATCTGAATGGTTTTCGACCTTAGACCTCGCTAGTGGGTATTGGCAAGTGGAGGTGCACCCGGACGATCGTGAAAAGACTGCATTTACAACTCTCCTCGGACTGTTCGAGTTTGAACGCATGCCATTTGGTCTATGCAATGCACCTGCCACTTTCCAACGGCTTATACGTCATTGTTTGAATGGTCAAATAGCGGAATCATTGTTGGTTTATCTTGATGACATAATACTTTTTTCTGTTGATTTCACTGCCCATCTACAGCACCTGGACCAGGTGTTTGAACGGTTGCAGCGACATGGACTTAAACTCAAGCCCTCTAAGTGCAAGCTCTTTCAGCGTGAGGTGAAATTCTTGGGACACGTGGTGGATCGGGATGGAGTGAGACCGGACTCAGGTAAAATTAAGGCAGTACAGGACTGGGCCGCTTCGACCACTGTCAAGGAAGTGAGAGCGTTTCTTGGATTGGCAGGCTATTACCAACGTTTTGTGGCTGGGTTTGCTAAAATAGCCCGTCCCCTAAATAAATGTCGGTGGGACGGCCTCACTGGCCGTCCCACCGACAAGAAGGCACAGGCCCACAAAATAGTGTGGACACCAGAGTGTCAGACGTCCTTTGAAGAGCTAAAAAAGGCTTTGACCGACAGTTGCCTGCCCGCTATGCAGACGAGAGTTCCCCCCGTTGCAGGGACTGACAACGATAATGTATGGGGGGGATGTGATGGGACACAAGTAGGGGATTTTATTTTTTTTGTTTCATTGTCATGCATGTCTGAGTGTTTTTATTGTTGTAGATTTTAATTGCATGTTTTTACATTTTACAATTTGATTGCATGTTTTGACACTTTGAGGACTTTGACTGTATTTTTAATTGCATAAGTTTATTCCTTGTGGACTTTGCTGGCATTTAAGACGTTGCCCCTTTTAGCTTGTTGCCCCTGACAACCAAAGTGCCCAATCGAACGGCACCTGAAATCAGACGCACCTGTGGAGCATTAGGGCTGCACACATTTAAAAAGGAGCGACCAGGAGGATCGTCAGGCTTGACAAGGAGGACCGGGTGAACGCGCGCAGGTTGAGAAGGAATCCCCAAGACTACCCAGCAGACCCGCAGGCTACCGAAAAGAACCCCCAGAATCCCACAATACGCAGGGGCAGAGGAAACTCTGACTCCAAAGTAAGTGTCGTGCCTTGTGGATTTGCAGGGGTATTTAACTGCCTTGGGCTGTGGGCTTGTGGCTCGTGTGTTGTGCGCTGGCTGTGTGGTTCTGTGAGCAGGAGCAATCGAACACGATTCATAAACCAAAGATGTATTATGTCTAAAAATGCCTGTAATATTTTATCCATGTGAGTTTTACTACAATCAGTTGTTTTTGTAAGGTTTGCAAATACAACAATTAGGTTTTACACATAATGACAGTATAACTGCCACACCCAATCAGTAGTTTTTTACTCGATTTGACTAATATTTTTACAATCCTGAGATAATGCAAAAAAAGCAATAAAAATGTATTGCAACATAATTCCTAAACCAACAATGCAAAATGTCTAAAAATACCTGTAATATTAAAACTATGTGACAATTACTGTAATCAGTTGTTTTTGAAAGATTTGCAAATACAAAAATTAGGTTTTACGCATAGACATATAACTGCCACCTAAATATGACAGTTGTTTAAAACATATCTCCTAAACCACACATGCAAAGTGGCTAATAATGCCTGGAGGAATGTATCTTTGTGAGTTTTACTAGAATAATGATCTTTTGTAAGGATTGCAAAGACACAAGTTAGTTTTTTTTACTCAATATGACAGTTTTACTGTCATACTAAATATGAAAGTTATATAAACATAACTCTATAACCAAACATGCATTATGTCTAAAAATGCCTGTAATATTGTATCCATGTGAGTATTACTAGAATCAGTTGTTTTTGTAAGGTTTGCAAATACAAAAATTAAGTTTTACTCACTATGCCAGTTATTTAAACATAACTCCTAAACAACAAATGCAAAATGGCTAATAATGCCTGGAGATGTATCTTTGAGTTTTACTAAAATGTTCTTTTGTAAGGTTTGCAAAGACACAAGTTAGTTTTTTTTTACTCAATATGATAGTATCACTGTCATACTAAATAAGAAAGTTGTATAAACATAATTTCAAAACTACACATGCAATCCGTCTAAAAATGCCTGTAATATTGAATCTATGTGAGTTTTACCAGAATCAGGTATTTTGGTAAGGTTTACAATTACAAAAATTAGGTTTTACTCATGACAGTATAACTGCCACATTCAATATGGCAGTTATTTAAACATAACCCCTAAACCACATGCAAAAAGGCTTATATTGCCTGGAGATGTATCTTTGTGAGTTTTACTAGAAAACATATAATTTGTAAGGTTTTTTAAAGACACAAGTTAGTTTTTTTTTACTCAATATAATAGTATAACTGTCATACTAAATGTATCCATTTTCTTCCGCTTATCCGAGGTCGGGTTGCGGGGGCAGCAGCCTAAGCAGAGAAGCCCAGACTTCCCTCTCCCCAGCCACTTCGTCCAGCTCTTCTCGGGGGATCCCGAAGCGTTCCCAGGCCAGCCGGCTGACATAGTCTTCCCAATGTGTCCTGGGGCTTCCCTGTGGCCTCCTGCCGGTCGGACTTGCCCTAACGAAAAAAGCAATTAAAATGTATTCAAACACAACTCCTAAACCAAACATGTGAAATGTCTAAATGCCTGCAATATTGAATCTATATGAGTTTTACTAGAATCAGTTGTTTTTGTAAGGTTTGCAAATACAAAAATTAGGTTTAACACTTAATGACAGTATAACTGCCATACTCAATTTGACAGTTATTAAAACATAACTCCTAAACTACACATGAACATTTTCTAATAATGCATGAAGAAATGTATCTTTTGTGAGTTTTACTAGTAACATTTTCTTTTGTAAGCATTGCAAAGACACAAGTTAGTTTGTTTTACTCACTATGACTTTACTGTCACACTCAATATGACAATTATTTAAACATAAATCCTAAACCGCACATGCAAAATGGCTAATAATGCCTGTAGAAATGTATCTTTGAGTTTTACTGGGAAAAATATTTTGTAAGGTTTGTAAAGACACAAGTTAGTTGTTTTTTCTTTACTCAATATGACAGTATTACTGTAATACTAAATATGAAAGTTATATAAACACAACTCCAAAACCAAACATGCATTATGTCTAAAAATGCCTGTGATATTGTATCTGAGTTTTCCTCGAATCAATTGTTTTTGTAAGGTTTGCAAATACAAAATTTAGGTTTTACTCACTATGACAGTTATTTAAACATAAATCCTAAACAACAAATGCAAATAGCTAATAATGCTTGGAGAACTGTATCTTTGTTATAGAGAGCCTGCTGACCAACAGCATCTCTGTCTGGACTGGAGCCTGCAGTGCCTCAGACTGGAAGTATCTCCAGAGAGTGGTGAGGACGGCGGAAAAGATCATCAGGACTCCTCTTCCTCCTATCCAGGAGATCGCAAAAAGTGCTGCCTGACCAGGGCTCAGAAAATTTGCAAAGACTCCTCCCACCCCCACCAAGGACAGTTTTCACTGCTGGACTCTAGAAAGAGGTTCCGCAGCCTCCGAAGCAGAACCTCCAGCTTCTGTAGCAGCTTCTTCCCTCAGGCCGTAAGACTCTTGAACGCATCATAATTAAATTATCTCAACTCCCCTCAAAATGAATTGACTCGCTGGAATGAAATAAACAATATAACATACACCCATAAACGTGGGCGCATGTGGAAAAAGTGCAATATATTTATCTGCACAGTAATCTATTTATCTATTTATATCTATGTATATATATTTATTTATTATATATATGTATATATATATATATATATATATAGTATTTATATATTATTTATATATATTTATTTATCAAAATATGCACCTTATTGCTTTTTTATCCTGCACTACGACATTTCGTTCTTATCTGTGCTGTAAAGTTCAAATTTGAATGACAATAAAAAGAAAGTCTAAGTCTTTACCAGAATAATGATCTTTTGTAAGGTTTGCAAAGACGCAAGTTATTTGTTTTTTTTACTCAATATGACAGTATAACTGTCATACTAAATATGAAAGTTGTAAAAACATAACTCCAAAACCAAACAAGCAATCCGTCTAAAAATGCATGTAATATTCAATCTATGTGAGTTTTACCAGAATCAGGTATTTTGGTAAGGTTTACAATTACAAAAATTAGGTTTTACTCATGACAGTATACCTGCCACATTCAATTTGACATTTATTTAAACATAACTCCTAAACCACACCTAAACCCCAGGCTAATAATACCTGGGGAAATGTCTCTTTGTGAGTTTTACTAGAAAAAATATATTGTGTAAGGTTTGTAAAGACACAAGTTAGTTTTTTTTACTCAATATGACAGTATAGCTGTAAATAAATAAATAAATAAATGGGTTGTACTTGTACAGCGCTTTTCTACCTTCAAGGTACTCAAAGCGCTTTGACACTACTTCCACATTTACCCATTCACGCTAACCAGCACCCTCGGGTCGCGCACGGCCATTCTCCCACTGCGCCAAACATTACTCCAAAACCAATGTCTAAAAGTGCCTGTAATATTGTATCTGTGTGAGTTTTACTAGAATCAGTTGTTTTTGTAAGGTTTTCAAATACCAAAATTAGGTTTTATTTACTTTGACTGTTATTTAAACATAACTCCTAAACAACAAATGCAAAATAGCTAATAATGCTTGGAGAGATGTATCGTTGTTATAGCGAGCCTGCTGACCAACAGTATCTCTGTCTGGACTGGAGCCTGCAGTGCCTCAGACTGGAAGTATCTCCAGAGAGTGGTGAGGACGGCGGAAAAGATCATCAGGACTCCTCTTCCTCCTATCCAGGAGATCGCAAAAAGTGCTGCCTCACCAGGGCTCAGAAAATTTGCAAAGACTCCTCCCACCCCCACCAAGGACAGTTTTCACTGCTGGACTCTAGAAAGAGGTTCCGCAGCCTCCGAAGCAGAACCTCCAGCTTCTGTAGCAGCTTCTTCCCTCAGGCCGTAAGACTCTTGAACGCATCATAATTAAATTATCTCCTCAACTCCCCTCAAAATGAATTAACTCGCTGGAATGAAATAAACAATATAACATACACCCATAAACGTGGGCGCATGTGAAAAAAGTGCAATATATTTATCTGCACAGTAATCTATTTATCTATTTATATATATTTATATATATTTATTTATTATATATATATATGTATATATATATACATATATATATATATATATATATATATATATATATATATAGTATTTATATATTATTTATATATATTTATTTATCGAAATATGCACCTTATTGCTTTTTTATCCTGCACTACGACATTTCGTTCTTATCTGTGCTGTAAAGTTCAAATTTGAATGACAATAAAAAGAAAGTCTAAGTCTAAGTCTTTACTAGAATAACGATCTTTTGTAAGGTTTGCAAAGACACAAGTTAGGTTTTTTTTTACTCAATGGTAATATACAGTATAACTGTCATACTAAATATGAAAGTTGTATAATCAAAACTCCAAAACCAAACATGCAATCCGTCTAAAAATGCATGTAATAATGAATCTATGTGAGTTTTACCAGAATCAGGTATTTTGGTAAGGTTTACAATTACAAAATTTAGGTTTCACTCATAATGACAGTATAACTGCCACGTTCAATTTGACATCTATTTAAACATAACTCCTAAACCACAAATGCACAATGGCTATTAATGCCTGGAGAAATGTCTCTTTGTGAGTTTTACTGGAAAAAAAATATTTCGTAATGTTTGTACCGACACAAGTGCGTTTTTTTTACTCAATATGACAGTGTTACTGTCATACTAAATATGGAAGTTATATAAACATAACTCCAAAACCAAACATGCATTATCTCTAAAAATGCCTGTAATTTTGTATCCATGTGAGTTTTACTAGAATCAGTTGTTTTTGTAAGGTTTGCAAATACAAAATATGGGTTTTACTCACAGTATACTGTCACACTCAATCTGACAGTTATTTAAACATAACTCCTAAACCACACATGCCAAATGGCTAATAATGCCTGGAGAAATGTCTCTTTGTGAGTTTTGCAGGAAAAAAAATATTTTGTAAGGTTTGTAAAGACACAAGTTAGTTTTTATTACTCAATATGACAGTATTACTGTAATACTAAATATGAAAGTTATATACACACAACTCCAAAATCAAACATGCATCATGTCTAAAAATGCCTGCAATATTGCATCCATGTGAGTTTTACTAGAATCAGTTGTTTTTGTAAGGTTTTTGCAAATACAAAAATTAGGTTTTACTCACTATGACAGTTATTTAAACATAACTCCTAAACAACAAATGCAAAATGACTAATAATGCTTGGAGAAATGTATCTTTGTTAGATTAACTAAAACAATGATCTTTTTTATGGTTTGCAAAGAAACACATTTTAGTTTTTTGTACTCAATATGATAGTATAACTGTTATACTAAATATGAAAGTTGTATAAACATAACCCCAAAACCAAACATGTAATCTGTCTAAAAATGCCTGTAATATTGAATATTTGTGAGTTTTACCAGAATCAGGTATTTTGGTAAGGTTTACAATTACAAAAATTAGGTCATGATGACAGTATTACTGCCACATTCAATATGACAGTTATTTAAACATAACTCCTAAACCACACATGCAAAATGGCTAATAATGCCTGTAGATATGTATCTTTGTGAGTTTTACTAGAAAAAATATATTTTGTAAGTTAGTTTTTTTTACTTAATATGACAGTATAACTGTCATACTAAATCCATCCATTTTCTTCCGCTTATCCGAGGTCCGGTTGCAGGGGCAGCAGCCTAAGCAGAGAAGCCCGGACTTCCCTATCCCCAACCACTTCGTCCAGCTCATCTCGGGGGATCCCGAGGCGTTCGACAGCCCAGCCAGGAGACATAGTCTTCCCAATGTGTCCTGGGTCTTCCCCGCGGCCTCCTGCCCGTCGGACTTGCCCTAATGAAAAAAGCAATACAAATGTATTCAAACACAACTCTAAACCAAACATGTAAAATGTCTAAAAATGCCTGTAATATTGAATCTATGTGAGTTTTACCAGAATCAGGTATTGTGGTAAGGTTAACATTTACAAAAATTAGGTTTTACTCATAATAACAGTATAACTGCCACATTCAATTTGACATTTATTTAAACATAACTCCTAAACCACATGTGCACAATGGCTAATAATGCCTGGAGAAATGTCTCTTTGTGAGTTTTACTGGAAAAAAAAATATTTTTTAAGGTTTGTACAGATACAAGTTAGTTTTTTTAATTCAATATGACAGTATTACTGTCATACAAAATATGAAAAATATATAAACATTACTCCAAAACCAAACATGCATTATGTCTAAAAATGCCCGTAATCAGGGCCGGCCCGTGGCATAGGCCGTATAGGCAAATGCTAAGGGCGCCGTTCATCAGGGGGCGCCACGCCAGTGCCACAAATGTTGGAGAAAAAAAAAAAAAAAAAAAGTTGGTACTATTATTTCTAAATACAAAAAATAATCCCACGTTAATTAAAATGCAAATTAAAGCCTATTTAATAGAAATATTATTTGTTACAACATTACGCCCCCCCCCTTCCCCCCGCACGGTCCCCCCCCCCCCCCCCCCTTTCCCGTATCATGACTCTTTTTGGACGTCACCACATCAAAAAATCAACACAAGATGTCAAAACGGCCAAAACTGTCAGGTGCCCAGGGAAGAAAAAAGAGAAAAGAAGAGGAGGAGAAACGAGAAAAGACAGAGGTAGCAGGTAGGTAACGTTAGCCTACATGAAATTATTTGTCTGTTACAGAATGTGATAGTAACCTGGCTTTTTAGCATTAAGCTAATATTACATGATTCGGCAATTGCTAATCAATAAATAGCTAGTTCTGTTTTAACGTCGGGTTAATATTGTGGAGGGGGCTAAATTGTTATGGAAAATAATAATGTAACGTTAGGTAATTACAGTACTCCCACCTTACATTCCTCAGGGACATTTGTATTAGATCTTTTAAGCAGGTGTTTTTGTTTACATTGTTATTGCCTTCTGGTTAGCTAATGTTTGCCCTGCAGGTAATAGTCACTTTTCCACCCCTTTATATATTAGGTATAGTTGTAAGCAGAGGTGGCTAGAGTAGCCAGAAATTGTACTCAAGTAAGAGTACTGTTACTTTAGAGATTTATTACTCAAGTAAAAGTAAGGAGTAGTCACCCAAATATTTACTTGAGTAAAAGTAAAAAGTATGTTGTGAAAAAACTACTCAAGTACTGAGTAACTGATGAGTAACATACACACACACACACACACATATATATATATATATATATATATATATATATATATATATATATATATATATATATATATATATATATATATATATATATATATATATATATATATACATACATATACATTGATATATACAGTATATAATTTATATGTAATTATTTTGCTGTTTTTGTTTACATGTTAAAGATGTTTTAATGAATATACATGCATGTTTAACATATAGATTATTTTCTTTCATGCAGACTAGAATATAAATTGGTGTATTACCTGATTCTGATGACTTGCGTTGACTGTAATCAGACAGTAGTGATGATAACGTCCACGTTTTCAAATGGAGGAGAAGAAAAGTTCCTCCTTTCTGTCTAATACCACATGAAAGTGGTTGGTTTTTGGCACCTTGTTTGTCCAGCTTCCATATTCGTTTTTATACACTTTACAAGAAATATATTGGCGTCAAACTCCGTAGCTTGCTAGCTTGTTTGCGCTGGCTTTCGGAGACTCTTGTTTTGAAAGCGCAGGCGGGATGGAGCGGCATTTTTATTGTGAAGACAGGAACGTCCTCATGTGCGGTCAGTCTTGAGGCTTTTGACGGGATGTACGGTTGAAATAAAAAAAGTATATTTTTTCCTTCACACTTTTGATTGATTGATTGGAACTTTTATGATTAGATTGCACAGTACAGTAAATATTCCGTACAATTGACCACTAAATGGTAACACCCCAATAAGTTTTTCAACTTGTTTAAGTCAGGTCATGTGACCACCTGGCTCTGTTTGATTGGTCCAACGTCACCAGTGACTGCATCTGATTGGTGGAACGAAGTGAAACGTCACCAGTAAGGCAGGCACTTTGAAGGTCTGTCTGACAGACCAAAACAAACAAAGCGTGCATTAACAGATCGATAAAAATTAGTAGCGAGTAGCGAGCTGAATGTAGATAAAAGTAGCGGAGTAAAAGTAGCGTTCCTTCTCTATAAATATACTTAAGTAAAAGTAAAAGTATGTTGCATTAAAACTACTCTTAGAAGTACAATTTATCCCAAAATTTACTCAAGTAGATGTAACGGAGTAAATGTAGCGCGTTACTACCCACCTCTGGTTGTAAGTAAAAAAAAAGGTCAAAGACAAAGCTATTCGGTTTCTTGTGAGTATATACACTTCACTGCCGATGTGGGGGGGCGCCACCTAAAATCTTGCCTAGGGCGCCAGATTGGTTAGGGCGGGCCTGCCCGTAATATTGTATCCATGTGAGTTTTAGTAGAATCATTTGTTTTCATAAGGTTTGCAATTACAAAATATGGGTTTTACTCACTATGACAGTATACTGTCACACTCAATCTGACGATTATTTAAACATAAATCCTAAACCACACATGCAAAATGGCTAATAATGCCTTGAGTTATGTATCTTTGTGAGTTTTACTAGAAAAAATATATTTTGTAATGTTTGCAAATACCCAAGTTATTTTTTTACTTAATATGACAGTATAACTGTCATACTAAATCCATCCATTTTCTTCCTGCTTATCCGAGGTCAGGTTGCGGGGGCAGCAGCCTAAGCAGAGAAGCCCAGACTTTCCTCTCCCCAGCCACAAGGGACGGCGTGGCGCAGTGGAAGAGTGGCCGTGCGCGACCCGAGGGTCCCTGGTTCAATCCCCACCTAGTACCAACCTCGTCATGTCCGTTGTGTCCTGAGCAAGACACTTCACCCTTGCTCTTGATGGGTGCTGGTAGCGCCTTGCATGGCAGCTCCCTCCATCAGTGTGTGAATGTGTGTGTGAATGGGTAAATGTGGAAGTAGTGTCAAAGCGCTTTGAGTACCTTGAAGGTAGAAAAGCGCTATACAAGTACAACCCATTATCATTATCATTATCACTTTGTCCAGCTCTTCTCGGGACAAATATATAAATTGTATAAATTGTATAAATTGTATAAATTGAAACAAAATAGAAACATATTACAATAGAATAAAAATAAAAAGCAACAATGAGAATAAAAAATAAAAAATGTATTCAAACACAACTCCTAAACCAAACATGTAAAATGTCTAAAAATGCCTGTAAAATTGAATCTATGTTTTACTAGAATCAGTTGTTTTTATAAGGTTTGCAAATACAAAATTAGGTTTTACACATAATGACAGTATAACTGCCACACTCAATATGACAGTTATTTAAACATAATTCCTAAACCACACATGAAAAATGTCTAATAATGCGTGAAGAAATGTATCTTTGTGATTTTTATTAGAAACGTTTTCTTTTGTGAGGTTTGCAAAGAAACAAGTTAGTTTTTTTTACTCAATATGACTGCCACACTCACTATGACAGTTATTTAAACATAACTCCTAAACTCATACTTGCCAACATTGAGACCTCCGATTTCAGTATATATATATATATATATATATATATATATATATATATATATATATATATATATATATATATATACACACACATATATAAAAAAAACTTGACTTTCAGTGAATTCTAGCTATATATATATATATATATATATATATATATATATATATATATATATATATGTATGTGTGGGGAAAAAAATCACAAGACTACTTCATCTCTACAGGCCTGTTTCATGAGGGGTTCCCTCAATCATCAGGAGATATAAGACATATATATATATATATTTATATATATATATAAAATAAATACTTGAATTTCAGTTTTCATTTATTTACACATATACACACACCTAACACTCATCTACTCATTGTTGAGTTAAGGGTTGAATTGTCCATCCTTGTTCTATTCTCTGTCACTATTTTTATAACCATGCTGAACACCCTCTCTGATGATGCATTGCTGTGTGGCACGCACAAAAGTGCTTTCATCAAATGCACGAGAGTCTGGAATTTTCCATCCCTCCCGAGCATGGCCAAAAACCGGTCAATCTTTGCTTCCTGAGGAAGATCTTCACTGCCAAGCACTTGGTATTCCACTACTTCTTCCCGGAGGCTATCTAGGTCCAATCGCAGCTGCGGCTTGGAACTTATAAGCGTGTTTCTTCATCTTACTCGTCGTCGGCGTCGCCATGGCTGTATCTTCCGCGTTCTTCTGCTTTGTCTCCTTGTTGTGTGCGCAGTTGTGCACTGCATTCTCTAAAAGCCCTGGATGTTATTGTCACATATGCATGTACAGTAGATGGCAGTATTGCCCTGTTTAAAGAGTGTCACAACATTGCTGTTTACGGCAGACAAACTGCTTTACGGTAGACGAAAACGTGACTGCTGTTGTTTTGTGTTGTTACCGCGCTGGGAGGACGTTAATGAAACTACCTAACAATAAACCCACATAAGAAACCAAGAACTCGCCCTCGATCATTCTACAGTTATAACGTGATTGGGCAGGCATGCTGTTTATATCGTGGGAAAGCAGACGTGAATACAGGCTGTCCTCACTCAGATCAGCCTGAATTTCGGGAGATTTTCGGGAGAAAATTTGTCCCGGGAGGTTTTCGTGAGATGCGCTGAATTTCGGGAGTCTCCTGGAAAATCCAGGAGTATTGGCAAGTATGCCTGAACTACACATAAAAAATGGCTAATAATGCCTGAAATAAGGCATTCTTGTGAGTTTTACTCGAAACATATGCTTTTTTAAGGCTTGCAAACACAAAAAGTATTTGGTTTCCTCTATATGACAGTAAAGTTCTTAAAATCCTGAGATAATGCGAAATAAGCAAAAACAATGTATTCCATCATAATTCCTACACCAAATAAGCAAAATGTCTAAAAATGCCTGTAATATTGAATCTGTGTGAGTTTTACTAAAATCAGTTGTTTTGGTAAGGTTTACAAATACAAAAATGAGGTTTTACTCTTTATGACAGTTATTTAAACATAACTCCATCCATCCAGCCATCCATTTTCTTCCGCTTATCCGAGGTCGGGTTGCGGGGGCTGCAGCCTAAGCAGGGAAGCCCAGACTTTCCTCTCCCCAGCCACTTCGTCCAGCTCCTCCCGGGGGATCCTGGGGCGTTCCAGGCCAGCCGGGAGAGATAAGCTTCCCGTTTCCTGGGTCTTCCTGGGCCTCCTACCGGTCGGACGTGCCCGAAACACCTCCCTAGGGAGGCGTTCGGGTGGCATCCTGACCAGATGCCCGAACCACCTCATCTGGCTCCTCTCGAAATGGAGGAGCAATGGCTTTACTTTGAGCTCCTCCCGGATGACAGAGCTTCTCACCCTATCTCTAAGGGAGAGCCCCGCCACCCGGCGGAGGAAACTCATTTCGGCCGCTTGTACCCGTGATTTTGTCCTTTTGGCCATGACACAAAGCTCATGACCATAGGTGAGGATGGGAACGTAGATCGAACCGGTAAATCGAGAGCTTTGCCTTCCGGCTCAGCTCCTTCTTCACCACAACGGATCAATACAGCGTCCGCATTACTGAAGACGCCGCACCGTTCCGCCTGTCGATCTCACGATCCACTCTTCCCTCACTCGTGAACAAGACTCTGAGGTCCTTGAACTCCTCCACTTGGGGCAAGATCTCCTCCCCAACCCGGAGATGGCACTCCACCCTTTTCCGGGCGAGAACCATGGACTCGGACTTGGAGGTGCTGATTCACATCCCAGTCACTTCACACTCGTCTGCGAACCGATCCAGTGAGGGTTGAAGATCTTGGCCAGATTAAGCCATCAGGACCACATCATCTGCAAATAGCAGAGACCTAATCCTGCAGACACCAAACCGGATCCCCTCAACGCCCTGACTGCGCCTAGAAATTCTGTCCATAAAGGTTATGAACAGAATCGGTGACAAAGGGCAGCCTTGGCGGAGTCCAACCCTCACTGGAAACGGGTCCGACTTACTGCCGGCAATGCGGACCAAGCTCTGACTCTTGCAAAGGGAGCGAACCGCCACAATAAGACAGTCCCTTACCCCATACTCTCTAAGCACTCCCCACAGGACTTCCAGGGGTAAATGGTCGAATGCCTTCTCCAAGTCCATAAAGCACATGTAGACTGGTTGGGCAAACTCCCATGCACCCTCAAGGACCCTGCCGAGAGTATAAAGCTGGTCCGCAGTTCCACGACCAGGACGTAAACCACACTGTTCCTCCTGAATCCGAGGTTCGACTATCCGGCGTAGCCTCTTCTCCAGTACACATGAATAGACCTTACCGGGAAGACTGAGGAGTGTGATCTCACGATTGTTGAAACACACCCTCTGGTTCCCCTTCTTAAAGAGAGGAACCACCACCCCGGTCTCCCAATCCAGAAGTACCGCCCCCGATGTCCACGAGATGTTGCAGAGTCTTGTCAACCAAGACAGCCCCACAGCATCCAGAGCCTTAAGGAACTCCGGACGGATCTCATCCACCCCCAGGGCGTTGCCATTGAGGAGCTTTTTAACTACCTTGGCATCCTCAGCCCCAGAAATAGGAGAGCCCACCACAGATTCCCCAGGCAATGCTTCCGCATAGGAAGACATGTTGGTGGGATTAAGGAGGTCTTCGAAGTATTCCCTCCACCGATCAATAACAGCTGCAGTAGAGGTCAGCAGCGCACCATCCTCACCATACACGGTGTTACAGTGCACTGCTGCCCCCCCTTGAGCCGGCGGATGGTGGTCCAGAATCGCTTCGAAGCCGTCTGGAAGTCGTTTTCCATGGCTTCTCCAAACTCCTCCCATGTCCGAGTTTTTGCCTCTGCGACCGCTGAAGCCGCACTTCGCTTGGCCTGTCGGCTGCCTCTGGAGTCCCATGAGCCAAAAGGACCCGATAGGCTCTTTCTTCAGCTTGACGGCATCCCTCACTGCTGGTGTCCACCAGCGGGTTCTAGGATTACCGCCACGACAGGCACCAAACTCCTTGCGGCCACAGCTCCAATCAGCCGGCTCGACAAGAGAGGCACGGAACATGGTCCACTCAGACTCAATGTCCAGCGCCTCCCTCGTGACATGTTCAAAGTTCTTCCGGAGGCGTTCCCAGCAAACCCTCACAATGCGTTTGGGCCTGCCAGGTCTGTCAGGCATCCTCCCCCACCATCGCAGCCAACTCACCACCAGGTGGTGATCGGTAGAAAGCTCTGCCCCTCTCTTCACCCGAGTGTCCAAAACATGAGACCGCAAATCCGATGACACAACTACAAAATCGATCATGGAACTGCGGCCTAGGGTGTCCTGGTGCCAAGTGCACATATGGACACCCTTATGTTTGAACTTGGTGTTTGTTATTGACAATGTGTGACGAGCACAAAAGTCCAATAACAAAACACCACTCGGGTTCAGATCCGGGCGGCCATTCTTCCCAATCACGCCTCTCCAGGTTTCACTGTTGTTGCCAAGATGAGCGTTGAAGGCCCCCAGTAGAACGAGGGAATCACCCGGTGGAGCACTTTCCAGTACTCCCTCGAGTGAATCCAAAAAGGGTGGGTACTCTGAGCTGCCGTTTGGCGCGTAAGGCCAAACAACAGTCAGGACCCGTCCCCCCACCCGAAGGCGGAGGAAAGCTACCCACTGGTCCACTGGGTTGAACTCCAACGTGCAGGCTTTGAGCCGGGGGGCAACAAGAATTGCCACCCGAGCCCGTCGCCTCTCAACGCAAGCATTATAACTCCAAAACAACAAATGCTAATAATGCTTGGAAAAATGTATCTTTGTTAATTTTACTAGAATAATAATCTTTTGTAAGGTTTGCAGACACAAGTTTTTTTTTTTTTACTCAATATGACAGTATAACTGTCATACTAAATATGAAAGTTGTATAAACATATCTCCAAAACCAAACATGCAATCCATCTAAAGATGCCTGTAATATTGAATCTATGAAAAATAGTTTTTTTACTCAATATGACAGTATAACTGTCATACTAAATCCATCCATTTTCTTCCGCTTATCCGAGGTCGGGTTGCGGGGGCAGCAGCCTAAGCAGAGAAGCCCCAGCCACTTTGTCCAGCTCTTCTCGGGGGATCCCGAGGCGTTCCCAGGCCAGCCTGAGACATAGTCTTCCCAATGTGTCCTGGGTCTTCCCCGTGGCCTTCCTTGCCCTAACGAAAAAAGCAATAAAATGTATTCAAACATGTGAAATGTCTAAAAATGCCTGTAATATTGAATCTATGTGAGTACAAAAATTTGGTTTTACACATAATAACAGTATAACTGCCACATTCAATATGACAGTTATTTAAACATATTTCCTAAACCACACATGAAAAATGTCTAATAATGCCTGGAAAACATTATTTTTGTGAGTTTTACTGGAAAAACATAGTTTGTAATGTTTGTAAAGACACAAGTTAGTTTTACTCAAGATGACAGTATAACTGTCATAATACATATGAAAGTTATATAAACATAATTCCAAAACCAAACATGCATTATGTCTAAAAATACCTGTAAAATTGTATCCATGTGAGTTTTACTAGAATCATTTTTTGTTGTCGTTACTAAATCCATCCATTTTCTTCCGCTTAACCAAGGTCGGGTTGCGGGGGCAGCAGCCTAAACAGAGAAGCCCAGACTTCCCTCTCCCCAGCCACTTCTTCCAGCTCTTCTCGGGGGATCCTGAGGCGTTCCCAGGCCAGCCGGGAGACATAATCTTCCCAATGTGTCCTGGGTCTTCCCCGTGGCCTCCTGCCGGTCGGACTTGCCCTAAACACCTCCCTCGGGAGGCGTTCGGGTGGCATCCTGAGCAGATGCCCGAACCACCTCATCTGGCTCCTCTCAATGTGGAGGAGCAGCGCTTTACTCTGAGTTCCTCCCGGATGACAGAGCTTCGGGAGAGACCCGCCACCCGGCAGAGGAAACTCAATTTGGCCGCTTGTCTTTGATATTGTCTTTTCGGTCATAACCATGACCATGGGTGCAGGATGGGAATGTAGATCGACCGGTAAATTTAGAGCTTTTAATTCTGGCTCAGCTCCTTCTTCACCACAATGGATCGATATAGCGTCCTCATTACTGAAGACGCCGCACCGATCCGCCTGTGGATCTCATGATCCACTCTTCCCTCACTCGTGAACAAGACTCCTAGGTACTTGAACTCCTCCACTTGGGGCCATCTAGTATGTGCCATCGCCTCCTCAACTTGGAAATGGCACCCCACCCTTTACCGGGCGAGAACCATGGACTCGGACTTGGAGGTGCTGATTCTCATCCCAGTCGCTTCATACTCGGCCATCCAATGGAGATCCTGGCCAGTTGAAGCCATCAGGACCACATCAACTGCAAAAAGCAGAGACCTAATCCTGCAACCACCAAACCGGATCCCCTCAACGCCATGACTGCAATTCTGTCCATAAAAGTTAACAACAGAATCGGTGACAAAGGGCAGCCTTGGTGGACCAAGGCTGCCCTACACTGATCATACAGGGAGCGACCCGCCACAATAAGACAGTCCGATACCCCATACTCTTGTCTTTGAGCCGGGGGGACAACAAGAATTGCCACCCCAGCCTCTCATTGTTTGCAACGCCATAGTGGAAGAGAGTCCAGCCCCTCTCGAGAGAACAGGTTCCTGTGCGTCGAAGTGAGTCCAACTATATCTAGCCGGAACTTATCCATCTCGCACACCAGCTCAGGCTCCTTCCCTCCCAGCGAGGTGACATTTCACGTCAGAAGAGCTAGCTTATGTAGCCGATGATCGGACCGCCAAGTGCCCTGCCTTTGGCTGCCGCTCAGCTCACACTGCACCCGACCTCTATAACCCAGCCCATGAGTGGTGAGCCCATTGGAGGAGGGAACCACGTTGCTTCATTGAGCTGAGCCAGCCAACAGGCGCTCGCCATCGTGCCCCACCTCTGGGCCTGGCTCCACAGGGGAGCCACGGTGACCCGCATCCGGGCGAGGAAAAATCTAGGACCTCGATTTGTACTTTTCATAAAGGTCTTTGAGCTGCTCTTTGTCTGATCCCTCACCTAGGACCTATTTGTCTTGGGAGAGCCTACGAGGGGGCATAGAAGCCCACAGACAGCATAGCTCCTAGGATCAGTGGGCCCCGCAAACTCCTCTACCACGATAAGGTGGCGGCTCAGAAAGGAGGTTATGTAAACATAACTCCAAAACCAAACATGCATTATGTCTAAAAATGCCTAAAATATTGTACCTGTGTGACTTTTACTAGAATGGGTTGTTTTTGTAAGGTTTGTAAATACAAACATTTGGTTTTACTCACTATGGTAAATGGGCTATACTTGTATAGCGCTTTTCTACCTTCAAGGTACACAAAGCGCTTTGACACTATTTTTACATTCATCCATTCACACACACATTCACACACTGATGGCGGAAGCTGGCATGCAAGGCCCTAACCACAGCCCATCAGGAGCAAGGGTAAAGTGTCTCCCTCAAGGACACAACGGACGTGACGAGGTTGGTAGAAGGTGGGGATCGAACCAAGAACCCTCAGGTTGCTGGAACGGCCACTCTCCCAACTGCGCCACGCCTTCCCCATGTATACTGTCTCTGTCTCTGTATCTGACAGTTATTTAAACATAATTCCGAAACCACACATGCAAAATGGCTAATAAGAGAAATGTATCTTTGTGAGTTTTACTGGAAAAAAATATTTTGTAAGGTTTGCAAAGACACGTCTTTTTTTTTTTTTTTTTACTTAATATGACAGTATAACTGTCATACTAAATATGAAAAGTTATAAACCTAACTCCAAAACCAAACCTGCATTATGTCTAAAAATGCCTGTAATATTGTATATTTGTGAATTTTACTAGAATCAGGAGGTTTTAAGGTTTAAAAATACAAAAATTAGGTTTTACTCATAATGACAGTATAACTGCCACAGGCAATATAACAGTTATTTAAAAACTCCTAATCCACACAAGCAAAATGGCTATTGATGCCTGAAATACTGCATCCTTAGGAGTTTTCCTCGAAACATAAGCTTTTTTAAATCTTGCAAACACAAAAAGTAGTTTTTTTACTCAATATGACAGTAATGTTCTTAAAATCCTGAGATAATGCGAAAAAAGCCATAAAAATGTATTCAATCATAATTTCTAAACTAAACATACAAAATGTGTAAAAATGCCTGTATTATTGAATCCATGTGAGTTTTACTAGAATCAGTTGTTTTAGTGAAGTTTGCAAAAACAAAAATTAGGTTTTACTCTTTATAAAAGTAAATTGTCACACTCAATATGACAGTTTTTTAATCATAACTCCTAAACTACTCATGCAAAAGGGCTAATAATGTTTGAAATAATGGATTCTTGGGAGTTTCCTCGAAACATATTCTTTCTTAAGGCTTGCAAACACAAAAAGTATTTTTTTACTCAATATGACAGTAATGTTCTAAAATCCTGAGATAATGCGAAAAAAGCCATAAAAATGTATTCAATCATAATTTCTAAACTAAACATGCAAAATGTGTAAAAATGCCTGTATTATTGAATCCATGTGAGTTTTACTAGAATCAGTTGTTTTAGTGAAGTTTGCAAAAACAAAAATTAGGTTTTCTCTTTATGAAAGTAAACTGTCACACTCAATATGACATGTATTTAATCATAACTCCTAAACTACACATGCAAAAGTCTAATGATGCCTCAAATAATGCATTCTACGGAGTTTTACTCGAAACATATGCTTTTTCAAATCTTGCAAACAAAAAGTAGCTTTTTACTCAATATGACAGTAATATTCCTAAAATACTGAGATAATGCGGAAAAAAGCAATGAAAATATATTCAATCATATTTCCTAAACCAAACATGCAAAATGTGTAAAAATGCCTGTAATATTGAATCCATGTGAGTTTTACTAGATTAGGTTGTATTTGAAATTTTTGCAAATACAAAAATTAGGTTTTTTTCACCATGACAATGTACACTCAATATGACAGTAAATTAAACATAACTCCTAAACTACACTTAGAAATGAGCTAATGTTGCCTGAAATAATGGATCCTTGGGAGTTTTACTCGAAACATATGCTTTTTTTAAGGTTTGTAAACACAAAAAGTAGTTTTTACTCAATATGACAGTAATGTTCTTAAAATTCTGAGATAATGCGAAAAAAGCAATAAAAATGTATTCCAACATAATTCCTAAACCAACAATGCAAAATGTCTAAAAATGCCAGTAATATTAAATCCATGTGAGTTTCACTAGAATCAGTTGTTTTAGTAAGGTTTGCAAAAGCAAAAATTAGGTTTTACTCTTTATGAAAGTAAACTGTCACACTCAATATGACAATCTTTTAATCATAACTCCTAAACCCCTCATGCAAAATGGCTAATAATGTTTAAAATAATAGTTCCTTGGGAGTTTACCTCGAAACATATGCTTTCTTAAGGCTTGCAAACACAAAAAGTATTTTTTTACTCAATATGACAGTAATGTTCTTAAAATCCTGAGATAATGCGAAAAAAGCCATAAAAATTTATTCAAACATAATTTCTAAAATAAACATGCAAAATGTGTAAAAATGCCTGTAATATTGAATCCATGTGAGTTTTACTAGAATCAGTTGTTTTAGTGAAGTTTGCAAAAACAAAAATTAGGTTTTACTCTTTATGAAAGTAAACTGTCACACTCAATATGACAATTTTTTAATCACAACTCCTAAACTACTCATGCAAAATGGCTAATAATGTTTGAAATAATGGATCCTTGGGAGTTTTCCTCGAAACATATGCTTTCTTAAGGCTTGCAAACACAAAAAGTATTTTTTACTCAATATGACAGTAATGTTCTTAAAATCCTGAGATAATGCAAAAAAAGCAATAAAAATGTATTCAATCATAATTTCAAATTTAAACATGCAAAATGTGTAAAACTGCCTGTATTATTGATTCCAAGTGAGTTTTCCTAGAATCAGTTGTTTTAGTGAAGTTTGCAAAAACAAAAATTAGGTTTTACTCTTTATGAAAGTAAACTGTCACACTCAATATGACAGTTTTTTAATCATAACTCCTAAACTACTCATTGAAAAGGGCTAATAATGTTTGAAATAATGGATTCTTGGGAGTTTTCCTCGAAACATATGCTTTCTTAAGGCTTGCAAACACAAAAAGTATTTTTTTACTCAATATGACAGTAACGTTCCTAAAATCCTGAGATAATGCGAAAAAAGCCATAAAAATGTATTCAATCATAATTTCTAAACTAAAGATACAAAATGTGTAAAAATGCCTGTATTATTGAATCCATGTGAGTTTTACTAGAATCAGTTGTTTTAGTGAAGTTTGCAAAAACAAAAATTAGGTTTTACTCTTTATGAAAGTAAACTGTCACACTCAATATGACAATTTTTTAATCATAACTCCTAAACCACTCATGCAAAATGGCTAATAATGTTTAAAATAATAGTTCCTTGGGAGTTTACTTCGAAACATATGCTTTCTTATGGCTTGCAAACACAAAAAGTATTTTTTTACTCAATATGACAGTAATGTTCTTAAAATCCTGAGATAATGCGAAAAAAGCCATAAAAATGTATTCAATCATAATTTCTAAACTAAACATGCAAAATGTGTAAAAATGCCTGTATTATTGAATCCATGTGAGTTTTACTAGAATCAGTTGTTTTAGTGAAGTTTTCAAAAACAAAAATTAGGTTTTACTCTTTATGAAAGTAAACTGTCACACTCAATATGACAGTTTTTTAATCATAACTCCTAAACTACTCATGCAAAATGGCTAATAATGTTTGAAATAATGGATTCTTGGGAGTTTTCCTCGAAACATATGCTTTCTTAAGGCTTGCAAACACAAAAAGTATTTTTTTACTCAATATGACAGTAATGTTCTTAAAATCCTGAGATAATGCGAAAAAAGCCATAAAAATGTATTCAATCATAAATTCTAAACTAAACATGCAAAATGTGTAAAAATGCCTGTATTATTGAATCCATGTGAGTTTTACTAGAACCAGTTGTTTTAGTGAAGTTTGCAAAAACAAAAATTTGGTTTTACTCTCTATGAAAGTAAACTGTCACACTCAATATGACAGTTTTTTAATCATAACTCCTAAACTACTCATGCAAAATGGCTAATAATGTTTAAAATAATAGTTCCTTGGGAGTTTTCCTCGAAACATATGCTTTCTTAAGGCTTGCAAACACAAAAAGTATTTTTTTACTCAATATGACAGTAATGTTCTTAAAAACCTGAGATAATGCGAAAAAAGCCATAAAAATATATTCAATCATAATTTCTAAAATAAACATGCAAAATGTGTAAAAATGCCTGTATTATTGAATCCACGTGAGTTTTACTAGAATCAGTTGTTTTAGTGAAGTTTGCAAAAACAAAAATTAGGTTTTACTCTTTATGAAAGTAAACTGTCACACTCAATATGACAGTTTTTTAATCATAACTCCTAAACTATTCATGCAAAATGGCTAATAATGTTTGAAATAATGGATTCTTGGGAGTTTTCCTCGAAACATATGCTTTCTTAAGGCTTGCAAACACAAAAAGTATTTTTTTACTCAATATGACAGTAATGTTCTTAAAAACCTGAGATAATGCGAAAAAAGCCATAAAAATGTATTCAATCATAATTTCTAAAATAAACATGCAAAATGTGTAAAAATGCCTGTATTATTGAATCCACGTGAGTTTTACTAGAATCAGTTGTTTTAGTGAAGTTTGCAAAAAACAAAAATTAGGTTTTACTCTTTATGAAAGTAAACTGTCACACTCAATATGACAGTTTTTTAATCATAACTCCTAAACTATTCATGCAAAATGGCTAATAATGTTTGAAATAATGGATTCTTGGGAGTTTTCCTCGAAACATATGCTTTTTTAAGGCTTGCAAACACAAAAAGTATTTTTTTTACTCAATATGACAGTAATGTTCTTAAAATCCTGAGATAATGCGAAAAAAGCCATAAAAATGTATTCAATCATAATTTCTAAACTAAACATGCAAAATGTGTAAAAATGCCTGTATTATTGAATCCATGTGAGTGTTACTAGAATCAGTTGTTTTAGTGAAGTTTGCAAAAACAAAAATTAGGTTTTACTCTTTATGAAAGTAAACTGTCACACTCAATATGACAGTTTTTTAATCATAACTCCTAAACCACTCATGCAAAATGGCTAAAAATGTTTGAAATAATGGATTCTTGGGAGTTTTCCTCGAAACATATGCTTTCTTAAGGCTTGCAAACACAAAAAGTATTTTTTTTAATCAATATGACAGTAATGTTCTTAAAATCCTGAGATAATGCGAAAAAAGCCATAAAAATGTATTTAATCATAATTTCTAAACTAAACATGCAAAATGTGTAAAAATGCCTGTATTATTGAATCCATGTGAGTTTTACTAGAATCAGTAGTTTTAGTAAAGTTTGCAAAAACAAAAATTAGGTTTTACTCTTTATGAAAGTAAACTGTCACACTCAATATGACAATTTTTTAATCACAACTCCTAAACTACTCATGCAAAATGGCTAATAATGTTTGAAATAATGGATCCTTGGGAGTTTTCCTCGAAACATATGCTTTCTTAAGGCTTGCAAACACAAAAAGTATTTTTTACTCAATATGACAGTAATGTTCTTAAAATCCTGAGATAATGCAAAAAAAGCAATAAAAATGTATTCAATCATAATTTCAAACTTAAACATGCAAAATGTGTAAAACTGCCTGTATTATTGATTCCAAGTGAGTTTTCCTAGAATCAGTTGTTTTAGTGAAGTTTGCAAAAACAAAAATTAGGTTTTACTCTTTATGAAAGTAAACTGTCACACTCAATATGACAGTTTTTTAATCATAACTCCTAAACTATTCATGAAAAATGGCTAATGTTTGAAATAATGGATTCTTGGGAGTTTTCCGAAACATATGCTTTCTTAAGGCTTGCAAACACAAAAAGTATTTTTTTTTACTCCATATGACAGTAATGTTCTTAAAATCCTGAGATAATGCGAAAAAAGCCATAAAAATGTAATCAATCATAATTTCTAAACTAAAGATGCAAAATGTGTAAAAATGCCTGTATTATTGAATCCATGTGAGTTTTACTAGAATCAGTTGTTTTAGTGAAGTTTGCAAAAACAAAAATTAGGTTTTACTCTTTATGAAAGTAAACTGTCACACTCAATATGACAGTTTTTTAATCATAACTCCTAAACTACTCATGCAAAATGGCTAATAATGTTTGAAATAATGGATTCTTGGGAGTTTTCCTCGAAACATATGCTTTCTTAAGGCTTGCAAACACAAAAAGTATTTTTTTACTCAATATGACAGTAATGTTCTTAAAATCCTGAGATAATGCGAAAAAAGCCATAAAAATGTATTCAATCATAATTTCTAAACTAAACATGCAAAATGTGTAAAAATGCCTGTATTATTGAATCCATGTGAGTTTTACTAGAACCAGTTGTTTTAGTGAAGTTTGCAAAAACAAAAATTTGGTTTTACTCTCTATGAAAGTAAACTGTCACACTCAATATGACAGTTTTTTAATCATAACTCCTAAACTACTCATGCAAAATGGCTAATAATGTTTAAAATAATAGTTCCTTGGGAGTTTTCCTCGAAACATATGCTTTTTTAAGGCTTGCAAACACAAAAAGTATTTTTTTACTCAATATGACAGTAATGTTCTTAAAAACCTGAGATAATGCGAAAAAAGCCATAAAAATGTATTCAATCATAATTTCTAAAATAAACATGCAAAATGTGTAAAAATGCCTGTATTATTGAATCCACGTGAGTTTTACTAGAATCAGTTGTTTTAGTGAAGTTTGCAAAAACAAAAATTAGGTTTTACTCTTTATGAAAGTAAACTGTCACACTCAATATGACAGTTTTTTAATCATAACTCCTAAACTATTCATGCAAAATGGCTAATAATGTTTGAAATAATGGATTCTTGGGAGTTTTCCTCGAAACATATGCTTTTTTAAGGCTTGCAAACACAAAAAGTATTTTTTTTACTCAATATGACAGTAATGTTCTTAAAATCCTGAGATAATGCGAAAAAAGCCATAAAAATGTATTCAATCATAATTTCTAAACTAAACATGCAAAATGTGTAAAAATGCCTGTATTATTGAATCCATGTGAGTGTTACTAGAATCAGTTGTTTTAGTGAAGTTTGCAAAAACAAAAATTAGGTTTTACTCTTTGTGAAAGTAAACTGTCACACTCAATATGACAGTTTTTTAATCATAACTCCTAAACTACTCGTGCAAAATGGCTAATAATGTTTGAAATAATGGATTCTTGGGAGTTTTCCTTGAAACATATGCTTTCTTAAGGCTTGCAAACACAAAAAGTATTTTTTGTACTCAATATGACAGTAATGTTCTTAAAATTCTGAGATAATGCGAAAGAAGCAATAAAAATGTATTCCAACATAATTCCTAAACTAAACATGCAAAATATGTAAAAATGCCTGTATTATTGAATCCATGTGAGTTTTACTAGAATCAGTTGTTTTAGTGAAGTTTTCAAAAACAAAAATTAGGTTTTACTCTTTATGAAAGTAAACTGTCACACTCAATATGACAGTTTTTTAATCATAACTCCTAAACTACTCATGCAAAATGGCTAATAATGTTTGAAATAATGGATCCTTGGGAGTTTACTTCGAAACATATGCTTTCTTAAGGCTTGCAAACACAAAAAGTATTTTTTTACTCAATATGACAGTAATGTTCTTAAAATCCTGAGATAATGCGAAAAAAGCCATAAAAATGTATTCAATCATAATTTCTAAACTAAACATGCAAAATGTGTAAAAATGCCTGTATTATTGAATCCATGTGAGTTTTATTAGAACCAGTTGTTTTAGTGAAGTTTGCAAAAACAAAAATTTGGTTTTACTCTCTATGAAAGTAAACTGTCAAACTCAATATGACAGTTTTTTAATCATAACTCCTAAACTACTCATGCAAAATGGCTAATAATGTTTAAAATAATAGTTCCTTGGGAGTTTTCCTCGAAACATATGCTTTCTTAAGGCTTGCAAACACAAAAAGTATTTTTTTACTCAATATGACAGTAATGTTCTTAAAAACCTGAGATAATGCGAAAAAAGCCATAAAAATGTATTCAATCATAATTTCTAAAATAAACATGCAAAATGTGTAAAAATGCCTGTATTATTGAATCCACGTGAGTTTTACTAGAATCAGTTGTTTTAGTGAAGTTTGCAAAAACAAAAATTAGGTTTTACTCTTTATGAAAGTAAACTGTCACACTCAATATGACAGTTTTTTAATCATAACTCCTAAACTATTCATGCAAAATGGCTAATAATGTTTGAAATAATGGATTCTTGGGAGTTTTCCTCGAAACATATGCTTTTTTAAGGCTTGCAAACACAAAAAGTATTTTTTTTACTCAATATGACAGTAATGTTCTTAAAATCCTGAGATAATGCGAAAAAAGCCATAAAAATGTATTCAATCATAATTTCTAAACTAAACATGCAAAATGTGTAAAAATGCCTGTATTATTGAATCCATGTGAGTGTTACTAGAATCAGTTGTTTTAGTGAAGTTTGCAAAAACAAAAATTAGGTTTTACTCTTTGTGAAAGTAAACTGTCACACTCAATATGACAGTTTTTTAATCATAACTCCTAAACTACTCATGCAAAATGGCTAATAATGTTTGAAATAATGGATCCTTGGGAGTTTTCCTTGAAACATATGCTTCTTAAGGCTTGCAAACACAAAAAGTATTTTTTGTACTCAATTTGACAGTAATGTTCTTAAAATTCTGAGATAATGCGAAAAAAGCAATAAAAATGTATTCCAACATAATTCCTAAACCAACAATGCAAAATGTCTAAAAATGCCAGTAATATTAAATCCATGTGAGTTTCACTAGAATCAGTTGTTTTAATAAGGTTTGCAAAAGCAAAAATTAGGTTTTACTCTTCATGAAAGTAAAATGTCACACTCAATATGACAGTTATTTAAAAATAACTCCTAACTACACATGCAAAATGGCTAATGATGCCTCAATTAATGCATTCTACGGAGTTTTACTCGAAACATATGCTCTTTCAAATCTTGCAAACACAAAAAGTAGTTTTTTACTCAATATGACAGTAATATTCCTAAAATCCTGAGATAATGCGAAAAAAGCAATGAAAATATATTCAATCATATTTCCTAAATCAAACATGCAAAATGTGTGAAAATGCCTGTAATTTTGAATCCATGCGAGTTTTACTAGAATCGGTTGTGTTTGAAATTTTTGCAAATAAAAAAATTAGGGTTTTTTTCACCATGACAATGTACACTCAATATGACAGTAAATAAACATAACTCCTAAACTACAGATAAAAATGAGCTAATATTGCCTGAAATAATGCATTATTGTGAGTTTTACTCGAAACATGCTTTTTTAAGGCTTGCAAACGCAAAAAGTAGTTTTTTACTCAATATGACAGTAATATTCCTAAAATCCTGAGATAATGCGAAAAAAGCAATACAAATGTATTCCATCATAATTTCTAAACCAAACAGGCAAAATGTCTAAAAATAACTGTAATATTGAATGCATGTGAGTTTTACTAGAATCAGTTGTTTTTGTAAGGTTTGCAAATACAAAAAGTAGGTTTTACTCTATATGAGAGTATACTGTTACATTTAATATGACAGTTATTTAAACATAACTCCTAAACAACAAATGCAAAATGGCTAATAATGCCTGGAGATGTATCTTTGAGTTTTACTAAAATGTTCTTTTGTAAGGTTTGCAAAGACACAAGTTAGTTTTTTTTACTCAATATGATAGTATCACTGTCTTACTAAATAAGAAGGTTTTATAAACATAATTTCAAAACTACAATGCAATCCGTCTAAAAATGCCTGTAATATTGAATCTCTGTGAGTTTTACCAGAATCAGGTATTTTGGTAAGGTTTACAATTACAAAAATTAGGTTTTACTCATAATGACAGTATAACTGCCACGTTCAACATGGCAGTTATTTAAACATAACCCCTAAACCACATGCAAAATGGCTTATAATGCCTGGAGATGTATCTTTGTGAGTTTTACTAGAAAACATTAAATTTGTAAGGTTTTTTAAAGACACAAGTTAGTTTTTTTTACTCAATATAATAGTATAACTGTCATACTAAATGTATCCATTTTCTTCCGCTTATCCGAGGTCCGGTTGCGGGGGCAGCAGCCTAAGCAGAGAAGCCCAGACTTCCCTCTCCCCAGCCACTTCGTCCAGCTCTTCTCGGGGGATCCCGAAGCGTTCCCAGGCCAGCTGGCTGACATAGTCTTCCCAATGTGTCCTGGGGCTTCCCCGTGGCCTCCTGCCGGTCGGACTTGCCCTAACGAAAAAAGCAATTAAAATGTATTCAAACACAACTCCTAAACCAAACATGTGAAATGTCTAAAATGCCTGCAATATTGAATCTATGTGAGTTTTACTAGAATCAGTTGTTTTTGTAAGGTTTGCAAATACAAAAATTAGGTTTAACACTTAATGTCAATTTGACAGTTATTAAAACATAACTCCTAAACTACACATGAACATTTTCTAATAATGCATGAAGAAATGTGTCTTTTGTGAGTTTTACTAGAAACATTTTCTTTTGTAAGCATTGCAAAGACACAAGTTAGTTTGTTTTACTCACTATGACTTTACTGTCACACTCAATATGACAGTTATTTAAACATAAATCCTAAACCGCACATGCAAAATGGCTAATAATGCCTGTCTGTAGAAATGTATCTTTGAGTTTTACTGGGAAAAATATTTTGTAAGGTTGGAAAGACACAAGTTAGTTGTTTTTTTTTACTCAATATGACAGTATTACTGTAATACTAAATATGAAAGTTATATAAACACAACTCTAAAACCAAACATGCATTATGTCTAAAAATGCCTGTGATATTGTATCTGTGAGTTTTACTAGAATCAATTGTTTTTGTAAGGTTTGCAAATACAAAATTTAGGTTTTACTCACTATGACAGTTATTTAAACATAAATCCTAAACAACAAATGCAAATAGCTAATAATGCTTGGAGAACTGTATCTTTGTTATAGAGAGCCTGCTGACCAACAGCATCTCTGTCTGGACTGGAGCCTGCAGTGCCTCAGACTGGAAGTCTCTCCAGAGAGTGGTGAGGACGGCGGAAAAGATCTTCAGGAATCCTCTTCCTCCTATCCAGGAGATCGCAAAAAGCGCCGCCTGACCAGGGCTCAGAATATTTGCAAAGACTCCTCCCACCCCCACCAAGGACAGTTTTCACTTCTGGACTCTAGAAAGAGGTTCTGCAGCCTCCGAAGCAGAACCTCCAGCTTCTTCCCTCAGGCCGTAAGACTCTTGAACGCATTATAATTAAATTATCCCCTCAACTCCCCTCAAAATGGATTAACTCGCTGGAATAAACAAAAAACAATATAACATACACCCATAAACGTGGGCGCATGTGGAAAAAGTGCAATGTATTTATCTGCACAGTAATCTTTTTATTTATTTATATATATTTAAGTATATTTATTTATTTTATATGTATATTTATATATTATTTATATTTATTTATTTATATATGCACCTTATTGCTTTTTTATCCTGCACTACCTTGAGCTTATGTAACGAAATTGTGTTATCTATGCTGTAAAGTTCAAATTTGAATTACAATAAAAAGAAAGTCTAAGTCTTTACCAGAATACTGATCTTTTGTAAGGTTTGCAAAGACGCAAGTTAGTTGTTTTTTTTACTCAATATGACAGTATAACTGTCATACTAAATATGAAAGTTGTAAAAACATAACTCCAAAACCAAACAAGCAATCCGAACAAAAAATGCATGTAATATTCAATCTATGTGAGTTTTACCAGAATCAGGTATTTTGGTAAGGTTTACAATTACAAAAATTAGGTTTTACTCATGACAGTATACCTGCCACATTCAATTTGACATTTATTTAAACATAACTCCTAAACCACACATGCACAATGGCTAATAATACCTGGGGAAATGTCTCTTTGTGAGTTTTACTAGAAAAAATATATTGTGTAAGGTTTGTAAAGACACAAGTTAGTTTTTTTTACTCAATATAACAGTATAGCTGTCATACTATATATAAATAAATAAATAAATAAATGGGTTGTACTTGTATAGCGCTTTTCTACCTTCAAGGTACTCGAAGCGCTTTGACACTACTTCCACATTTACCCATTCACACACTGATGGAGGGAGCTGCCATGCAAGGCGCTAACCAGCACCCATCAGGAGCAAGGGTGAAGTGTCTTGCTCAGGACACAACGGACATGACGAGGTTGGTACTAGGTGGGGATTGAACCAGGGACCCTCGGGTCGCGCACGGCCATTCTTCCACTGCGCCAAACATTACTCCAAAACCAAACATGTATTATGTCTAAAAATGCCTGTAATATTGTATCTGTGTGAGTTTTACTAGAATCAGTTGTTTTTGTAAGGTTTTCAAATACCAAAATTAGGTTTTATTTACTTTGACAGTTATTTAAACATAACTCCTAAACAACAAATGCAAAATAGCTAATAATGCTTGGAGAGATGTATCGTTGTTATAGCGAGCCTGCTGACCAACAGCATAGCATCTCTGTCTGGACTGGAGCCTGCAGTGCCTCAGACGGAAGTATCTCCAGAGAGTGGTGAGGACGGCGGAAAAGATCATCAGGACTCCTCTTCCTCCTATCCAGGAGATCGCAAAAAGTGCTGCCTGACCAGGGCTCAGAAAATTTGCAAAGACTCCTCCCACCCCCACCAAGGACAGTTTTCACTGCTGGACTCTAGAAAGAGGTTCCGCAGCCTCCGAAGCTTCTGTAGCAGCTTCTTCCCTCAGGCCGTAAGACTCTTGAACGCATCATAATTAAATTATCTCCTCAACTCCTCTCAAAATGAATTAACTCGCTGGAATGAAAGAAACAATATAACATACATCCATAAACGTGGGCGCATGTGGAAAAAGTGCAATATATGTATCTGCACAGTAATCTATTTATCTATTTATATATACTTATATATATCTATTTATTATATATATATATATATATACATATGCATATATATATATATATATATATATATATATATATATATATATATATATATATATATATATATATATATATATATATATATATATACATATATATATATATATATATATATATATATATACATATATATATATATATATATATATAGTATTTATATATTATTTATATATATTTATGTATCGAAATATGCACCTTATTGCTTTTTTATCCTGCACTACGACATTTCGTTCTTATCTGTGCTGTAAATTTCAAATTTGAATGACAATAAAAAGAAAGTCTAAGTCTAAGTCTAAGTCTTTACTAGAATAACGATCTTTTGTAAGGTTTGCAAAGACACAAGTTAGGTTTTTTTTTACTCAATAGTAATATACAGTATAACTGTCATACTAAATATGAAAGTTGTATAATCAAAACTCCAAAACCAAACATGCAATCCGTCTAAAAATGTATGTAATATTGAATCTATGTGAGTTTTACCAGAATCAGGTATTTTGGTAAGGTTTACAATTACAAAAATTAGGTTTCACTCATAATGACAGTATAACTGCCACTTTCAATTTGACATCTATTTAAACATAACTCCTATAGTTTTTATAAACATAACTCCAAAACCAAAATGCATTTTGTCTAAAAATGCCTGTAATATTGTATCTTTTTGAGTTTTACCAGAATCAGGTATTTTGGTAAGGTTGACAAATACAAACATTAGGTTTTACTCATAATGACAGTATACTGCCACATTCAATATGACAAATATTTAAACAAAACTCCAAAACCAAACATGCATTATGTCTAAAAATTCCTATAATTTTTTATCTTCGTGATTTTTACTAGAATCAGTTGTTTTTGTAAGGTTTACAAATACAAAATATTAGTTTTTCTCATAATGAGAGTATACTGTCACAATCGATCCGACAAATTGGCTAATAATGCCTGGAGGAATGTATCTTTGTGAATTTTACTGGAACAAAAAATTTTGTAAGGTTTGTAAAGACACACGTTAGTTTTTTTTACTTAATTTTACAGTATAGCTGTCATACTATATATGAAAGTTTTATAAACATAACTCCAAAACCAAACATGCAATCTGTCTAAAAATGTCTGTAATATTTATTATATGTAAGTTTTATCAGAATCAGGTATTTTGGTAAGGTTTACAAATCAAAAAATTAGGTTTTACTCATAGTGACAGTATAACTGCCACACTCAATATGACACTTATTTAAACATAACTCCTAAAACACAAATGCAAAATGACTAATAATGCCTAGAGAAATGTATATTTGTGAATTTTACTGGAAAACAATATTTTGTAAGGTTTGTAAAGATACAAATTAGTGTTTTATTACTCAATATGATGGTATAACTGTCATACTAAATATGAAAGTTATATAAACATAACTCCAAAACCAAACATATTTTATGTCTAAAAATTCCTGTAATCGATGTGGGTTTTACCAGAATCAGGTATTTTGGTAAGGTTTACAAATACAAAAAATAGGTTTTACTCATAATGACAGTATAACTGCCACATTCAATATGACAGTTATGTAAACATAACTCCTAAACCACACATGCAAAATGGTTAATAATGCCTGGAGAAATGTATCTTTTTAAGTTTTACAATTTTGTAAGGTTTGTAAAGACTGCGATGAGGTGGCGACTTGTCCAGGGTGTACCCCGCCTTCCGCCCGATTGTAGCTGAGATAGGCTCCAGCGCCCCCCGCAACCACAAAGGGAATAAGCGGTAGGAAATGGATGGATGAATGGGTTTGTAAAGACACAAGTTATTTTTTTCTTACTCAATATGACAGTAAAACTGTCATACTAAATGTAAAAAAATTATAAACATAACTCCAAAACCAAACATGCATTATGTCTAAAAATGCCTGAAATATTGTATTCATGTGAGTTTAACTAGAATCAGTTGTTTTTGTAAGGTTTGCAAATACAAAATATTGGTTTAACTCACTATGACAGTATACTGTCACATTCAATCTGACAGTTATTTAAACATAACTCCTAAACCAAACATGTTTTATGTCTAAAAATTCCTGTAATATTGTATCTATATGAGTTTTACCAGAATCAGGCATTTTGGTAAGGTTTACAAATACAAAACATAGGTTTTACTCATAATGACAATATAACTGCCACACTCAACATGACAGTTATTTAAACATAATTCCTAAACCAAACATGATACATGGCTAATAATGCCTGGAGAAATGTATCTTTGTGATTTTTACTAGAAAAAAATATTTTGTTAGATTTTTTAAGACAAAAGTTAGTTGTTTTTTTTACTCAATATGATGGTATAACTGTCATACTAAATATAAAAGTTATATAAACATAATTCCAAAACCAAACTCCTAAACCAAACTTGCAATATGTCTTAAACTGCCTGTAATATTTAATATATGTGAGTTTTACCAGAATCAGGTATTTTGGTAAGGTTTACAAATACAAAACTTGGGTTTTACTCATAATGACAGTATAACTGCAACATTTGATATGACAGTTATTTAAACCAAACATGATAAATGGCTAATAATGCCTGGAGAAATGTATCAGTTTGAGTTTTACTGGAAACAAATAATTTGTAAGGTTTATATAGACACAAGTTAGTTTTTTTTTATTTAATATGATGGTATAACTGTCATACTAAATATGAAAGTTATATAAATATAACTCCAAAACCAAACATACATTATGTCTAAAAATGCCTGTAATTTTGTATCTATGTGAGTTTTACCAGAATCAGGTATTTTGGAAAGGTTCACAATTACAAAAATAGGTTTTACTCATAATGACTGTATAACTGCCACATTGACTGCCACCAAACATGCACTGTGTTTAAAAATGCTTATAATTTTGTATCCATGTGAGTTTTACTCTAATCAGTTGTTTTTGTAAGGTTTACAAATACAAAATATTAGTTTTACTCATAATGACAGTATACTGACAAAATGGCTAATAATGCCTTGAGGAATGTATCTTTGTGAGTTTTACTGGAAAAAATATTTTGTAAGGTTTGTAAAGACACAAGTTAGTTTTTTTTACACAATTTAGCAGTTTAGCTGTCATACTATATATGGAAGTTATATAAACATAATTCCAAAACCAAATATGCAATCCATCTAAAAATGCCTGTAATATTGAATATATGTGAGTTTTGTCAGATTCAGGTATTTTGGTAAGGTTTACAAATACAAAAATTAGGTTTTACTCATAGTGACAATATAACTGCCACACTCAATATGACAGTTAATTAAACATAACTCCTAAAACACAAATGCAAAATGACTAATAATGCCTAGAGAAATGTATATTTGTGAATTTTACTGGAAAACAATATTTTGAAAGATTTGTAAAGATACAAATTAGTTTTTTTTTACTCAATATGATGGTATAACCGTCATACTAAATATGAAAGTTATATCAACATAACTCCAAAACCAAACATGTTTTATGTCTAAAAATTCCTGTAATATTGTATCGGTGTGGGTTTTACCAGAATCAGTTATTTTGGTAAGGTTTACAAATACAAAAAATAGGTTTTATTTATAATGACACACAATACAATAACTACCCCACTCAATATGACAGTTATTTAAACATAACTCCTAAACCAAACATTAAAATGGCTAATTATGCCTGGAGAAAAGTATCTTTGTGAGTTTTGGAGGAAAAAAATTGTAAGGTTTATAAGGACACAAGTTTTGTTTTTTTTACTCAATATGATGGTATAACTGTCATACTAAATATGAAAGTTATATAAACATAACTCCAAAACCAAACATGCATTATCTCTAAAAATGCCTGTAATTTTGTATCCATGTGAGTTTTACTAGAATCAGTTGTTTTTGTAAGGTTTGCAAATACAAAATATGGGTTTTACTCACAGTATACTGTCACACTCAATCTGACAGTTATTTAAACATAACTCCTAAACCACACATGCCAAATGGCTAATAATGCCTGGAGAAATGTCTCTTTGTGAGTTTTGCAGGAAAAAAAATATTTTGTAAGGTTTGTAAAGACACAAGTTAGTTTTTATTACTCAATATGACAGTATTACTGTAATACTAAATATGAAAGTTATATAAACACAACTCCAAAATCAAACATGCATCATGTCTAAAAATGCCTGCAATATTGCATCCATGTGAGTTTTACTAGAATCAGTTGTTTTTGTAAGGTTTTTGCAAATACAAAAATTAGGTTTTACTCACTATGACAGTTATTTAAACATAACTCCTAAACAACAAATGCAAATGACTAAAAATGCTTGGAGAAATGTATCTTTGTTAGATTTACTAGAAAAAATATATTTTGTAAGTTAGTTTTTTTTACTTAATATGAGAGTATAACTGTCATACTAAATCCATCCATTTCCTTCCGCTTATCCGAGGTCCGGTTGCAGGGGCAGCAGCCTAAGCAGAGAAGCCCGGACTTCCCTATCCCCAACCACTTCGTCCAGCTCTTCTCGGGGGATCCCGAGGCGTTCGACAGCCCAGCCGGGAGACATAGTCTTCCCAATGTGTCCTGGGTCTTCCCCGCGGCCTCCTGCCCATCGGACTTGCCCTAATGAAAAAAGCAATACAAATAACACAACTCTAAACCAAACATGTCAAATGTCTAAAAATGCCTGTAATATTGAATCTATGTGAGTTTTACCAGAATCAGGTATTGTGGTATGACAGTATAACTGAAATACTAAATCCATCCATTACAAAAATTAGGTTTCACTCATATTAACAGTATAACTGCCACATTCAATTTGACATTTATTTAAACATAAGTCCTAAACCACATGTGCACAATGGCTAATAATGCTTGGAGAAATGTCTCTTTGTGAGTTTTACTGGGAAAAAAAATATTTTTTAAGGTTTGTACAGTTACAAGTTAGTTTTTTTTATTCAAAATGACAGTATTACTGTCATACAAAATATGAAAGTTAAATAAACATTACTCCAAAACCAAACATGCATTATGTCTAAAAATGCCTGTAATATTGTATCCATGTGAGTTTTAGTAGAATCATTTGTTTTCATAAGGTTTGCAATTACAAAATATGGGTTTTACTCATGACAGTATACTGTCACACTCAATCTGACGATTATTTAAACATAAGTCCTAAACCACACATGCAAAATGGCTAATAATGCCTTGAGTTATGTATCTTTGTGAGTTTTACTAGAAAAAATATATTTTGTAATGTTTGCAAAGACACAAGTTAGTTTTTTACTTAATATGACAGTATAACTGAAATACTAAATCCATCCATTTTCTTCCTGCTTATCCGAGGTCAGGTTGCGGGGGCAGCAGCCTAAGCAGAGAAGCCCAGACTTTCCTCTCCCCAGCCACTTTGTCCAGCTCTTCTCGGGGGATCCCGAGGCATTTACAGGCCAGCCAGGAGACATAAATAGATAGATACATAGATAGTACTTTATTGATTCCTTCAGGAGAGTTCCCTCAGGAAAATTTAAATTCCAGCAGTAGTGTACAAAATTGTAAAAAGTGAAAAGTAAATAATGGAGGTATAAATTGAAACAAAATAGAAACATTTTACAATAGAATAAAAAAAAAAAGTAACAATTAGAATAAAAATATAACAGTAAAATAAGAATATAACAAGAGAAACTAGGCAGTAGTGACCATGTTTTGAAAAAATATTGCACTCTTATTGATTTGCATCCCCTGTCATCCTAGTAGCCCCCCTCCCCCCAGAGAAGAGTTGTACAGTCTAATGGCGTGTGGGACAAAGGACAGCCGCCTCAGGAAGTACAGCTCTGTCCTTTCCTGTACAAGTGGTCTGTGTTAACAGTCCAGTCCAGCTTATTGTCCACCCACACCCCAAGGTACTTGAATGATAGTCTTCCCAATGTGTCCTGGGTCTTCCCCGTGGCCTCCTGCCGGCCGGCCTTGCCCTAACGAAAATAGCAATAAAAAATGTATTCAAACACAACTCCTAAACCAAAAATGTAAAATGTCTAAAAATGCCTGTAAAATTGAATCTATGTTTTACTAGAATCAGTTGTTTTTATAAGGTTTGCAAATACAAAACTAGGTTTTACACATAATGACAGTATAACTGCCACACTCAATATGACAGTTATTTAAACATAACTCCTAAACCACACATGAAAAATGTCTAATAATGCGTGAAGAAATGTATCTTTGTGATTTTTATTAGAAACATTTTCTTTTGTGAGGTTTGCAAAGACACAAGTTAGTTTTTTTTACTCAATATGACAGTGTAACTGCCACACTCACTATGACAGTTATTTAAACATAACTCCTAAACTCATACTTGCCAACATTGAAACCTCCGATTTCAGGAGGTGGGGGCGTGGTTGGGGGTGTGGTTAGAGGGGAGGAGTATATTTAGAGCTAGAATTCACCAAGTCAAGTATTTCATATATATATATATATATATATATATATATATATATATATATATATATATATATATATATATATATATATATATATACATATATATATATATATATATATATACACATATATACATATATATATATATATATATATATATATATATATATATATATATATATATATATATATATATATATATATATATATATATACACACACATATATAAAAAAAACTTGACTTTCAGTGAATTCTAGCTATATATATATATATATATATATATATATATATATATATATATATATATATATATATATATATATATATATATATATATGTGTGTGGGGAAAAAAATCACAAGACTACTTCATCTCTACAGGCCTGTTTCATGAGGTGTTCCCTCAATCATCAGGAGATATAAGACATATATATATATATATATATATATATATATATATATATATATATATATATATATATATATATATATATATATATATATATATATATATATATATGTGTGTGGGGGAAAAATCACAAGACTACTTCATCTCTACAGGCCTGTTTCATGAGGGGTTCCCTCAATCATCAGGAGATATAAGACATATATATATATATATATATATATATATATATATATATATATATATATATATATATATATATATATATATATATATATATATATATATATTATATATATATATATATATATATATATATATATATATATATATATATATTATATATATATATATAAAATAAATACTTGAATTTCAGTTTTCATTTATTTACACATATACACACACATAACACTCATCTACTCATTGTTGAGTTAAGGGTTGAATTGTCCATCCTTGTTCTATTCTCTGTCACTATTTTTATAACCATGCTGAACACCCTCTCTGATGATGCATTGCTGTGTGGCACGCACAAAAGTGCTTTCATCAAATGCATGAGAGTCTGGAATTTTCCATCCCTCCCGAACATGGCCAAAAACCGGTCAATCTTTGCTTCCTGAGGAAGATCTTCACTGCCAAGCACTTGGTATTCCACTACTTCTTCCCGGAGGCTATCCAGGTCCAATCGCAGCTGCGGCTTGGAACTTATAAGCGTGTTTCTTCTTTTTACTCGTCGTCGGCGTCGCCATGGCTGTATCTTCCGCGTTCTTCTGCTTTGTCTCCTTGTTGTGTGCGCAGTTGTGCACTGCACTCTCTAAAAGCCCTGGATGTTATTGTCACATATGCATGTACAGTAGATGGCAGTATTGCCCTGTTTAAAGAGTGTCACAACATTGCTGTTTACGGCAGACAAACTGCTTTACGGTAGACGAAAACGTGACTGCTGTTGTTTTGTGTTGTTACCGCGCTGGGAGGACGTTAATGAAACTACCTAACAATAAACCCACATAAGAAACCAAGAACTCGCCCTCGATCATTCTACAGTTATAACGTGATTGGGCAGGCATGCTGTTTATATCGTGGGAAAGCAGACGTGAATACAGGCTGTCCTCACTCAGATCAGCCTGAATTTCGGGAGATTTTCGGGAGAAAATTTGTCCCGGGAGGTTTTCGGGAGAGGCGCTGAATTTCGGGAGTCTCCTGGAAAATCCAGGAGTATTGGCAAGTATGCCTAAACTACACATAAAAAATGGCTAATAATGCCTGAAATAAGGCATTCTTGTGAGTTTTACTCGAAACATATGCTTTTTTAAGGCTTGCAAACACAAAAAGTATTTGGTTTCCTCTAGATGACAGTAAAGTTCTTAAAATCCTGAGATAATGCGAAATAAGCTTAATATTTTTTTTGTGGTTACAAAAAAAATATTTTGTAAGGTTTGTAAAGACAAAAGTTAGTTGTCTTTTTTACTCAATATGATGGTATAACTGTCCTACTAAATATGAAAGTTAGATAAACATAATTCCAAAACGAAACTCCTAAACCAAACTTGCAGTCTGTCTTAAACTGCCTGTAATATTGAATCTATGTGAATTTTGCCAGAATCATGTATTTTGGTAAGGTTTACAAATACAAAACTTGGGTTTTACTCATAATGACAGTATAACTGCAACATTTGATACGACAGTTATTTAAACATGACTCCTGAACCAAACATGATAAATGACTAATAATGCCTGGAGAAATGTATCTTTGTGAGTTTTACTGGAAAAAAATAATATGTAAGGTTTATAAAGACACAAGTTATTTTTTTTTATTTAATACGATGGTGTATTTGTAAAGAAAACAGTTTTTTTTTTTTTTTACTCAATATGATGGTATAACTGTCAAACTAAATATAAAAGTAATATAAACATAATTCCAAAACCAAACTCCTAAACCAAACTTGCAATCCGTCTTAAACTGCCTGTACTATTGAATCTATATGAGTTTTACCAGAATCAGGTATTTTGGTAAGGTTTACAAATACAAAACTTGGGTTTTACTCATAATGACACAAATAACTGCATTATTTGATATGACAGTTATTTAAACATAACTCCTAAACCAAACATGATAAATGGCTAATAATGCCTGGAAAAATGTATGTAAACATAACTCCAAAACCAAACATGCATTATGTCTAAAAATGCCTGTAATATTGTATCTCTGTGAGTTTTACCAGAATCAGGTATTTTGGTAAGGTTTATAAATACAACATTTAGGTTTTACTAATAATGACAGTAGACAAAGAGCAGCTCGAAGACCTCCATGAAAAATAAAAACCAAGGACCCAGATTTCCCTCGCCCGGACGCGGGTCACCGGGGCCCCCCTCTGGAGCCAGGCCCGGGGTGGGGCACGATGGCGAGCGCCTGGTGGCCGGGCCTGTCCCCATGGGGCCCGGCCGGGCACAGCCCGAAGAGGCAACGTGGATCCCCCTTCCAATGGGCTGGACATTGAGTCCGAATGGACCATGTTCCGCGCCTCTATTGTCGAGGCGGCTGATTGGAGCTGTGGCCGCAAGGTAGTTGGTGCTTGTCGTGGCGGTAATCCTAGAACCCGTTGGTGGACACCGGCGGTGAGGGATGCCGTCAAGCTGAAGAAGGAGTTCTATCGGGTTCTTTTGGCTCATAGGACTCCCGAGGCAGCGGACAGGTACCGACAGGCCAAGCGGTGTGCGGCTTCAGCGGTCGCAGAGGCAAAAATTCGGACATGGGAGGAGTTCGGGAAAGCCATGGAAAATGACGGCTTCGAAGCAATTCTGGACCACCATCCGCCGCCTCAGGAAGGGGAAGCAGTGCACTATCAACACCGTGTATGGCGAGGATGGTGTTCTGCTGACCTCGACTGCGGATGTTGTGGATCGGTGGAGGGAATACTTCGAAGACCTCCTCAATCCCACCAACACGTCTTCCTATGAGGAAGCAGTGCCTGGGGAGTCTGTGGTGGGCTCTCCTATTTCTGGGGCTGAGGTTGCTGAGGTAGTTAAAAAGCTCCTCGGTGGCAAGGCCCCGGGAGTAGATGAGATCCGCCCGGAGTTCCTTAAGGCTCTGGATGCTGTGGGGCTGTCTTGGTTGACAAGACTCTGCAGCATTGCGTGGACATCGGGGGCGGTACCTCTGGATTGGCAGACCGGGGTGGTGGTTCCTCTCTTTAAGAAGGGGAACCGGAGGGTGTGCTCTAACTATTGTGGGATCACACTCCTCAGCCTTCCCGGTAAGGTCTATTCAGGTGTACTGGAGAGGAGGCTACGCCGGATAGTCGAACCTCAGATTCAGGAGTAACAGTGTGGTTTTCGTCCTGGTCGTGGAACTGTGGACCAGCTCTATACTCTCGGCAGGGTCCTTGAGGGTGCATGAGAGTTTGCCCAACCAGTCTACATTTGTTTTGTGGACTTGGAGAAGGCATTTGACCGTGTCCCTCGGGAAGTCCTGTGGGGAGTGCTCAGAGAGTATGGGGTATCGGACTGTCTGATTGTGGCAGTCCGTTCCCTGTATGCTCAGTGCCAGAGCTTGGTCCGCATTGCCGGCAGTAAGTCGGACCCGTTTCCAGTGAGGGTTGGACTCCGCCAAGGCTGCCCTTTGTCACCGATTCTGTTCATAACTTTTATGGACAGAATTTCTAGGCGCAGTCAAGGCGTTGAGGGGATCTGGTTTGGTGGCTGCAGGATTAGGTCTCTGCTTTTTGCAGATGATGTGGTCCTGATGGCTTCATCTGGCCAGGATCTTCAGCTCTCACTGGATCGGTTCGCAGCCGAGTGTGAAGCGACTGGGATGAGAATCAGCACCTCCAAGTCCGAGTCCATGGTTCTCGCCCGGAAAAGGGTGGAGTGCCATCTCCGGGTTGGGGAGGAGATCTTGCCCCAAGTGGAGGAGTTCAAGTACCTCGGAGTCTTGTTCACGAGTGAAGGAAGGGTGGATCGTGAGATCGACAGGCGGATCGGTGCAGCGTCTTCAGTAATGCGGACGCTGTATCGATCCGTTGTGGTGAAGAAGGAGCTGAGCCGGAAGGCAAAGCTCTCAATTTACCGGTCGATCTACGTTCCCATCCTCACCTATGGTCATGAGCTTTGGGTTATGACCGAAAGGACAAGATCACGGGTACAAGCGGCCGAAATGAGTTTCCTCCGCCGGGTGGAAGAGATAGGGTGAGAAGCTCTGCCATCCGGGGGGAAGCTCAAAGTAAAGCCGCTGCTCCTCCACATCGAGAGGAGCCAGATGAGGTGGTTCGGGCATCTGGTCAGGATGCCACCCGAACGCCTCCCTAGGCTATACCATCATATTGCGTAAAAAAAAAAAAAAACTTGTGTCTTTATAAACCTTACAAATTATTTATTTCCAGTAAAACTCACATAGATACATTTTTCCAAGCATTATTAACCATTGAGCATGTTTGGTTTAGGAGTTATGTTAAATAACTGTCATATTGAGGGTGGCAGTTATACTGTCATTATGAGTAAAACCTATTTTTTGTATTTGTAAACCTTACCAAAATAACTTATTCTGATAAAACTCACATAGTATCAATATTACAGGCAGTTTAAGACAGATTGCAAGTTTGGTTTTGGAGTTATGTTTATTTAACTTTCATATTTAGTATGACAGTTATGCTGTCATATTGAGTAAAAAAAAACTAACTTGTGTCTTTACAAACCTTACAAAATATTTTTTTTCCAGTAGAACTCACAAAAATACATTTCTCCAGGCATTATTAGCCATTTAGCATGTTTGGTTTTGGAGTTATGTTTAATAACTGTTATTTTGAAGATGGCAGGTCATTATGAGTAAAACCCAATTTTTTGTATTTGTAAACCTTACCAAAATACCTGATTCTGGTAAAACTCACATAGATTCAATATCACAAGTATTTTTAGACCGATTGCAAGCTTGGTTTTGGACTTATGTTTATTTAACTTTCATATTTAGTATGACAGTTATAATGGCATATTAAATTTAAAAAACTATCTTGTGTATTTATAAACCTTACAAATTATGTTTTTCCAGTAAAACTCACAAAGATACATTTCTCTAGGCATTATTAGCCATTTATCATGTTTGGTTTAGGAGTCATGTTAAATAACTGTCATATCAAATGTTGCAGTTATACTGTCATTATGAGTATAACCCAAGTTTTGTATTTGTAAACCTTACCAAAATACCCGATTCTGGTAAAACTCACATACATTCAATATTACAAAAAGTTTAAGACGGATTGCAAGTTTGGTTTAAAAGTTTGGTTTTGGAATTATGTTTATATAACTTTCATATTTAGTATGACATTGAGTAAAAAAAAACTAACTTTTGTCTTTACAAACCTTACAAAATATGTTTTTCTAGTAAAACATTTTTCCAGGCATTATTAGCCATTTTGCATGTGTGGTTTAAGAGTTATGTTAAAATAACTGTCATATCAAATTTTACAGTTGTATAACTGCAACATTTGATATGACAGTTATTTTGAGTAAAACCAAAGTTTTGTATTTGTAAATCTAACCAAAATATCTGATTCTGGTAAAACTTACTTAGATTTAAAATTACAGGCATTTTTAGACCGATTGCAAGTTTGGTTTTGGACTTATGTTTATTTAACTTTCATATTTAGTCAAAAAACTAACTTGTGTTTTTACAAACCTTACAAACCTTTTTTTTTTCCAGTAAAACTTACAAAGATACATTTTTCCAGGCATTATTAGTCATTTTGCATGTGTGGTTTAGGAGTTATGTTTAAATAACTGTCAGATTAAATGTGATAGTATACTGTCAACGTGAGTAAAACCCAAGTTTTGTATTTGTAAACCTTACCAAAATATCTGATTCTGGTAAAACTCACATAGATTCACAATTACAGGTATTTTTAGACGGATTGCAAGTTTGATTTTGGAGTTATGTTTATTTAACTTTCATATTTAGTATGACAGTTATGCTGTCATATTGAGTAAAAAAAAACTAACTTGTGTCCTTACAAACCTTACAAAATATTTTTTTTCCAGTAGAACTCACAAAAATATATTTCTCCAGGCATTATTAGCCATTTAGCATGTTTGGTTTAGGAGTTATGTTTAAATAACTGTTATTTTGAAGATGGCAGCTATACTGTTATATTGAGTAAAAAAAAAACTAACTTGTGTCTTTACAAACCTTACACAATATATTTTTTCTAGTAAAACTCACAAAGAGACATTTCCCCAGGTATTATTAGCCATTGTGCATGTGTGGTTTAGGAGTTATGTTTAAATAAATGTCAAATTGAATGTGGCAGGTATACTGTCATGAGTAAAACCACATTTTTGTAAGACAGATTGCAAGTTTGGTTTAGAAGTTTGGTTTTGGAATTATGTTTATATAACTTTCATAATTAGTATGACAGTTATAATGGCATATTAAATAAAATAAAAAAACTTTTGTCTTTACAAACCTTACAAAATATTTTTTTCTAGTAAAACTCACAAAGATTCATTTCTCCAGGCATTATTAGCCATTTAGCATGTTTGGTTTAGGAGTTATGTTTAAATAACTGTTATTTTGAATATGGCAGTTATACTGTCATTATGAGTAAAACCCAATTTTTGTATTTGTAAACCTTACCAAAATACCTGATTCTGGTGAAACTCATATAGATTCAATATTACAGACATTTTTAGACGGATTGCAAGTTTGGTTTTGGTGTTATATTTATTCAACTTTTATATTTAGTATGACAGTTATACTGTCATATTGAGTAAAAAAAAAGCTAACTTGTGTCTTTACAAACCTTACAAACTATTTTTTCCAGTAAAACTTACAAAGATACATTTTTCCAAGCATTATTAGACATTTTGCATGCATGGTTTAGGAGTTATGTTTAAATAACAGTCAGATTGAATGTGACAGTATACTGTCATAGTAGTTTTTTACTCAATATGCCAGTAATGTTCTTAAAATCCTGAGATAATACGAAAACAGCAATAAAAAGTTTTTCAACATAATTCCTACACCAAACATGCAACATAATAATAACTGGAGACATGTATATTTTGTTAGTTTTACTAGAAAATGTATCTTTTGTAAGTTTTGCAACGACGCAAGTTAGTTTTTTTTAATTCAATATGACAGTATAACTGTCAAACTAAATGTAAAATTTATATAAACATTACTCCAAAAATGAACATGCATTATGTCTAAAAATGCCTAAAATTTTGTATCTATGTGAGTTTGACCAGAATCAGGTAATTTGCCAAGGTTTACAAATACAAAAATGGTGTTTTTCTCATAATGACAGTATAACTGCTACATTCAATTTGACAGTTTTTTAAACATAACTTCCTAACCACACATGCAAATAAATTGGTTATACTTGTATAGCGCTTTTCTACCTTCAAGGTACTTAAAGCGCTTTGACAGTATTTCCACATTCATCCATTCAAACACACATTCACACACTGAAGGCGGGAGCTGCCATGCAAGGCGCTAACCAGCAGCCATCAGGAGCAAGGGATGGAGAGTCTTGCCCAAGGACACAACGGACGTGACTAAGATGGTAGAAGGTGGGGATTGAACCCCAGTAACCAGCAACCCTCCGAATGCTGGCACGGCCACTCTACCAACTTCGCTACGCCTAATAAAGCCTAAAACAATGCATCCTTGTAAGTTTTACTCGAAACATATGCTATTATAACGCTTGCAAACACAAAAAGTAGTTTTTTATTCATTATGACAGTAATGTTCTTAAAATCCTGAGATAATGCGAAATAAGCAATAAAAATGTTTTTCAACATAATTCCTACACCAAACATGCAAAATGAATAATAATGCCTGGAGACATGTATCTTTGTTAGTCTTACTAGACAAATGATCTTTTGTAAGTTTTGCAAAAACGCAAGTTAGTTTTTTTAATTCATAATGAAAGTGTAACTGTCATACCAAATATAAAAGTTAAATAAACATAACTCCAAAACTGAACTTGCATTATGTGTAAAAATGCCTAAAATATTGTATCTATGTGAGTTTTACAAGAATCAGGTAATTTGGTAAGGTTTCCAAATACAAAAATTAAGTTTTTCTCATGACAGTATAACTGCTACATTCAATTTGACAGTTATTTAAACATAACTTCCCAACCATACAGGCAAAAAAGGCTAATAAAGCCTAAAACAATGCATCCTTGTGAGTGTTACTCGAAACATATGGTATTTTAAGGCTTGCAAACTCAAAAAGTACTTTTTTACTCAATATGACACTAATATTCTTAAAATCCTGAGATAATGCGAAAAAAGCAATAAAAATGTTTTTTAACATAATTCCTACATCAAACATGTAACAGGTCTAATAATGCCTGGAGACAAGTATCCTTGTCAGTTTTACTAGAAAAATTAACTTTTGTAAGTTTTGCCATGACGCAAGTTAGTTTTTTTTATTCATAATGACATTATAACTGTCATACCAAATATGAAAGTTATATAAACATAACTCCAAAACATGCATTATGTCTAAAAATGCCTGTAATATTGTATCTATGTGAGTTTAACCAGAATCAGGTAATTTGGAAAGGTTTACAAATACAAAAATTGGGTTATTGTCCTAATGACAGTATACCTGCTAAATTCAATTTGACAGTTATTTAAACATATATTCATAATAACACATGCAAATAGGCCAATAAAGCTAAAACAATGCATCCTTGTGAGTTTTACTCGAAACATATGCTATTTTAAGGCTTGCTAACACAAAAAGTAGTTTTTTCCTCAAAATGACAGTAATGTTCTTAAAATCCTGAGATAATGCGAAAAAAGCAATAAAAATGTTTTTCAACATAATTCCTACACCAAACATGCACAATGTCTAATAATGCCTGGAGACATGTATCTTTGTTAGTTTTACTAGAAAAATAATCTTGTGTAAGTTTTGCAAAGACGCAAGTTAGTTTTTTTAATTCAAACTATCATACCAAATATGAAAGTTATATAAACATAACTCCAAAAGTAAAGATGCATTAAGTCTAAAAATGCCTGTAATTTTGTATCTATGTGAGTTTTACCAGAATCAGGTCATTTGGAAAGGTTTACAAATACAAAAATTGGGTTTTTGTCATATTGACGGTATAACTGCTAAATTCGATTCGACAGTTATTTACACATATCTTCATAATAACACGGGCAATTAGGCCAATAAAGCCTATAACAATGCATCCTTGTGAGTTTTACTCGAAACATATGCTATTTTAAGGCTTGCTAACACAAAAAGTAGTTTTTTCCTCAATATGACAGTAATGTTCTTAAAATCCTGAGATAATGCGAAAAAAGCAATAAAAATGTTTTTCAACATAATTCCTACACAAAAGATGCAAAATGTCTAATAAAGCCTGGAGACATGTATCCTTGTTAGTTTTACTTGAAAAATAATATTTTGTAAGTTTTGCAAAGACGCAAGTTAGTTTTTTTAATTCAATATTACAGTATAACTGTCACACCAAATATGAAAGTTATATAAACATAACTCCAAAACTGAACATGCATTATGTCTAAAAATGCCTGTAATATTGTATCTATGTGAGTTTAACCAGAATCAGGTAATTTGGAAAGGTTTACAAATACAAAAATTGGGTTTTTGTCATAATGACAGTATATCTGCTAAATTCAATTTGACAGTTATTTAAACATATCTTCATAATAACACATGCAAATAGGCCAATAACGCCTAAACAATGCATCCTTGTGAGTTTTACTCGAAACCTATGCTATTTTAAGGCTTGCCAACCCAAAAAGTAGTTTTTTCCTCAATATGACAGTAATGTTCTTAAAATCAATCAAATAATTCCTACACCAAACATGCAAAATGTCTAATAATGCCTGGAGACATGTATCTTTGTTAGTTTTACTAGAAAAAGAATCTTTTGTAAGTTTTGCAAAGACGCAAATTAGTTTTTTTAATTCAATATGACAGTATAACTGTCATACCAAATATGAAAGTTATATAAACATAACTCCAAAAGTAAAGATGCATTAAATCTAAAAATGCCTGTAAGTTTGTATCTATGTGAGTTTTACCAGAATCAGGTAATTTGGTTAAGTTTACAAATACAAAAATTAAGTTTTTCTCATAATGACAGTATAACTGCTACATTCAATTTGACAGTTATTGAAACATAACTTCCTAACCATACATGCAAAAAAGGCTAATAAGACCTAAAACAAAGCGTCCTTGTGAGTGTTACTCGAAACATATGGTATTTTAAGGCTTGCAAACACTAAAAGTAGTTTTTTACTCAATATGACAGTAATATTCTTAAAATCCTGAGATAATGCAAAAAAAGCAATAAAAATGTTTTTTAACATAATTCCTACACCAATCATGCAAAATGTCTAATAATGCCTGTAATTTTGTATCTATGTGAGTTTTACCAGAATCAGGTAATTTGGTTAGGTTTACAAATACATAAATTAAGTTTTACTCAATATGACAATAAAACTACTACATTCATTTTGACAGTTATTTAAGCATCATTTCCTAACCACACATGCAAAAAGGCTAAAAAAGCCTAAAACAATGCATCTGTGTGAGTTTTACTCGAAACATATGCTTTTTTAAGGCTTGCAAACACAAAATGTAGTTTTTGACTCAATATGACAGTAATATTCTTAAAATCCTGAGATAATGCGAAATAAGCAATAAAAATGTATTAATTCCTACACAAAACATGAAAAATGTCTAATAATGCCTGGAGACTTATATCTTTGTTAGTTTTACTAGAATAAGTATCTTTTGTAAGGTTTGCAAAGACACAAGATGTTTTTTTTATTTAATATGATGGTATAATTGTCATACTGAATATGAAATTTATATAAACATAACTCCAAAACCAAACATGCAATCCGTCTAAAAATGCCTGTAATATTGAAATTGTGTGAGTTTTACTAAAATCAAGTATTTTGGAAAAGTTTACAAATACAAAAATTAGGTTTTACTCATAATGTCAGTATCACTGCCACACTCAATGTGACAGTTATTTAAACATAACTCCTAAACCAAACATGCTCAAAGGATAATAATGCCTGGACAATTGTATCTTTGTGTGTTTTACTGGAAACAAATAATTTGTAAGGTTTGTAAAGACACAAGTTAATTTGTTTTACTCAATATGATGGTATAACTGTCATACTCCAAAACCAAACATGCATTATGTCTAAAAATGCCTGTAATATTGTATTCATGTGAGTTTTACTAAAATCAGTTATTTTTGTAAGGTTTGCAAATACAAAATATTGTTTTTACTCACGATGACAGTATACTGTCACTCTCAATATGACTGTTATTTAAACATGACTCCTGAATCACATGCAAATTGGTTAATAATGCCTGGAGAAATGTATTTGTGTGGGTTTTACTGGAGAACATTTTTTTGTAAGGTTTATAAAGACACAAGTTAGTTTTGTTTTTATTTGTATAACTGTCATACTAGATATGAAAGTTATATACACATAACTCCAAAACCAAACATGCAATCCGTTTAAAAATGCCTGTAATATTGAATTTGTGTGAATTTCACTAGAATTAAGTATTTTGGTAAGGTTTACAAATACAAAAATTAGGTTTTACTCATAATGACAGTATCACTGCCACACTCAATATGACAGTTATTTAAACATAACTCCTAAACCAAACATGCTAAATGGCTAATAATGCCTGGGGAAATGTATCTTTGTGAGTTTTACTGGAAACAAATGTTTTGTAAGGTTTGTAAAAACACACGTTGTTTTTTTTACTCAATATGATTGGATAACTGTCATACTAAATATGAAAGTTATATACACATAACTCTGAAACCAAACATGCCTTGTGTCTAAAAATGCTTGAATTTTGAATCTATGTGAGTTTTACTAGAAACAGGTATTTTGGTAAGGTTTACAAATACAAAAATTACGTTTTACTCATAATGACAGTATAACTGCCACATTCCAAATGACTGTTTTTTTAAGCATAACTCCTAAACCAAACATGCTAAATGGCTAATAATGCCTGGAGAATGGTATATTTACTGGAAAAAACATTTTGTAAGGTTTGTAAAGACACAAGTTAGTTTTTTTTAACTCAAAAAGAAAGTATAACTGTCTTACTAAATGTCAAAGTTATATAAACATAACTCCAAAACCAAACATGCATTATGTCTAAAAATGCCTGCAATGATGTATCTATGTGAGTATTACTAGAATCAGTTGTTTTTGTAAGTTTTGCAAATACAAAATATTGGTTTTACTCACTATGACAGTATACTGTCACATTCAATCTGACAGTTATTTAAACATAACTTCTAAACCACACATGCAAATATATTAATAATGTCTGGAGAAATGTATTTTTGTGAGTTTACTGGGGAAAAAAAATATTTTGTAAGGTTTTTAAAGACACAAGTTAGATTTTTTTACTCAATATGACAGAATAACTGTCATACTAAATATGAAAGTTATATAAACATACTTTCAAAACCAAACATGCATTATAATAAATAAATGATAAATGGGTTATACTTGTGTAGCGCTTTTCTACCTTCAAGGTACTCAAAGCGCTTTGACAGTATTACCACATTCACCCATTCACACACACATTCAGACACTGATGGCGGGAGCTGCCATGCAAGGGGTGAAGTGTCTTGCCCAAGGACACAACGGACGTGACTAGGATGGTAGAAGGTGGGGATTGAACCCCAGTAACCAGCAACCCTCTGATTGCTGGAACAGCCACTCTACCAACTTCGCCACGCCGTCCCATTATATCTAAAAAAGGCCTGTAATATTGTAACTAAGTGAGTTTTACTACAATCAGGTACTTTGGTAAGGTTTACAAATACAAAAACTAAGTTTTACTCATAATGACAGTATAACTGCCACACGCAATATGACAGTTATTTAAACATAAATCCTAAACCACAAATGCTGAATGGCTATTTAAGCCTGGCGAAATGTGCCTTTGTGAGTTTTACTGGAAACAAAAAAAATTGTAATGTTTGTAAAGACACAAGTTAGTCTTTTTTTACTCAATATGACAGTATAGCTGTCTTACTAAATATGAAAGTTATATAAACATGCATTATGTCTAAAAATGCCTGTAATATATTTCACCTGAATTATGTATTTTGGTAAGGTTTACAAATAAACAAATTAGGTTTTACTCATAATGACAATATAACTGCCACAATCAAAATGACATTTATTTAAACAAAACTCCTAAAACAAACACGCTCAAAGACTAATAATGCCTGGACAAATGTATATTTGTGAGTTTTACTGGAAAACAATAATTTGTAATGTTTGTAAAGACACAAGTTAGTTTTTTTTTTACTCAATATGATGGTATAACTGTCATACTAAATATGAAAGTTATATAAACATAACTCCAAAACCAAACATGCCTTATGTTTAAAAATGCTTGAATTTTGAATCCATGTGAGTTTCACTAGAAACAGGTATTTTGGTAAGGTTTACAAATACAAAAAATAGGTTTTACTCATAATGACAGTATAACTGCCACATTCAAAATGACAGTTATTATAACATAACTCCTAAACCACACATGCAAAATGGCTAATAATGCCTGGAGACATGTATCTTTGTAAAATGTACTGGAAAAAAAATAGTTTGTTAGGGTTGTAAAGACACAAAATAGTTTTTTTTTACTCAATATGACAGTATAACTGTCGTACTAAATATGCAAGTTAAATAAACATAACTCCAAAACCAAACTTGCAGTCCGTCTAAAAATGCCTGTAATATTGAATCTATGTGAGTTTTACCAGAATCAGGTATTTTGGTAAGGTTTACAAATACAAAAATTGGGTTTTACTCATAATGACAGTATAACTGCCATGTTCAATATGACAGTTATGTAAACATAACTCCTAAACCACACATGCAAAATGGTTAATAATGCCTGGAGAAATGTATCCTTGTGAGTTTCACTGGAAAAAAAATATTTTGTAAGGTTTGTAAAGACACAAGTTAGTTTTCTTTACTCAATATGACAGTTTAACTGTCATACTAAATATGAAAATTGTATTAACAAAACTCCAAAACCAAACGTGCAATCCGTCTAAAAATATCTGTAGTATTGAATTAATGTGAGTTTTACTAGATTAAGGTATTTTGGTAAGATTTACAAATACAAAAATTAGGTTTTACTAATAATGACAGTATAACTGCCACACTTAATATGACAGTTATTTAAACGACACATGCGAAATGGTAAATAATGCCTGGATAAATGTATATTTGTGAGTTTCACTGGAAAAAAATAAATTGTAAGGTTTGTAAAGACACGTTTTTTTTTTTACTCAATATGACGGTATACTGTCCTACTAAATGTGAAAGTTATATAGACATAACTTCAAAACCAAAATTTCATTTTGTCTAAAAATGCTTATAATATTGTATCTATGTGAGTTTTAGTAGAATCAGTTGTTTTTATAAGGTTTGCAAATACAACATTTTGGTTTTACTCACTATGACAGTATATTGTCACATTCAATCTGACTGTTAATTAAACATAAATCCTAAACCACAAATGCTAAATGGCTATTAATGCCTGGAGAAATGTGCCTTTGTGAGTTTTACTGGAAAAAATAAAACATTGTAAGGTTTGTAAAGACACAAGTTACTTTTTTTTACTCAATATGACAGTATTGCTGTCATACTAAATTTGAAAGTTATATAAACATAACTCCAAAACCAAACATGCATTATGTCTAAAAATGCTTATAATATTGTGTCCATGTGAATTTTAGTAAAATCAGTTTTTTTTAAAGTTTGCAAATACAACATTTTGGTTTTACTCACAATGACAGTATACTGTCACATTCAATCCGACTGTTATTTAAACTTAAATTCGAAACCACACATGCAAAATGGCTAATAATGCCTGGAGAAATGTATCTTTGTAAAATGTACTGGAAAAAAAATAGTTTGTATGGTTTGTAAAGACACAAAATAGTTTTTTTACTCAATATAATGGTATAACTGTCTTACTAAATTTGAAAGTTTATAAACAAATCTTCAAAAACAAACATGCAATCCGTCTACAAATGCCTGTAATATTGAATCTATGTGAGTTTTACTAGAATCAGGTATTTTGTTAAGGTTTACAAATACAAAAATTAGGTTTTACTCATAATGACAGTATAACTGCCACACTCAATATAATAAATGATACATGGGTTGTACTTGTATAGCGCTTTTCTACCTTCAAGGTACTCAAAGCGCTTTGACACTACTTCCACATTTATCCATTCACACACACATTCACACACTGATGGAGGGAGCTGCCATGCAAGGCGCTAACCAGCACCCGTCAGGAGCAAGGGTGAAGTGTCTTGCTCAGGACACAACGGACATGACGAGGTTGGTACTAGGTGGGGATTGAACCAGGGACCCTCGGGTCGCGCACGGCCATTCTTCCACTGCGTATGACAGTTATTTAAATATAACTCCTAAACCACACATGCAAAATGGCTAATAATGCTTGGAAAAATGTATTCTTGTGAGTTTTACCGGAAAAAAAAAAATATTTTGTAAGGTTTGTAAAGACACAAGTTACTTTTTTTTTTACTCAATATGACAGTATAGCTGTCTTACTAAATATGAAAGTTATATAAACATAACTCCAAACCAAAACATGTATTATGTCTAAAAATGCCTGTAATATTTTTTATACATGAGTTTTACCTGAATTATGTATTTTGGTAAGGTTTACAAATACAAAAATTAGGTTTTACTCATAATGACAATATAACTGCCACATTCAAAATGACATTTATTTAAACATAACTCCTAAACCAAACATGCTCAAAGGCTAATAATGCCTGGAAAAATGTATATTTGTGAGTTTTACTGGAAAACAATAATTTGTAAGGTTTGTAAAGACACAAGTTAGTTTTTTTTACTCAATATGATGGTATAATTGTCATACTAAATATGAAAGTTATATAAACATAACTCCAAAACCAAACATGCAATCCGTATAAAAATGTCTGTAATATTGAATATATGTGAGTTTAACTAGAATCAGGTATTTTGGTAAGGTTTACAAATACAAAAATTAGGTTTTACTTATAATGACAGTATAACTGCCACACTCAATTTGACAGTTATTTAAACATAACTCCTAAACCACACATGCAAAATGGCAAAAAATGCCTGGAGAAATGTATCTTTGTGAGTTTTACTGGTAACAAATATTTTGTAAGGTTTGTAAAGACACAAATTAGTTGTTTGTTTTACTCAATATGATGGTATAACTGTCATACAAATATGAAAGTTATATAAAAATAACTCCAAAACCAAACATGCAATTCGTATAAAAATGGCTGTAAAATTGAATTTATGTGAGTTTTACTAGAATCAGGTATTTTGGTAAGGTTTCCAAATATAAACAATATTTTTTTACTTATATTGACAGTATAACTGCCACACTCATTATAACTTAACTCCAAAACCAAACAGGCATTATGTCTAAAAATGCCTGTAATATTGTATTCATGTGAGTTTAACTAGAATCAGTTGTTTTTGTAAGGTTTGCAAATACAAAATATTGGTTTTACTCACTATGACAGTATACTGTCACATTCAATCTGACAGTTATTTAAACAATAATCCTAAACCACAAATACAAATTGGTTATGAAATTTATCTTTGTGAGTTTTACTGGAAAAAAATATTTTGTAAGGTTTTTAAAGACACAAGTTAGTTTTTTTTTTACTTAATATGACAGTATAACTGTCATACTAAATATGAAAGTTATATAAACATAACTCCAAAACCAAGCATGCAATCTGTCTAAAAATGCCTGTATTATTGAATCTATGTGAGTTTTACAAGAATTAAGTATTTTGGTAAGGTTTACAAATACAAAAATTAGGTTTTACTCATAAATACAGTATAACTGCCACACTCAATATAACAGTTATTTAAACATAACTCCAAAACCAAACATGCATTATGTCTAAAATTCCTATAATATTGTATGTATTCATGTGAGTTTTTAGAATCAGTTGTTTTTGTAAGGTTTGTGAATACAACATTTTGGTTTTACTCACTATGACAGTATACTGTCACATTCAATCTGACTGTTATTTAAACATAAATTCTAAACCACAGATGCAAAATGGCTAATAATAACTGGAGAAATTTATTTTTGTGAGTTTTACTGGAAAAAAAAAATATTTTGTAAGGTTTGTATGGACACAAGTTAGTTGTTTTACTCAATATGATCGAAAGATGCTTTATGTCTAAAGAATCCTGTAATATTGTATCTATGTGAGTTTAATCAGAATCAAGTATTTTGGTCAGGTTTACAAATACAAAAAATAGGTTTTACTCATAATGACAGTATATCTGCCACAGTCAATATGACAGTTATTTAAACATAACTCCTAAACCAAACATGATAAATGGCTAATAATGCCTGGGGAAATGTATCTTTGTGAGTTTAACTGGAAAAAAAAATATTTTGTAAGGTTTGTAAAGACACACGTTAGTTTTTTTTACTTATAATGACAGTATAACTGCCACATTCAAAATGACAGTTATACAAACATAACTCCAAAACCAAACACGCAATCCGTCTAAAAATGCCTGTATTATTGAATCTATGTGGGTTTTACTAGAATCAAGTATTTTGGTAAGGTTTACAAAAACAAAAATTTGGTTTTACTCATAAATACAGTATAACTGCCACACTCAATATAACAGTTATTTAACATAACATACCTCCTAAACCAAACATGCTAAATGGCTAATAATGCCTGGGGAAATGTATCTTTGTGAGATTTACTGGAAACAACTTACTAGAAAAATAATCTTTTGTAAGTTTTGCAAAGACGCAAGTTAGTTTTTTTAATTCAATATGACAGTATAACTGTCATACTAAATGTAAAAAATATATAAACATAACTCCAAAAATGAACATGCATTATGTCTAAAAATGTCTAAAATATTGAATCAATGTGAGTTTTACCAGAATCAGGTAATTTGGTAAGGTTTACAAATACAAAATTAGGTTTTACTCATACTGACATTATTACTGCTACATTTAGTTTACATTTACATTACTTCCTAACCACACATGCAAAAAGGCTAAAAAAGCCTAAAACAATGCATCCTTGTGAGTTTTACTCAAAACATATGCTTTTTTAAGGCTTGCAAACACAAAATGTAGTTTCTTACTCAATATGACAGTAATATTCTTAAAATCCTAAGGTAATGCGAAATAAGCAATAAAAATGTTTTTCAATATAATTCCTAAATTAAACATGCAACATGTCTAATAATGCCTAGAGACATGTATCTTTGTTGGTTTTACTAAAAAACATATATTTTGTAAGTTTTGCAACGACGCAAGTTAGTTTTTTTAATTCAATATGACAGTGAAACTGTCATACTAAATATGAAAGTTATATCAACATAACTACAAAACTGACCATGCATTAACTTTCATATTTAGTATGACAGTTATACAATCATATTGAGTAAAAAAAACTAAATTGTGTCTTTACAAATCTTACAAAATATTTGTTTCCAGTAAATCTCACAAAGATACATTTCCCCAGGCATTATTAGCCATTTAGCATGTTTGGTTTAGGAGTTAGGTTTAAATAACTATCAGATTGAATGTGGCAGTTATACTGTCATTATGAGTAAAACCTAATTTTTTTTATATGTAAACCTTACCAAAATACTTGATTCTAGTAAAACTCACATATATTCAATATTACAGGCATTTTTAGACGGGTTGCATGTTTGGTTTTGGAGTTATGTTTATAAAACTTTCATATTTAGTATGACAGTTATACTGTCATATTAAGTAAAAAAAACTAACTTGTGTCTTTAAAAACCTTACAAAATATTTTTTTCCAGTAAAACTCCTAAAGATACATTTCTCCAGGCATTATTAACCAATTTGCATTTGTGGTTTAGGAGTTATGTTTAAATAACTGTCAGATTGAATCTGACAGTATACTGTCATAGTGAGTAAAACCAATAGTTTGTATTTGCAAACCCTACAAAAACAACTGATTCTAGTTAAATTTACATGAATACAATATTACAGGCATTTTTAGACATAATGCATGTTTGGTTTTCGAGTATTGTTTATATAACTTTTACATTTAGTATGACAGTTATACTGTCTTTTTGATGTAAAAAAACGAACTTATGTCTTTACAAACCTTACAAAATATTTGTTTTCCCAGTAAAACTCACAAAGATACCTTTCTCCAGGCATTATTAGCCATTTTGCATGTTTGGTTTAGGAGTTATGTTTAAAAAAACTGTCATTTGGAATGTGGCAGTTATACTGTCATTATGAGTAAAACCCAATTTGTGTATTTGTAAACCTTACCAAAATACCTGTTTCTAGTAAAACTCACATAGATTCAAAATTCAAGCATTTTTAGACATAAGGCATGTTTTGTTTTGGAGTTATGTTTATATAACTTTCATATTTAGTATGACAGTTATACAATCATATTGAGTAAAAAAATTGTGTCTTTACAAACCTTACAAAATATTTGTGTCCAGTACAACTCACAAAGATACATTTCCCCAGGCATTATTAGCCATTTAGCATATGTTGTTTAGGAGTTATGTTTAAATACATTTGTATTGCTTTTTTCGCTTCACACTCGGCTGCGAACCTGGGATGGGAATCAGCACCTCCAAGTCCGAGTCTATGGTTCTCTCCCGGAAAAGGGTGGAGTGCCATCTCCGGGTTGGGGGGGAGATCTTGCCCCAAGTGGAGGAGTTCAAGTACCTCGGAGTCTTGTTCACGAGTGGGGGAAGAGTGGATCGTGAGATCGACAGGCGGATCAGTGCGGCGTCTTCAGTAATGCGGACGCTGTATCGATCCGTTGTGGTGAAGAAGGAGCTGAGCCGGAAGGCAAAGCTCTCGATTTACCGGTCGATCTACGTTCCCATCCTCACCTATGGTCATGAGCTTTGGGTCATGACCGAAAGGACAAGATCACGGGTACAAGCGGCCGAAATGAGTTTCCTCCGCCGAGTGGCGGGGCTCTCCCTTAGAGATAGGGTGAGAAGCTCTGTCTTTCGGGGGGAGCTCAAAGTAAAGCTGCTGCTCCTCCACATCGAGAGGAGCCAGATGAGGTGTTTCGGGCATCTGGTCAGGATGCCACCCGAACGCCTCCCTAGGAAGGTGTTTTGGGCACGTCCGACCGGTAGGAGGCCACGGGGAAGACCCAGGACACGCTGGGAAGACTATCTCTCCCGGCTGGCCTGGGAACGCCTCGGGATCCCCCGGGAGGAGCTGGACGAAGTGGCTGGGGAGAGGGAAGTCTGGGCTTCCCTGCTTAAGCTGCTGCCCCCGTGACCCGACCTCGGATAAGCGGAAGAAGATGGATGGATCGATGGATGGATGCTTTGTTCGCGTTATCTAGGATTTTAAGAACATTACTGTCATATTGAATAAAAAACTACTTTTTGTGTTTGCAAGATCTAAAAAAGCATATATTTCGAGTAAAACTCCCAAGATGCATTATGTCAGGCATTATTTGTCAATTTTCATGTGTGGTTTAGGAGTTATGTTTTAATAACTGTCATATTGAGTGTGACACTATACTGTCATAGTGACAAAACTTATTTTTTGTTTTTACAAACCTTACAAAAACAACTGATTGTAGTAAAACTCACATGGATTCGATATAAAAGGCATTTTTAGACATTTTGCATGTTCGGTTTATATCAGGATTTTAAGAACATTACTGTTATATTGAGTAAAAAACTACTTTTTGTATTTGCAAGCCTTAAAAAATCTTATGTTTCGAGTAAATTTCACAAGTTTGCATTGTTTTAGGCATTATTAGCCTTTTTGCATGTGTGGTTTAGGAGTTCATTTTAAATAACTGCCAAATTGAATGTATCAGTTATACTGTCATTATAAGTAAAACCTAATTTTTGTATATGTACACCTTACCAAAATACCTGATTCTGGTAAAACTCACATAGATAGAACGTTACAGGCATTTTTATTTATTTATTTTTTTTTTATTTTTTTTTTTTTTTTTTAATGTCCTGTTCAGCTTCTCAGGCAAATCATATAGTTGATGTAGATGCCCATGTCGGCTGTTCAGATTTACTTTACAAAAGAGAAGTGTAGGATACTTCTCTTGTTGCCTTATTTGTATTTGACTTTATTAAATGTATTTATATTATCATTTAGTGCAGCCGGGCCGGAGCAGGAGGGGATAGAAAGAGAAAAAAAAAGAAGACAGAGGGGGAAATTGTGGGGACAAGAGGGGGATTAGACAGAGAGACAAAAACAACAACAGCAAACAACAACAACAACAACAATAGAGCAACATCAGCAAATATGACATGTACAAATATGATGGTAAAAGTAATAGCAAATAAGCAGTTAGCGAAAAATAAAAAATAATACAGAAATGACAATGAGCATTATTACACTACAAATGGATCAATACAAATACCAATAGAAATAGCGCTATTGATAATGAACAATACCAATAATTTACCTTTATTATCAACAATACAGTTGTTTAAATGCAACAATACATATACGTAATGATAACTTGAGATACGAAAGAATGCAGAAAAATGGAGGGGGAGAAAGAGAAGCAACCTACATTAACCTTGTAGATTGTTATAGTCACAATAGGTTAAGCTTTGTCAGTGTGCCATGTGTTACACCCAGTTTACCCTAGGGCAACAACGTTAATATATGTTTGATGAAACGTGATTATGTGCATGAGTGTAAGTATGCATATGTACTTGTATATGTACAGAATGTGTATATGTGTTTGTACAATGAATGTATATGTACAGAATGTGTATATGTGTTTGTACAGTGAATGTATATGTACAGTATGTGTATGTGTATGTTTGTATATTGAATGTGCGTGTGGATGTACGAACATTAGGTAGGTAAATATGTACTGTATTTGTGTATGTATGTGGGAGCGTAGGTACCTATGTACGTATGTGAGCATACGTGAATTTGCATGTACAATACATTCGACTCCCAGAGTGCGTGGGAGCCAGAGCACGGCCCCATCACCCCCGAGAGCCCAACCCACAAACAGGAGGCGTGGTGCCCAGGGAACCAGGGACCACCGCCCCCACGCAGCCAAGCCGGCCAGCGACAGGAACCCCAGAGCCCGACCCACCGTACCGCCCACAAGGGCCAGCAGCAGGCCGCAGACAGACGCACCCGGCGGAGGACAGGGCACGAGAAAAGCAGGGGACAGCCAGACCCCAAGCCAGCGAGAGACCACACCCCACACGGGCAGAAAGGCGAGACGCCCCGCCCGAAGGACCCAGAGACTCCCCGCAACCGGACGGGAAGACCGCCCCCGCCCCACCGGCAACCGGGCCCCCACGAGCCCACCCCCCACCCCCGGAGAGCGCGGCGAGGCCAGCCCCCGGCCACCCCACCCAAACCGGCCGCCGCAGGACCACCCAGGCACAGGGCCACGGGAACCACCCACCCCACCCGCAGGGACCCCAACGATGGAGATGGAACAACCAGCAACCGCCCCGCCGAGCCCCCCCCCCTGAGGGAGGGGAAAAATTAAAAAATAATATTAATAAAATATATTTTAAAAATAAATAAATAAATAAATTAATTAATTAATTAGTTACAGGCATTTTTAGACACAATGCATGTTTGATTTTGGAGTTATGTTTCTATAACTTTCATATTTAATATGACCGCTATACTGTCATATTGAGTAAAAAAAACTAACTTGTGTCTTTACAAACCTTACAAAATATTTTTTTCCAGTAATCTCACAAAGATACATTTCTCCAGGCATTATTAGCAATTTTGCATGTTTGGTTTAGTAGTTATGTTTAAATAACTGTCAGATTGAATGTGACAGTATACTGTCATAGTGAGTAAAACCAATATTTTGTATTTGCAAACCTTACAAAAACAACTGATTCTGGTAAAACTCACATAGATTCAATATCACAAGTATTTTTAGACCGATTGCATGTTTGGTTTTGGAGTTATGTTTATATAACTTTAATATTTAGTGTGACAGTTAAAATGGCATATTAAATAAAAAAAACTATCTTGTCTCTTTATAAACCTTACAAATTATTTTTTTCCAGTAAAACTCACAAAGATACATTTCTCTAGGCATTATTAGCCATTTATCATGTTTGGTTTAGGAGTCATGTTAAATAACTGTCATATCAAATGTTGCAGTTACTGTCATTATGAGTAAAACCCAATTTTTTATTTGTAAACCTTACCAAAATACCTGATTCTGGTAAAACTCACATAGATTCAATATAACAGGCATTTTTAAACGGATTGCAAGTTTGGTTTTGGTGTTATATTTATTCAACTTTTATATTTAGTATGACAGTTATACTGTCATATTGAGTACAAAAAAAGCGATCTTGTGTCTTTACAAACCTTACAAACTATTTTTTTCCAGTAGAACTTACAAAGATACATTTCTCCAAGCATTATTAGACATTTTGCAAGCATGGCTTAGGAGTTATGTTTAAATAACAGTCAGATTGAATGTGACAGTATACTGTTATAGTAGTTTTTTACTCAATATGCCAGTAATGTTCTTAAAATCCTGAGATAATGCGAAAAAAGTAATAAAAATGTTTTTCAACATAATTCCTACACCAAACATGCAACATGTCTAATAATAACTGGAGACATGTATATTTTGTTAGTTTTACTAGAAAATGTATCTTTTGTAAGTTTTGCAACGACGCAAGTTAGTTTTTTTAATTCAATATGACAGTATAACTGCCAAACTAAATGTAAAAGTTATATAAACATTACTCCAAAACTAAACATGCATTATGTCTAAAAATGCCGAAAATATTGTATATATGTGAGTTTTACAAGAATCAGGTAATTTGGTAAGGTTTAAAAAAACAAAAATTGGGTTTTACTCATAATGACAGTATATCTGCTACATTCAATTTGACAGTTATTTAAACATAATTTCCTAACCACACATGCAAATAGGCTAATAAAGGCTAAACCAATGCATCCTTGTGAGTTTTACTCGAAACAAATGCTATTTTAAGGCTTGCAAACACAAAAAGTAGATTTTTACTCAATATGACAGTAATGTTCTTAAAATCCTGGGATAATGTGAAATAAGCAATACAAATGTTTTTCAACATAATTCCTACACCAAACATGCAACATGTCTAATAATAACTGGAGACATGTATATTTTGTTAGTTTTACTAGAAAATGTATCTTTTGTAAGTTTTGCAACAACGCAAGTTAGTTTTTTAATTCAATATGACAGTATAACTGTCAAACTAAATGTAAAAGTTATATAAACATTACTCCAAAAATGAACATGCATTTTATCTAAAAATGCCTAAAATTTTGTATCTATGTGAGTTTTACCAGAATCAGGTAATTTGGCAAGGTTTACCAATACAAAAATGGTGTTTTTCTCATAATGACAGTATAACTGCTACATTCAATTTGACAGTTTTTTAAACATAACTTCCTAACCAAACATGCAAATAAATGGGTTATACTTGTATAGTGCTTTTCTACCTTCAAGGTACTTAAAGCGCTTTGACAGTATTTCCACATTCATCCATTCACACACACATTCACACACTGATGGCGGGAGCTGCCATGCAAGGCGCTAACCAGCAGCCATCAGGAGCAAGGGGTGAAAAGTCTTGCCCAAGGACACAATGGACGTGACTAAGATGGTAGAAGGTGGGGATTGAACCCCAGTAACCAGCAACCCTCCGAATGCTGGCACGGCCACTCTACCAACTTCGTCACGCCTAATAAAGCCTAAAACAATGCATCCTTGTAAGTTTTACTCGAAACATATGCAATTATAAGGCTTGCAAACACAAAAAGTAGTTTTTTCCTCAATTTGACAGTAATCTTCTTAAAATCCTGAGATAATGCGAAAAAAGCAATAACAATGTTTTTCAACATAATTCCTACACCAAACATGCAAAATGTCTAATAAAGCCTGGAGACATGTATCCTTGTTAGTTTTGCTAGAAATATAATCTTTTGTAAGTTTTCCAAAGACGCAAGTTAGTTTTTTTAATTCAATATGACAGTATAAAAGTCATACCAAATATGAAAGTTATATAAACATAACTCCAAAACTGAACATGCATTATGTCTTAAAATGCCTGTAATATTGTATCTATGTGAGTTTAACCAGAATCAGGTAATTTGGAAAGGTTTACAAATGCAAAAATTGGGTTTTTGTCATAATGGCAGTATATCTGCTAAATTCAATTTGACAGTTATTTAAACATATCTTCATAATAACACATGTAAATAGGCCAATAAAGCCTAAAACAATGCATCTTTGTGAGTTTTACTCGAAACATATGCTATTTTAAGGCTTGCCAAAACAAAAAGTAGTTTTTTCCTCAAAATGACAGTAATATTCTTAAAATACTGAGATAATGCGAAAAAAGCAATACAAATGTTTTTTAACATCATTCCTACACCAAACATGCAAAATGTCTAATAATGCCTGGAGACATGTATCCTTGTTAGTTTAACTAGAAAAATAATCTTTTGTAAGTTTTGCAAAGACGCAAGTTAATTTTTTTAATTCAATATGTATAACTGTCATACCAAATATGAAAGTTATATAAACATAACTCCAAAAGTAAAGATGCATTTTGTCTAAAAATGCCTGTAATATTGTATCTATGTGAGTTTAACCAGAATCAGGTAATTTGGAAAGGTTTACAAATACAAAAATTGGGTTTTTGTCATAATGACAGTACATCTGCTAAATTCAATTTGACAGTTATTTAAACATATCTTCATAATAACACATGCAAATAGGCCAATAAAGCCTAAAACAATGCATCTTTGTGAGTTTTATTCGAAACATATGCTATTTTAAGGTTTGCCAAAACAAAAAGTAGTTTTTTCCTCAAAATGGCAGTAATGTTCTTAAAATACCGATATTATGCCAAAAAAGCAATAACAATGTTTTTCAACATAATTCCTACACCAAACATGCAAAATGTCTAATAATGCCTGAAGACATGTATCTTTGTTAGTGTTACTAGAAAAATAATCTTTTGTAAGTTTTGCAAAGACAAAAGTTAGTTTTTTTAATTCAATATGAGAGTATAACCGTCATACCAAATATGAAAGTTATATGAACATAACTCCAAAAGTAAAGATGCATTAAGTCTAAAAATGCCTGTAATATTGTATCTATGTGAGTTTTACCACAATCAGGTAATTTGGTAAGGTTTTCAAAATACAAAAATTAAGTTTTTCTCATAATGACAGTAAAACTGCTACATTCAATTTGACAGTTATTTAAACATAACTTTCTAACCATACATGCAAAAAAGGCTAATAAAGCCTAAAACAATGCATCCTTGTGAGTGTTACTCGAAATATATGGTATTTTAAGGCTTGCAAACACAAAAAGTAGTTTTTTACTCAATATGACAGTAATATTCTTAAAATCCTGAGATAATGCGAAAAAAGCAAAAAAAATGTTTTTTAACATAATTCCTACACCAAACATGTAATATGTCTAATAATGCCTGGAGACATGTATCCTTGTTAGTTTTACTAGAAAAAGTATCTTTTGTAAGGTTTGCAAAGACACAAAATGTTTTTTATTTATTTAATATGACAGTATAGCTGTCATACTAAATATGAAAGTTATTTACACATAACTCCAAAATTAAACATGCATTATGTCTAAAAATGCATGTAATATTTTATATCCGTGAGTATTATCAATCCGTTATTTTGGTAAGGTTTACAAATACAAAAATTAAGGTTTTACTCATATTGACAATATAACTGCCACATTCAAAATGACAGTTATTTAAACATGACTCCTAAATCACATGCAAATTGGTTAATAATAACTGGAGGAATGTATTTTTGTGAGTTTTACTGGAAAGAAATAATTTGTAAGATTTATAAAGACACAAGTTTTTTATTTTATTTAATATGATGGTATAATTGTCATACTAAATATGAAAGTTATATAAACATAACTCCAAAACCAAACATGCAACCCGTCTAAAAATGCCTGTATTTTTGAATTTGTGTGAGTTTTACTAGAATCAAGTATTTTGGTAAGGTTTACAAATACAAAAATTAGGTTTTACTCATAATGACAGTATAACTGCCACATTCCAAATGACAGTTTTTTTAAACATAACTCCTATACCAAACATGCTAAATGGCTAATAATGCCTGGAGAATTGTATATTTACTGGAAAAAAAACATTTTGTAAGGTTTGTAAAGACACAAGTTAGTTTTTTTAACTCAAAAAGAAAGTATAACTTTCATACTAAATGTCAAAGTTATATAAACATAACTCCAAAACCAAACATGCATTATGTCTAAAAATACCTGCAATGATGTATCTATGTGAGTATTACTAGAATCAGTTGTTTTTGTAAGTTTTGCAAATACAAAATATTGGTTTTACTCTCTATGACAGTATACTGTCACATTCAATCTGACAGTTATTGAAACATAACTCCTAATACACAAATTCAAAATGACTAATAATGCCTCGAGATATATATATCTGTGTATTTTTCTGGAAAAAAATATTTTGTAAGGTTTGTAAAAACACAAGTTAGTTTTTTTTACTCAATATGACAGTATAACTGTCATACTAAATATGAAAATTATAAAAACATAACTCCAAGACCAAACTTGCAATCCGTCTAAAATTGCCTGTAATATTGAATTTTACCAGAATCAGTTGTTTTTGTAAGTTTTGCAAATACAAAATACTGGTTTTACTCACTATGACAATATACAGAAATGTGCCTTTGTGAATTTTACTGGGAAAAAAAAAGTAATGTTTGTAAAGACACAAGTTAGTTTTTTTTACTCCATATGACAGTATAACTGTCATACTAAATGTAAAAGTTATATAAACATATCTCCAAAACCAAACATGCATTATGTCTAAAAATGCTTATAATATTGTGTCAATGTGAGTTTTAGTAGAAACTTTTTTTTAAAAGTTTGCAAATACAAAATTTTGGTTTTACTCACAATGACAGTATACTGTCACATTCAATCCTAATGTTATTTAAACATAAATTCGAAACCACAGATGCAAAATGGCTAATAATGCCTGGAGAAATGTATTTTTGTGAGTTTTACTGGACAAAAATATTTTGTAAGGTTTGTAAAGACACAAGTTAGTTTTTTTTACTCAATATAATGGTATAACTGTCTTACTAAATTTGAAAGTTTATAAACAAATCTTCAAAACCAAACATGCAATCCGTCTACAAATGCCTGTAATATTGAATCTATGTGAGTTTTACTAGAATCAGGTATTTTGTTAAGGTTTACAAATACAAAAAATAGGTTTTACTCATAATGACAGTATAACTGCCACACTCAATATGACAGTTACTTAAATATGACTCCTAAACCACACATATTGGCTAATAATCCCTGGAAAAATGTATCTTTGTGAGTTTTACTGGAAAAAACAATATTTTGTAAGGTTTGTAAAGACACAAGTTACTTTTTTTTTTATTCAATATGACAGTAAGCTCTCTTACTAAATATGAAAGTTATATAAACATAATTCCAAACTAAAACATGCATTATGTCTAAAAATGCCTGTAATATTTTTTATACATGAGTTTTACCTGAATTATGTATTTTGGTAAGGTTTACAAATACAAAAATTAGGTTTTACTCATAATGACAATATAACTGCCACATTCAAAATGACATTTATTTAAACATAACTCCTAAACCAAACATGCTCAAAGGCTAATAATGCCTGGACAAATGTATATGTGTGAGTTTTACTGGAAAACAATGCTTTGTAAGGTTTGTAAAGACACAAGTTAGTTTTTTTTTACTCAATATGATGGTATAACTGTCATACTAAATATGAAAGTTATATAAACATAACTCCAAAACCAAACATGCCTTATGTTTAAAAATGCATGCATTTTGAATCCATGTGAGTTTCACTAGAAACAGGTATTTTGGTAAGGTTTACAAATACAAAAAATAGGTTTTACTCATAATGACAGTATAACTGCCACATTCAAAATGACAGTTATTTAAACATAACTTCTAAACAAAATATGCTAATTGGCTAATAATGCCTGGAGAAAGGTATCTTTGTGAGTTTTACTGGAAAAAAAATATTTTGTAAGGTTTGTAAAGTCACTAGTTAGTTGTTTTTTTTTACTCAATTTGACAGTATAACTAACTGTCATATTAAATGTAAAAGTTATACAAACATAACTCCAAAACCAAACATGCATTATGTCTAAAAATGCCTGTAATATTGTGTCCATGTAAGTTTTACTAGAATCATATGTTTTTGTAACTTTTGCAAATAAAAATATTGGTTTTACTCACTAGGACAGTTTTAAAAATAACTGTCACATTCAATCTGACAGTTATCTCTCCTAATCCAAACATGCTAAATGGCTAGTAATGCCTGGAGAAATGAATCTTTGTGAGTTTTGCTGGGAAAAAAATATTTTGTAAGGTTTGTAAAGACACAAGTTTTATAACTGTCATAATAAATATGAAAGTTAAATAAACATAACTCCAAAACCAAACTTGCAATCGGTCTAAAAAAGCCTGTAGTATTGAATCTATGTGAGTTTTACCAGAATCAGATATTTTGGTAAGGTTTACAAATACAACACTTGGGTCATACTAATAATGACAGTATAACTGCAACATTTGATATGACAGTTATTTAGACATAACTCCTAAACCATACATGCAAAATGGCTAATAATGCCTGGAGAAATGTATCTTTGTGAGTTTTACTGGGAAAAAAATATTTTGTAAGGTTTGTAAAGACACAAGTTACTTTTTTTTACTCAATATGACAGTATAACCGTCATACTAAATTTGAAAGTTATATAAACATAACTCCAAAACCAAACATGCATTATGTCTAAAAATGCCTGTAATATTGTATCCATGTGAGTTTTACTAGAAACAGTTGTTTTTGTAAGGTTTGCAAATACAAAATATTGGCTTTACTCACTTTGACAGTATACTGTCACATTCAATCTGACTGTTATTTAAACATAGCTACTAAACCAATGTAAAATGGCTAAAAACACCTGGAGAAATGTATCTATGTGAGTTTTACTGGAAAAAAATAATTCGTAATGTTTATAAAGACACAAATTTGTTTTTTTTTACTCAATATGACAGTATCATACCAAATGTAAAAGTATTATAAGCATAACTCCAAAACTAAACATGCATTATGTCTAAAAATGCCTGTAATATTGTATCTATGTGAGTTTTACCAGAATCAGGTAATTTGGTATGGTTTACAAATACAAAAAGTAGGTTTTACTCACTATGACAGTATACTGTCACATTCAATCTGACAGTTATTTAAACATAATGTAACTCCTAAACCGCACATAAAAAATGGCTAATAATCCCTGGAGAAATGTATCTTTGTGAGTTTTCCTGAAAAAAAAAAAAAAATTGTGATGTGTGTAAAGACACAAGTTAGTTTTTTTTACTCAATATGATTGTATAACTGTCATTCTAAATATGAAAGTTGTATAAACATAACCCTAAAACCAAACCTGCATTATGTTTAAAAATGCCTGTTTCTTCATCTTACTCGTCGTCGGCGTCGCCATGGCTGTATCTTCCGCTTTCTTCTGCTTTGTCTCCTTGTTGTGTGCGCAGTTGTGCACTGCACTCTCTAAAAGCCCTGGATGTTATTGGCACACATGCATGTACAGTAGATGGCAGTATTGCCCTGTTTAAAGAGTGTCACAACATTGCTGTCTACGGCAGACAAACTGCTTTACGGTAGACGAAAACGTGACTGCTGTTGTTTTGTGTTGTTACCGCGCTGGGAGGACGTTAATGAAACTACCTAACAATAAACCCACATAAGAAACCAAGAACTCGCCCTCGATCATTCTACAGTTATAACGTGATTGGGCAGGCATGCTGTTTATATCGTGGGAAAGCAGATGTGAATACAGGCTGTCCTCACTCAGATCAGCCTGAATTTCGGGAGATATTCGGGAGAAAATTTGTCCCGGGAGGTTTTCGGGAGAGGCGCTGAATTTCGGGAGTCTCCTGGAAAATCCAGGAGTATTGGCAAGTATGCCTAAACTACACATACAAAATGGCTAATAATGCCTGAAATAAGGCATTCTTGTGAGTTTTACTCGAAACATATGCTTTTTTAAGGCTTGCAAACACAAAAAGTATTTGGCTTCCTCTATATGACAGTAAAGTTCTTAAAATCCTGAGATAATGCGAAATAAGCAAAAACAATGTATTCCATCATAATTCCTACACCAAATAAGCAAAATGTCTAAAAATGCCTGTAATATTGAATCTGTGTGAGTTTTACTAAAATCAGTTGTTTTGGTAAGGTTTACAAATACAAAAATGAGGTTTTACTCTTTATGACAGTTATTTAAACATAACTCCATCCATCCAGCCATCCATTTTCTTCCGCTTATCCGAGGTCGGGTTGCGGGGGCTGCAGCCTAAGCAGGGAAGCCCAGACTTTCCTCTCCCCAGCCACTTCGTCCAGCTCCTCCCGGGGGATCCTGGGGCGTTCCCAGGCCAGCCGGGAGAGATAAGCTTCCCGTTTCCTGGGTCTTCCTGGGCCTCCTACCGGTCGGACGTGCCCGAAACACCGCCCTAGGGAGGCGTTCGGGTGGCATCCTGACCAGATGCCCGAACCACCTCATCTGGCTCCTCTCAAAATGGAGGAGCAATGGCTTTACTTTGAGCTCCTCCCGGATGACAGAGCTTCTCACCCTATCTCTAAGGGAGAGCCCCGCCACCCGGCGGAGGAAACTCATTTCGGCCGCTTGTACCCGTGATTTTGTCCTTTCGGCCATGACACAAAGCTCATGACCATAGGTGAGGATGGGAACGTAGATCGACCGGTAAATTGAGAGCTTTGCCTTCCGGCTCAGCTCCTTCTTCACCACAACGGATCAATACAGCGTCCGCATTACTGAAGACGCCGCACCGTTCCGCCTGTCGATCTCACGATCCACTCTTCCCTCACTCGTGAACAAGACTCTGAGGTCCTTGAACTCCTCCACTTGGGGCAAGATCTCCTCCCCAACCCGGAGATGGCACTCCACCCTTTTCCGGGCGAGAACCATGGACTCGGACTTGGAGGTGCTGATTCACATCCCAGTCACTTCACACTCGTCTGCGAACCGATCCAGTGAGGGCTGAAGATCTTGGCCAGATGAAGCCATCAGGACCACATCATCTGCAAATAGCAGAGACCTAATTCTGCAGACACGAAACCGGATCCCCTCAACGCCCTGACTGCGCCTAGAAATTCTGTCCATAAAGGTTATGAACAGAATCGGTGACAAAGGGCAGCCTTGGCGGAGTCCAACCCTCACTGGAAACGGGTCCGACTTACTGCCGGCAATGCGGACCAAGCTCTGACTCTTGCAAAGGGAGCGAACCGCCACAATAAGACAGTCCGTTACCCCATACTCTCTAAGCACTCCCCACAGGACTTCCAGGGGTAAATGGTCGAATGCCTTTTCCAAGTCCATAAAGCACATGTAGACTGGTTGGGCAAACTCCCATGCACCCTCAAGGACCCTGCCGAGAGTATAAAGCTGGTCCGCAGTTCCACGACCAGGACGTAAACCACACTGTTCCTCCTGAATCCGAGGTTCGACTATCCGGCGTAGCCTCTTCTCCAGTACACATGAATAGACCTTACCGGGAAGACTGAGGAGTGTGATCTCACGATAGTTGAAACACACCCTCTGGTTCCCCTTCTTAAAGAGAGGAACCACTACCCCGGTCTCCCAATCCAGAAGTACCGCCTCCGATGTCCACGCGATGTTGCAGAGTCTTGTCAACCAAGACAGCCCCACAGCATCCAGAGCCTTAAGGAACTCCGGACGGATCTCATCCACCCCCAGGGCGTTGCCATTGAGGAGCTTTTTAACTACCTTGGCATCCTCAGCCCCAGAAATAGGAGAGCCCACCACAGATTCCCCAGGCACTGCTTCCTCATAGGAAGACATGTTGGTGGGATTAAGGAGGTCTTCGAAGTATTCCCTCCACCGATCAATAACAGCTGCAGTAGAGGTCAGCAGCGCACCATCCTCACCATACACGTTGTTACAGTGCACTGCTGCCCCCCCCCCCCCCTTGAGCCGGCGGATGGTGGTCCAGAATCGCTTTGAAGCCGTCTGGAAGTCGTTTTCCATGGTTTCTCCAAACTGCTGCCATGTCCGAGTTTTTGCCTCTGCGACCGCTGAAGCCGCACTTCGCTTGGCCTGTCGGCTGCCTCTGGAGTCCCATGAGCCAAAAGGACCCGATAGGCTCTTTCTTCAGCTTGACGGCATCCCTCACTGCTGGTGTCCACCAGCGGGTTCTAGAGTTTGGTGCCACGACAGGCACCAAACTCCTTGCGGCCACAGCTCCAATCAGCCGGCTCGACAAGAGAGGCACGGAACATGGTCCACTCAGACTCAATGTCCAGCGCCTCCCTCGTGACATGTTCAAAGTTCTTTCGGAGGCGTTCCCAGCAAACCCTCACAATGCGTTTGGGCCTGCCAGGTCTGTCAGGCATCCTCCCCCACCATCGCAGCCAACTCACCACCAGGTGGTGATCGGTAGAAAGCTCCGCCCCTCTCTTCACCCGAGTGTCCAAAACATGAGACCGCAAATCCGATGACACAACTACAAAATCGATCATGGAACTGCGGCCTAGGGTGTCCTGGTGCCAAGTGCACATATGGACACCCTTATGTTTGAACTTTGTGTTTGTTATTGACAATCTGTGACGAGCACAAAAGTCCAATAACAAAACACCACTCGGGTTCAGATCCGGGCGGCCATTCTTCCCAATCACGCCTCTCCAGGTTTCACTGTTGTTGCCAAGATGAGCGTTGAAGGCCCCCAGTAGAACGAGGGAATCACCCGGTGGAGCACTTTCCAGTACTCCCTCGAGTGAATCCAAAAAGGGTGGGTACTCTGAGCTGCCGTTTGGCGCGTAAGGCCAAACAACAGTCAGGACCCGTCCCCCCACCCGAAGGCGGAGGAAAGCTACCCACTGGTCCACTGGGTTGAACTCCAACGTGCAGGCTTTGAGCCGGGGGGCAACAACAATTGCCACCCGAGCCCGTCGCCTCTCAACGCAAGCATTATAACTCCAAAACAACAAATGCTAATAATGCTTGGAAAAATGTATCTTTGTTAATTTTACTAGAATAATAATCTTTTGTAAGGTTTGCGGACACAAGTTTTTTTTTTTTTTACTCAATATGACAGTATAACTGTCATACTAAATATGAAAGTTGTATAAACATATCTCCAAAACCAAACATGCAATCCATCTAAAGATGCCTGTATTATTGAATCTATGAAAAATAGTTTTTTTACTCAATATGACAGTATAACTGTCATACTAAATCCATCCATTTTCTTCCGCTTATCCGAGGTCGGGTTGCGGGGGCAGCAGCCTAAGCAGAGAAGCCCCAGCCACTTTGTCCAGCTCTTCTCGGGGGATCCCGAGGCGTTCCCAGGCCAGCCTGAGACATAGTCTTCCCAATGTGTCCTGGGTCTTCCCCGTGGCCTCCTGCCGATCGGACTTGCCCTAACGAAAAAAGCAATAAAAATGTATTCAAACATGTGAAATGTCTAAAAATGCCTGTAATATTGAATCTATGTGAGTTTTACTAGAATCAGTTGTTTATGTAAGGTTTGCAAATACAAAAATTTGGTTTTACACATAATAACAGTATAACTGCCACATTCAATATGACATTTATTTAAACATATTTCCTAAACCACACGTGAAAAATGTCTAATAATGCCTGGAAAACATTATTTTTGTGAGTTTTACTGGAAAAACATAGTTTGTAATGTTTGTAAAGACACAAGTTAGTTTTACTCAAGATGACAGTATAACTGTCATAATACATATGAAAGTTATATAAACATAATTCCAAAACCAAACATGCATTATGTCTAAAAATACCTGTAAAATTGTATCCATGTGAGTTTTACTAGAATCATTTTTTTTTGTCGTTACTAAATCCATCCATTTTCTTCCGCTTAACCGAGGTCGGGTTTGGGGGGGCAGCAGCCTAAACAGAGAAGCCCAGACTTCCCTCTCCCCAGCCACTTCTTCCAGCTCTTCTCGGGGGATCCTGAGGCGTTCCCAGACCAGCCGGGAGACATAATCTTCCCAATGTGTCCTGGGTCTTCCCCGTGGCCTCCTGCCGGTCGGACTTGCCCTAAACACCTCCCTCGGGAGGCGTTCGGGTGGCATCCTGAGCAGATGCCCGAACCACCTCATCTGGCTCCTCTCAATGCGCTTTACTCTGAGTTCCTCCCGGATAACAGAGCTTCTTATCCTATCTCTAAGGGAGAGACCCGCCACCCGGCGGAGGAAACTCAATTTGGCCGCTTGTACCCGGGATCTTGTGTTTTCGGTCATAACCATGACCATGGGTGCAGGATGGGAATGTAGATCGACCGGTAAATTTAGAGCTTTTAATTCTGGTTCAGCTCCTTCTTCACCACAATGGATCGATATAGCGTCCTCATTACTGAAGACGCCGCACCGATCCGCCTGTGGATCTCATGATCCACTCTTCCCTCACTCGTGAACAAGACTCCTAGGTACTTGAACTCCTCCACTTGGGGCCATCTAGTATGTGCCATCGCCTCCTCAACCTGGAAATGGCACCCCACCTTTTACCGGGCGAGAACCATGGACTCGGACTTGGAGGTGCTGATTCTCATCCCAGTCGCTTCATACTCGGCCATCCAATGAGAGCTGGAGATCCTGGCCAGTTGAAGCCATCAGGACAACATCAACTGCAAAAAGCAGAGACCTAATCCTGCAACCACCAAACCGGATCCCCTCAACGCCATGACTGCAATTCTGTCCATAAAAGTTAACAACAGAATCGGTGACACTGATCATAACCGCCACAATCAGACAGTCCGATACCCCATACTCTTGTCTTTGAGCCGGGGGGACAACAAGAATTGCCACCCCAGCCTCTCATTGCTTGCAACGCCATAGTGGAAGACTGTCGAGGGAACAGGTTCCTGTACCTCGCACCTCGCACACCAGCTCAGGCTCCTTCCCTCCCAGCGAGGTGACATTTCACGTCAGAAGAGCTAGCTTATGTAGCCGATGATCGGACCGCCAAGTGCCCTGCCTTCGGCTGCCGCTCAGCTCACACTGCACCCGACCTCTATAACCCAGCCCATGAGTGGTGAGCCCATTGGAGGAGGGAACCACGTTGCTTCATTGAGCTGAGCCAGCCAACAGGCGCTCGCCATCGTGCCCCACCTCTGGGCCTGGCTCCACAGGGGAGCCACGGTGACCCGCGTCCGGGCGAGGAAAAATCTAGGACCTCGATTTGTACTTTTCATAAAGGTCTTTGAGCTGCTCTTTGGCTGATCCCTCACCAAGGACCTATTTGTCTTGGGAGAGCCTACGAGGGGGCATAGAAGCCCACAGACAGCATAGCTCCTAGGATCAGTGGGACACGCAAACTCCTCTACCACGATAAGGTGGCGGCTCAGAAAGGAGGTTATATAAACATAACTCCAAAACCAAACATTCATTATGTCTAAAAATGCCTAAAATATTGTATCTGTGTGACTTTTACTAGAATGAGTTGTTTTTGTAAGGTTTGTAAATACAAACATTTGGTTTTACTCACTATGGTAAATGGGTTATACTTGTATAGCGCTTTTCTACCTTCAAGGTACACAAAGCGCTTTGACACTATTTTTCCATTCATCCATTCACACACACACACTGATGGCGGGAGCTGGCATGCAAGGCCCTAACCACAAACCATCAGGAGCAAGGGTAAAGTGTCTCCCTCAAGGACACAACGGACGTGACGAGGTTGGTAGAAGGTGGGGATCGAACCAAGAACCCTCAGGTTGCTGGAATGGCCACTCTCCCAACTGCGCCACGCCTTCCCCATGTATACTGTCTCTGTCTCTGTATCTGACAGTTATTTAAAAACCACACATGCAAAATGGCTAATAAGAGAAATGTATCTTTGTGAGTTTTACTGGAAAAAAATATTTTGTAAGGTTTGCAAAGACACAAGTCTTTTTTTTTTTTTTTTTTACTTAATATGACAGTATAACTGTCATACTAAATATGAAAAGTTATAAACCTAACTCCAAGGTGAATTTTACTAGAATCAGGAGGTTTATAAGGTTTAAAAATACAAAAATTAGGTTTTACTCATAATGACAGTAAAACTGTCACACGCAATATGACAGTTATTTAAAAACTCCTAATCCACACAAGCAAAATGGCTATTGATGCCTGAAATAATTCATCCTTAGGAGTTTTCCTCGAAACATAAGGTTTTTTAAATCTTGCAAACACAAAAAGTAGTTTTTTACTCAATATGACAGTAATGTTCTTAAAATCCTGAGATAATACGAAAAAAGCAACAAAAAAAATGTATTCCATTATAATTCCTAAACCAAACATGCAAAATGTGTAAAAATGCCAGTAATATTGAATCAATGTATGTCTTACTAGAATCAGTTGTGTTTGAAAGGTTTGCAATTAGAAAAATTAGGGTGACAGTAAATTAAACATAACTCCTAAACTACACAGAACAATGAGCTAATATCCATCCATCCATCCATCCATCTATCCATCCAGCCATCTTCTTCCGCTTATCCGAGGTCGGGTCGCGGGGGCAGCAGCCTAAGCAGGGAAGCCCAGACTTCCCTCTCCCCAGCCCCTTCGTCCAGCTCCTCCCGGGAGATCCCGAGGCGTTCCCAGGCCAGCCGGGAGACATAGTCTTCCCAACGTGTCCTGGGTCTTCCCCGTGGCCTCCTACCGGTCGGACGTGCCCTAAACACCTCCCGAGGGAGGCGATCGGGTGGCATCCTGACCAGATGCCCGAACCACCTCATCTGGCTCCTCTCGATGTGGAGGAGCAGCGGCTTTACTTTGAGCTCCCCCCAGATGACAGAGCTTCTCACCCTATCTGTAAGGGAGAGCCCCGCCACCCGGCGGAGCGAATATTGCATGAAATAATGCATTCTTGTGAGTTTTACTCGAATCATATGCTTTTTTAAGGCTTGCAAACACAAAAAGTAGTTTTTTACTCAATATGACAGTAATGTTCTTAAAATTCTGAGATAATGCGAAAAAAGCAATAAAAATGTATTCAATCATAATTTCTAAACTAAAAATTGCAAAATGTGTAAAAATGCCTGTATTATTGAATCCATGTGAGTTTAACTAGAATCAGTTGTTTTAGTAAGGTTTGCAAGAGCAAAAATTAGGTTTTACTCTTTATGAAAGTAAACTGTCACACTCAATATGACATTTATTGAATCATAACTCCTAAACTACACATGCAAAATGTCTAATGATGCCTCAAATAATGCATTCTACGGAGTTTTACTCGAAACATATGCTTTTTCAAATCTTGCAAGCAAAAAGTAGTTTTTACTCAATATGACAGTAATGTTCTTAAAATTCTGAGATAATGCGAAAAAAGCAATAAAAATGTATTCCAACATAATTCCTAAACCAACAATGCAAAATGTCTAAAAATGCCAGTAATATTAAATCCATGTGAGTTTCACTAGAATCAGTTGTTTTAGTAAGGTTTGCAAGAGCAAAAATTATGTTTTACTCTTTATGAAAGTAAACTGTCACACTCAATATGACAGTTTTTTAATCATAACTCCTAAACCACTCATGCAAAATGGCTAATAATGTTTGAAATAATGGATCCTTGGGAGTTTTCCTCGAAACATATGCTTTCTTAAGGCTTGCAAACACAAAAAGTATTTTTTACTCAATATGACAGTAATGTTCTTAAAATCCTGAGATAATGCGAAAAAAGCAATAAAAATGTATTCAATCATAATTTCTAAACTAAACATGCAAAATGTGTAAAAATGCCTGTATTATTGAATCCATGTGAGTTTTACTAGAATCAGCTGTTTTAGTGAAGTTTGCAAAAACAAAAATTAAGTTTTACTGTTTATGAAAGTAATCTGTCACACTCAATATGACAGTTTTTTAATCATAACTCCTAAACTACTCATGCAAAATGGCTAATAATGTTTGAAATAATGGATTGTGGGAGTTTTCCTCGAAACTTATGCTTTCTTAAGGCTTGCAAACACAAAAAGTATTTTTTTTACTCAATATGACAGTAATGTTCTTAAACTCCTGAGATACTGCGAAAAAAGCAATAAAAATGTATTCAATCATAATTTCTAAACTAAACATGCAAAATGTGTAAAAATGCCTGTATTATTGAATCCATGTGAGTTTAACTAGAATCAGTTGTTTTAGTAAGGTTTGCAAACACAAAAATTAGGTTTTACTCTTTATGAAAGTAAACTGTCACACTCAATATGACATTTATTTATTCATAACTCCTAAACTACACATGCAAAATGTCTAATGATGCCTCAAATAATGCATTCTACGGAGTTTTACTCGAAACATATGCTTTTTCAAATCTTGCAAGCAAAAAGTAGTTTTTACTCAATATGACAGTAATGTTCTTAAAATTCTGAGATAATGCGAAAAAAGCAATAAAAATGTATTCCAACATAATTCCTAAACCAACAATGCAAAATGTCTAAAAATGCCAGTAATATTAAATCCATGTGAGTTTCACTAGAATCAGTTGTTTTAGTAAGGTTTGCAAGAGCAAAAATTATGTTTTACTCTTTATGAAAGTAAACTGTCACACTCAATATGACAGTTTTTTAATCATAACTCCTAAACCACTCATGCAAAATGGCTAATAATGTTTGAAATAATGGATCCTTGGGAGTTTTCCTCGAAACATATGCTTTCTTAAGGCTTGCAAACACAAAAAGTATTTTTTACTCAATATGACAGTAATGTTCTTAAAATCCTGAGATAATGCGAAAAAAGCAATAAAAATGTATTCAATCATAATTTCTAAACTAAACATGCAAAATGTGTAAAAATGCCTGTATTATTGAATCCATGTGAGTTTTACTAGAATCAGCTGTTTTAGTGAAGTTTGCAAAAACAAAAATTAAGTTTTACTGTTTATGAAAGTAATCTGTCACACTCAATATGACAGTTTTTTAATCATAACTCCTAAACTACTCATGCAAAATGGCTAATAATGTTTGAAATAATGGATTGTTGGGAGTTTTCCTCGAAACTTATGCTTTCTTAAGGCTTGCAAACACAAAAAGTATTTTTTTTACTCAATATGACAGTAATGTTCTTAAACTCCTGAGATACTGCGAAAAAAGCAATAAAAATGTATTCAATCATAATTTCTAAACTAAACATGCAAAATGTGTAAAAATGCCTGTATTATTGAATCCATGTGAGTTTAACTAGAATCAGTTGTTTTAGTAAGGTTTGCAAACACAAAAATTAGGTTTTACTCTTTATGAAAGTAAACTGTCACACTCAATATGACATTTATTTATTCATAACTCCTAAACTACACATGCAAAATGTCTAATGATGCCTCAAATAATGCATTCTACGGAGTTTTACCCGAAACATATGCTTTTTCAAATCTTGCAAACACAAAAAGTAGTTTTTTACTCAATATGACAGTAATATTCCTAAAATACTGAGATAATGCAAAAAAAGCAATGAAAATACATTCAATCATATTTCCTAAATCTAACATGCAAAATGTGTAAAAATGCCTGTAATATTGAATCCATGTGAGTTTTACTAGATTAGGTTGTGTTTGAAATTTTTGCAAATACAAAAATTAGGTTTTTTTCACCATGACAATGTACACTCAATATGACAGTAAAATAAACATAACTCCTAAACTACACTTAAAAATGAGCTAATATTGCCTGAAATAATGCATTCTTGTGAGTTTTACTCGAAACATATGCTTTCTTAAGGCTTGCAAACACAAAAAGTATTTTTTTTACTCAATATGACAGTAATGTTCTTAAAATCCTGAGATAATGCGAAAAAAGCAATAAAAATGTATTCAATCATAATTTCTAAACTAAACATGCAAAATGTGTAAAAATGCCTGTATTATTGAATCCATGTGAGTTTGACTAGAATCAGTTGTTTTAGTAAGGTTTGCAAACACAAAAATTAGGTTTTACTCTTCATGAAAGTAAACTGTCACACTCAATATGACATTTATTTATTCATAACTCCTAAACTACACATGCAAAATGTCTAATGATGCCTCGAAAAATGCATTCTACGGAGTTTTACTCGAAACATATGCTCTTTCAAATCTTGCAAACAAAAAGTATCTTTTTACTCAATATGACAGTAATATTCCTAAAATACTGAGATAATGCGAAAAAAGCAATGAAAATATATTCAATCATATTTCCTAAATCAAACATGCAAAATGTGTAAAAATGCCTGTGATATTGAATCAATGTGAGTTTTACTAGATTAGGTTGTGTTTGAAATTTTTGCAAATACAAAAATTAGGTTTTTTTCACCATGACTCAATATGACAGTAAATTAAATATAACTCCTAAACTACACTTAAAAATGAGCTAATATTGCCTGAAATAATTTATTCTTGTGAGTTTTACTCAAAACATATGCTTTTTTAAGGATTGCAAACACAAAAAGTAGTTTTTATTCAATATGACAGTAATGTTCTTAAAATTCTGAGATAATGCGAAAAAAGCAATACAAATGTATTCCAACATAATTCCTAAACCAACAATGAAAAATGTCTAAAAATGCCTGTAATATTAAATCCATGTGAGTTTTACTAGAATCAGTTGTTTTAGTAAGGTTTGCAAAAACAAAAATTAGGTTTTACTCTTTATGAAAGTAAACTGTCACACTCAATATGACAATTTTTTAATCATAACTCCTAAACTACTCATGCAAAATGGCTAATAATGTTTGAAATAATGGATCCTTGGGAGTTTTCCTCGAAACATATGCTTTCTTAAGGCTTGCAAACACAAAAAGTATTTTTTACTCAATATGACAGTAATGTTCTTAAAATCCTGAGATAATGCAAAAAAAGCAATAAAAATGTATTCAATCATAATTTCTAACTTAAACATGCAAAATGTGTAAAAATGCCTATTATTGAATCCATGTGAGTTTTACTAGAATCAGTTGTTTTAGTAAGGTTTGCAAAAACAAAAATTAGGTTTTACTCTTTATGAAAGTAAACTGTCACACTCAATATGACAGTTTTTTAATCATAACTCCTAAACTACTCATGCAAAATGGCTAATATTGTTTGAAATATTGGATCCTTGGGAGTTTTCCTCGAAACATATGCTTTCTTAAGGCTTGCAAACACAAAAAGTATTTTTTACTCAATATGACAGTTATGTTCTTAAAGTCCTGAGAAAATGCGAAAAAGGCAATAAAAATGTATTCAATCATAATTTCTAAACTAAACATGCAAAATTTGTAAAAATGCCTGTAATATTGAATCCATGTGAGTTTTACTAGAACCGGTTGTGTTTGAAATTTTTGCAAATAAAAAAAATTAGGTTTTTTTCACCATGACAAGTACACTCAATATAACAGTAAATAAACATAACTCCTAAACTACACATAAAAATGAGCTATTATTGCCTGAAATAATGCATTATTGTGAGTTTTACTCGAAACATATGCTTTTTTTAAGGCTTGCAAACACAAAAAGTAGTTTTTTACTCAATATGACAGTAATGTTCTTAAAATCCTGAGATAATGCGAAAAAAGCAATAAAAATGTATTCCAACATAATTCCTAAACCAACAATGTAAAATGTCTAAAAATGCCTGTAATATTAAATCCATGTGAGTTTTACTAGAATCAGTTGTTTTTGTAAGGTTTGCAAATACAAAAAATAGGTTTTACTCTATATGAGAGTATACTGTTACATTTAATATGACAGTTATTTAAACATAACTCCTAAACTACAAATGCTAAATGGCTAATGATGCCTGAAATAATGCATCCTTAGGAGTTTTACTCGAAAAATATGCTTTTTTAATCCTTGCAAACACAGAAAGTAGTTTTTACTCAATGTGACAGTAATATTCTTATAATCCTGAGATAATGCGAAAAAAGCAATAAAAATGTGTTCCATCATAATTTCTAAACCAAACATGCAAAATGTGTAAAAATGCCTGTTATATTGAATCCATGTGAGTTTTACTAGTATCAGTTGTTTTTGTAAGGTTTTCAAATACAAAAAATAGGTTTTACTTACTATGACAGTTATTTAAACTCCATGTATCTTTGTGAGTTTTACTAAAAAAAATATATTTTGAATGTTTACAAAAACAAAAGTTAGTTTTTTTTTACTCAATATGATAGTATAACTGTCATACTAAATCCATCCATTTTCTTCCGCTTATCCGAGGTCGTGTTGCGGGGGCTGCAGCCTAAGCAGAGAAGCCCAGACTTCCCTATCCCCAGCTACTTCGTCCAGCTCCTCTCGGGGGATCCCGAGGCGTTCCCAGGCCAGCCAGCTGATATAATCTTCCCAATGTGTCCTGTGTCTTCCCCGTGGCCTCCTGCCGTTTGGACTTGCCTTAACGAAAAAAGCAATACTAATGTATTCAAACACAACTCCTAAACAAAACATGTAAAATGTCTAAAATGCCTTTAATATTGAATCTATGTGAGTTTTACAAGAATCAGTTGTTTTTGTAAGGTTTGCAAATACAAAAATTAGGTTTTACACTTAACATTATAACTCAATATGTGTGGCAGTTATACTACCACACTCAAAATGACAGTTATTTAAGCATAACTCCTAAACTACACATGACCATTTTCTAATAATGCATGAAGAAATGTATCTTTGTGAGTTTTACTAGTAACATTTTCTTTTGTAAGGTTTGCAAAGACACGAGTTAGTTTTTTTTTACTCACTTTGACAGTATACTGTCACACTCAATTTCAGTTATTTAAACATAACTCCTAAACCACACATACAAAATGGCTAATAATGTCTGTAGAAATGTATCTTTGTGAGTTTTACTGGGAAACAATATTTTGTAAGGTTTGTAAAGACACAAGTTAGTTTTTTTTTACTCAATATAACAGTATAACTGTCATACTATATATGAAAGTTATATAAACATAACTTCAAAACTACACATGAACATTTTCTAATAATGTTAGAGTTTTACTAGTAACATTTTCTTTTGTAAGGTTTGCAAAGACACAAGTTAGTTTTTTTTACTCAATATAACAGTATAACTGTCATACTATAAACACAAGTTATATAAACATAACTCCAAAACCAAACATGCATTATGTCTAAAAATTCAGCACTGCAACTACACATGCACCGGATTTAAACTAAATGTCCCTGCTGCTGAGATCCGAGTTGCAGGGCTGGCCACCACGCCAACATCATCCAGGGCTCCAGAAACATTTGTAGGTCAATGCCCCACAATACAAGTAGATGCTGGAGGCACTATTCTGCCAGGACTTTTAGACACCGGGTCCCAAGTGACGCTAATGTCCGAAAGCCTATTTAATGCTCACTTTACCGAAGCTAAGCTCGAAAGGACCCCTACCCTTTTTCGTCTAAGAGCAGCTAATGGCCTGGAAATCCCCTATATCGGCTATGCGGTTCTTGATTTTGAGGTAGAGGGTGTTAAAGTTCCCGAAAGAGGAGTAGTAATTGTTGCGGATCAAAACTGTACACACCCCTTCATAATAGGTATGAATCTAATCGTGGGTTGTTGGGATGCCGTTTTTAAATGTCCTAAGACCTCTACTCTTCGGCATCTTCAAAAGCAAAAGGTGTGGAGGGAAGCTTTTGCTACATGTTCCCGTATAGAAGCTGTTGCTGCTGAAGATGGCTTGCTAGGCCACGTGAGATTGGCCTCGAAGACTAGTATTACATATCCCCCAAAGGAGATGTTGGTGCAGGGCTAACTACTGCGCCCTGCCACGCCAACTGCCGGTGCAGTTGGCGTGGCAAAATCACTGGTCGTGGTGAACAGAGGTAGGCTGCCCCTCCGTGTTTATAACCCCCATTCCTACAGTATTTCCTTAAAACGATTTGAGAAGCTAGGGCAGCTGTTCTGTGTTGATGATAGTGATGTGCATGGAGCTGAGGATCTGTGTTTATCTCTAGTAGAGGAGGGTGTGGTAGAAGTGTCACTCATTGATGCCACAGCCCAAACCAATCCAGAACTGTCCCCAGATGTTAGGGATTTGAGTGATAAGCCGGATCTGTCTGAGCAGCAACAGGTGCAGCTACGCGCCCTGCTGGCGAAGTGGGAGAAGGTGTTTGCACAACATGAGGACTTTGGAAGGACCAGTGTTGTGCAACACAGGATACTGACTGGAGATTCCGCCCCTACCAGGGAGAGATACCGACCCATCCCGCCTCTGTTGCATAAGGAAGTGAAGACACTGCATGTTTTCAGGTATGCTTGAACAGAGAGTGATAAAGGAAAGCTGCAGTCCCTGGGCAGCGCCTATAGTGTTAGTCCGCAAAAAGTTGGCGCTTTTGTGTAGACTACCGGAGGTTAAACTCAGTTACACATAAAGACGCCTTTCCGTTCCCCTGAATCGAAGAGACCCTAACTGGTCTGAGCAAATCTGAATGGTTTTCGACCTTAGACCTCGCTAGTGGGTATTGGCAAGTGGAGGTGCACCCGGACGATCGTGAAAAGACTGCATTTACAACTCTCCTCGGACTGTTCGAGTTTGAACGCATGCCATTTGGTCTATGCAATGCACCTGCCACTTTCCAACGGCTTATACGTCATTGTTTGAATGGTCAAATAGCGGAATCATTGTTGGTTTATCTTGATGACATAATACTTTTTTCTGTTGATTTCACTGCCCATCTACAGCACCTGGACCAGGTGTTTGAACGGTTGCAGCGACATGGACTTAAACTCAAGCCCTCTAAGTGCAAGCTCTTTCAGCGTGAGGTGAAATTCTTGGGACACGTGGTGGATCGGGATGGAGTGAGACCGGACTCAGGTAAAATTAAGGCAGTACAGGACTGGGCCGCTTCGACCACTGTCAAGGAAGTGAGAGCGTTTCTTGGATTGGCAGGCTATTACCAACGTTTTGTGGCTGGGTTTGCTAAAATAGCCCGTCCCCTAAATAAATGTCGGTGGGACGGCCTCACTGGCCGTCCCACCGACAAGAAGGCACAGGCCCACAAAATAGTGTGGACACCAGAGTGTCAGACGTCCTTTGAAGAGCTAAAAAAGGCTTTGACCGACAGTTGCCTGCCCGCTATGCAGACGAGAGTTCCCCCCGTTGCAGGGACTGACAACGATAATGTATGGGGGGGATGTGATGGGACACAAGTAGGGGATTTTATTTTTTTTGTTTCATTGTCATGCATGTCTGAGTGTTTTTATTGTTGTAGATTTTAATTGCATGTTTTTACATTTTACAATTTGATTGCATGTTTTGACACTTTGAGGACTTTGACTGTATTTTTAATTGCATAAGTTTATTCCTTGTGGACTATGCTGGCATTTAAGACGTTGCCCCTTTTAGCTTGTTGCCCCTGACAACCAAAGTGCCCAATCGAACGGCACCTGAAATCAGACGCACCTGTGGAGCATTAGGGCTGCACACATTTAAAAAGGAGCGACCAGGAGGATCGTCAGGCTTGACAAGGAGGACCGGGTGAACGCGCGCAGGTTGAGAAGGAATCCCCAAGACTACCCAGCAGACCCGCAGGCTACCGAAAAGAACCCCCAGAATCCCACAATACGCAGGGGCAGAGGAAACTCTGACTCCAAAGTAAGTGTCGTGCCTTGTGGATTTGCAGGGGTATTTAACTGCCTTGGGCTGTGGGCTTGTGGCTCGTGTGTTGTGCGCTGGCTGTGTGGTTCTGTGAGCAGGAGCAATCGAACACGATTCATAAACCAAAGATGTATTATGTCTAAAAATGCCTGTAATATTTTATCCATGTGAGTTTTACTACAATCAGTTGTTTTTGTAAGGTTTGCAAATACAACAATTAGGTTTTACACATAATGACAGTATAACTGCCACACCCAATCAGTAGTTTTTTACTCGATTTGACTAATATTTTTACAATCCTGAGATAATGCAAAAAAAGCAATAAAAATGTATTGCAACATAATTCCTAAACCAACAATGCAAAATGTCTAAAAATACCTGTAATATTAAAACTATGTGACAATTACTGTAATCAGTTGTTTTTGAAAGATTTGCAAATACAAAAATTAGGTTTTACGCATAGACATATAACTGCCACCTAAATATGACAGTTGTTTAAAACATATCTCCTAAACCACACATGCAAAGTGGCTAATAATGCCTGGAGGAATGTATCTTTGTGAGTTTTACTAGAATAATGATCTTTTGTAAGGATTGCAAAGACACAAGTTAGTTTTTTTTACTCAATATGACAGTTTTACTGTCATACTAAATATGAAAGTTATATAAACATAACTCTATAACCAAACATGCATTATGTCTAAAAATGCCTGTAATATTGTATCCATGTGAGTATTACTAGAATCAGTTGTTTTTGTAAGGTTTGCAAATACAAAAATTAAGTTTTACTCACTATGCCAGTTATTTAAACATAACTCCTAAACAACAAATGCAAAATGGCTAATAATGCCTGGAGATGTATCTTTGAGTTTTACTAAAATGTTCTTTTGTAAGGTTTGCAAAGACACAAGTTAGTTTTTTTTTACTCAATATGATAGTATCACTGTCATACTAAATAAGAAAGTTGTATAAACATAATTTCAAAACTACACATGCAATCCGTCTAAAAATGCCTGTAATATTGAATCTATGTGAGTTTTACCAGAATCAGGTATTTTGGTAAGGTTTACAATTACAAAAATTAGGTTTTACTCATGACAGTATAACTGCCACATTCAATATGGCAGTTATTTAAACATAACCCCTAAACCACATGCAAAAAGGCTTATATTGCCTGGAGATGTATCTTTGTGAGTTTTACTAGAAAACATATAATTTGTAAGGTTTTTTAAAGACACAAGTTAGTTTTTTTTTACTCAATATAATAGTATAACTGTCATACTAAATGTATCCATTTTCTTCCGCTTATCCGAGGTCGGGTTGCGGGGGCAGCAGCCTAAGCAGAGAAGCCCAGACTTCCCTCTCCCCAGCCACTTCGTCCAGCTCTTCTCGGGGGATCCCGAAGCGTTCCCAGGCCAGCCGGCTGACATAGTCTTCCCAATGTGTCCTGGGGCTTCCCTGTGGCCTCCTGCCGGTCGGACTTGCCCTAACGAAAAAAGCAATTAAAATGTATTCAAACACAACTCCTAAACCAAACATGTGAAATGTCTAAATGCCTGCAATATTGAATCTATATGAGTTTTACTAGAATCAGTTGTTTTTGTAAGGTTTGCAAATACAAAAATTAGGTTTAACACTTAATGACAGTATAACTGCCATACTCAATTTGACAGTTATTAAAACATAACTCCTAAACTACACATGAACATTTTCTAATAATGCATGAAGAAATGTATCTTTTGTGAGTTTTACTAGTAACATTTTCTTTTGTAAGCATTGCAAAGACACAAGTTAGTTTGTTTTACTCACTATGACTTTACTGTCACACTCAATATGACAATTATTTAAACATAAATCCTAAACCGCACATGCAAAATGGCTAATAATGCCTGTAGAAATGTATCTTTGAGTTTTACTGGGAAAAATATTTTGTAAGGTTTGTAAAGACACAAGTTAGTTGTTTTTTCTTTACTCAATATGACAGTATTACTGTAATACTAAATATGAAAGTTATATAAACACAACTCCAAAACCAAACATGCATTATGTCTAAAAATGCCTGTGATATTGTATCTGAGTTTTCCTCGAATCAATTGTTTTTGTAAGGTTTGCAAATACAAAATTTAGGTTTTACTCACTATGACAGTTATTTAAACATAAATCCTAAACAACAAATGCAAATAGCTAATAATGCTTGGAGAACTGTATCTTTGTTATAGAGAGCCTGCTGACCAACAGCATCTCTGTCTGGACTGGAGCCTGCAGTGCCTGATCAGACTGGAAGTCTCTCCAGAGAGTGGTGAGGACCGCGGAAAAGATCTTCAGGAATCCTCTTCCTCTTATCCAGGAGATCGCAAAAAGCGCTGCCTGACCAGGGCTCAAAAAATTTGCAAAGACTCCTCCCACCCCCACCAAGGACTGTTTTCACTGCTGGACTCTAGAAAGAGGTTCCGCAGACTCCGAAGCAGAACCTCCAGCTTCTTCCCTCAGGCCGTAAGACTCTTGAACGCATTATAATTAAATTATCCCCTCAACTCCCCTCAAAATGGATTAACTCGCTGGAATAAACAAAAAACAATATAACATACACCCATAAACGTGGGCGCATGTGGAAAAAGTGCAATATATTTATCTGCACAGTAATCTTTTTATTTATTTATATATATTTAAGTATATTTATTTATTTTATATATATATTTATATATTATTTTTATTTATTTATTTATTTATAAATGCACCTTATTGCTTTTTTATCCTGCACTACCATGAGCTTATGTAACGAAATTGTGTTATCTATGCTGTAAAGTTCAAATTTGAATGACAATAAAAAGAAAGTCTAAGTCTTTACCAGAATAATGATCTTTTGTAAGGTTTGCAAAGACGCAAGTTATTTGTTTTTTTTACTCAATATGACAGTATAACTGTCATACTAAATATGAAAGTTGTAAAAACATAACTCCAAAACCAAACAAGCAATCCGTCTACAAATGCATGTAATATTCAATCTATGTGAGTTTTACCAGAATCAGGTATTTTGGTAAGGTTTACAATTACAAAAATTAGGTTTTACTCATGACAGTATACCTGCCACATTCAATTTGACATTTATTTAAACATAACTCCTAAACCACACATGCACAATGGCTAATAATACCTGGGGAAATGTCTCTTTGTGAGTTTTACTAGAAAAAATATATTGTGTAAGGTTTGTAAAGACACAAGTTAGTTTTTTTTACTCAATATAACAGTATAGCTGTCATACTATATATAAATAAATAAATGGGTTGTACTTGTATAGCGCTTTTCTACCTTCAAGGTACTCAAAGCGCTTTGACACTACTTCCACATTTACCCATTCACACACTGATGGAGGGAGCTGCCATGCAAGGCGCTAACCAGCACCCATCAGGAGCAAGGGTGAAGTGTCTTGCTCAGGACACAACGGACATGACGAGGTTGGTACTAGGTGGGGATTGAACCAGGGACCCTCGGGTCTCGCACGGCCATTCTTCCACTGCGCCAAACATTACTCCAAAACCAAATATGTATTATGTCTAAAAATGCCTGTAATATTGTATCTGTGTGAGTTTTACTAGAATAAGTTGTTTTTTTAAGGTTTTCAAATACCAAAATTAGTTTTTTTTTACTTTGACAGTTATTTAAACATAACTCCTAAACAACAAATGCAAAATAATGCTTGGAGAGATGTATCGTTGTTATAGCGAGCCTGCTGACCAACAGCATCTCTGTCTGGACTGGAGCCTGCAGTGCCTCAGACTGGAAGTATCTCCAGAGAGTGGTGAGGACGGCGGAAAAGATCATCAGGACTCCTCTTCCTCCTATCCAGGAGATCGCAAAAAGTGCTGCCTGACCAGGGCTCAGAAAATTTGCAAAGACTCCTCCCACCCCCACCAAGGACAGTTTTCACTGCTGGACTCTAGAAAGAGGTTCCGCAGCCTCCGAAGCAGAACCTCCAGCTTCTGTAGCAGCTTCTTCCCTCAGGCCGTATAGACTCTTGAACGCATCATAATTAAATTATCTCAACTCCCCTCAAAATGAATTGACTCGCTGGAATGAAATAAACAATATAACATACACCCATAAACGTGGGCGCATGTGGAAAAAGTGCAATATATTTATCTGCACAGTAATCTATTTATCTATTTATATCTATGTATATATATTTATTTATTATATATATGTATATATATATATATATATATATATATATATATATAGTATTTATATATTATTTATATATATTTATTTATCAAAATATGCACCTTATTGCTTTTTTATCCTGCACTACGACATTTCGTTCTTATCTGTGCTGTAAAGTTCAAATTTGAATGACAATAAAAAGAAAGTCTAAGTCTTTACCAGAATAATGATCTTTTGTAAGGTTTGCAAAGACGCAAGTTATTTGTTTTTTTTACTCAATATGACAGTATAACTGTCATACTAAATATGAAAGTTGTAAAAACATAACTCCAAAACCAAACAAGCAATCCGTCTAAAAATGCATGTAATATTCAATCTATGTGAGTTTTACCAGAATCAGGTATTTTGGTAAGGTTTACAATTACAAAAATTAGGTTTTACTCATGACAGTATACCTGCCACATTCAATTTGACATTTATTTAAACATAACTCCTAAACCACACCTAAACCCCAGGCTAATAATACCTGGGGAAATGTCTCTTTGTGAGTTTTACTAGAAAAAATATATTGTGTAAGGTTTGTAAAGACACAAGTTAGTTTTTTTTACTCAATATGACAGTATAGCTGTAAATAAATAAATAAATAAATGGGTTGTACTTGTACAGCGCTTTTCTACCTTCAAGGTACTCAAAGCGCTTTGACACTACTTCCACATTTACCCATTCACGCTAACCAGCACCCTCGGGTCGCGCACGGCCATTCTCCCACTGCGCCAAACATTACTCCAAAACCAATGTCTAAAAGTGCCTGTAATATTGTATCTGTGTGAGTTTTACTAGAATCAGTTGTTTTTGTAAGGTTTTCAAATACCAAAATTAGGTTTTATTTACTTTGACTGTTATTTAAACATAACTCCTAAACAACAAATGCAAAATAGCTAATAATGCTTGGAGAGATGTATCGTTGTTATAGCGAGCCTGCTGACCAACAGTATCTCTGTCTGGACTGGAGCCTGCAGTGCCTCAGACTGGAAGTATCTCCAGAGAGTGGTGAGGACGGCGGAAAAGATCATCAGGACTCCTCTTCCTCCTATCCAGGAGATCGCAAAAAGTGCTGCCTCACCAGGGCTCAGAAAATTTGCAAAGACTCCTCCCACCCCCACCAAGGACAGTTTTCACTGCTGGACTCTAGAAAGAGGTTCCGCAGCCTCCGAAGCAGAACCTCCAGCTTCTGTAGCAGCTTCTTCCCTCAGGCCGTAAGACTCTTGAACGCATCATAATTAAATTATCTCCTCAACTCCCCTCAAAATGAATTAACTCGCTGGAATGAAATAAACAATATAACATACACCCATAAACGTGGGCGCATGTGAAAAAAGTGCAATATATTTATCTGCACAGTAATCTATTTATCTATTTATATATATTTATATATATTTATTTATTATATATATATATGTATATATATATACATATATATATATATATATATATATATATATATATATATAGTATTTATATATTATTTATATATATTTATTTATCGAAATATGCACCTTATTGCTTTTTTATCCTGCACTACGACATTTCGTTCTTATCTGTGCTGTAAAGTTCAAATTTGAATGACAATAAAAAGAAAGTCTAAGTCTAAGTCTTTACTAGAATAACGATCTTTTGTAAGGTTTGCAAAGACACAAGTTAGGTTTTTTTTTACTCAATGGTAATATACAGTATAACTGTCATACTAAATATGAAAGTTGTATAATCAAAACTCCAAAACCAAACATGCAATCCGTCTAAAAATGCATGTAATAATGAATCTATGTGAGTTTTACCAGAATCAGGTATTTTGGTAAGGTTTACAATTACAAAATTTAGGTTTCACTCATAATGACAGTATAACTGCCACGTTCAATTTGACATCTATTTAAACATAACTCCTAAACCACAAATGCACAATGGCTATTAATGCCTGGAGAAATGTCTCTTTGTGAGTTTTACTGGAAAAAAAATATTTCGTAATGTTTGTACCGACACAAGTGCGTTTTTTTTACTCAATATGACAGTGTTACTGTCATACTAAATATGGAAGTTATATAAACATAACTCCAAAACCAAACATGCATTATCTCTAAAAATGCCTGTAATTTTGTATCCATGTGAGTTTTACTAGAATCAGTTGTTTTTGTAAGGTTTGCAAATACAAAATATGGGTTTTACTCACAGTATACTGTCACACTCAATCTGACAGTTATTTAAACATAACTCCTAAACCACACATGCCAAATGGCTAATAATGCCTGGAGAAATGTCTCTTTGTGAGTTTTGCAGGAAAAAAAATATTTTGTAAGGTTTGTAAAGACACAAGTTAGTTTTTATTACTCAATATGACAGTATTACTGTAATACTAAATATGAAAGTTATATACACACAACTCCAAAATCAAACATGCATCATGTCTAAAAATGCCTGCAATATTGCATCCATGTGAGTTTTACTAGAATCAGTTGTTTTTGTAAGGTTTTTGCAAATACAAAAATTAGGTTTTACTCACTATGACAGTTATTTAAACATAACTCCTAAACAACAAATGCAAAATGACTAATAATGCTTGGAGAAATGTATCTTTGTTAGATTAACTAAAACAATGATCTTTTTTATGGTTTGCAAAGAAACACATTTTAGTTTTTTGTACTCAATATGATAGTATAACTGTTATACTAAATATGAAAGTTGTATAAACATAACCCCAAAACCAAACATGTAATCTGTCTAAAAATGCCTGTAATATTGAATATTTGTGAGTTTTACCAGAATCAGGTATTTTGGTAAGGTTTACAATTACAAAAATTAGGTCATGATGACAGTATTACTGCCACATTCAATATGACAGTTATTTAAACATAACTCCTAAACCACACATGCAAAATGGCTAATAATGCCTGTAGATATGTATCTTTGTGAGTTTTACTAGAAAAAATATATTTTGTAAGTTAGTTTTTTTTACTTAATATGACAGTATAACTGTCATACTAAATCCATCCATTTTCTTCCGCTTATCCGAGGTCCGGTTGCAGGGGCAGCAGCCTAAGCAGAGAAGCCCGGACTTCCCTATCCCCAACCACTTCGTCCAGCTCATCTCGGGGGATCCCGAGGCGTTCGACAGCCCAGCCAGGAGACATAGTCTTCCCAATGTGTCCTGGGTCTTCCCCGCGGCCTCCTGCCCGTCGGACTTGCCCTAATGAAAAAAGCAATACAAATGTATTCAAACACAACTCTAAACCAAACATGTAAAATGTCTAAAAATGCCTGTAATATTGAATCTATGTGAGTTTTACCAGAATCAGGTATTGTGGTAAGGTTAACATTTACAAAAATTAGGTTTTACTCATAATAACAGTATAACTGCCACATTCAATTTGACATTTATTTAAACATAACTCCTAAACCACATGTGCACAATGGCTAATAATGCCTGGAGAAATGTCTCTTTGTGAGTTTTACTGGAAAAAAAAATATTTTTTAAGGTTTGTACAGATACAAGTTAGTTTTTTTAATTCAATATGACAGTATTACTGTCATACAAAATATGAAAAATATATAAACATTACTCCAAAACCAAACATGCATTATGTCTAAAAATGCCCGTAATCAGGGCCGGCCCGTGGCATAGGCCGTATAGGCAAATGCTAAGGGCGCCGTTCATCAGGGGGCGCCACGCCAGTGCCACAAATGTTGGAGAAAAAAAAAAAAAAAAAAAGTTGGTACTATTATTTCTAAATACAAAAAATAATCCCACGTTAATTAAAATGCAAATTAAAGCCTATTTAATAGAAATATTATTTGTTACAACATTACGCCCCCCCCCTTCCCCCCGCACGGTCCCCCCCCCCCCCCCCCTTTCCCGTATCATGACTCTTTTTGGACGTCACCACATCAAAAAATCAACACAAGATGTCAAAACGGCCAAAACTGTCAGGTGCCCAGGGAAGAAAAAAGAGAAAAGAAGAGGAGGAGAAACGAGAAAAGACAGAGGTAGCAGGTAGGTAACGTTAGCCTACATGAAATTATTTGTCTGTTACAGAATGTGATAGTAACCTGGCTTTTTAGCATTAAGCTAATATTACATGATTCGGCAATTGCTAATCAATAAATAGCTAGTTCTGTTTTAACGTCGGGTTAATATTGTGGAGGGGGCTAAATTGTTATGGAAAATAATAATGTAACGTTAGGTAATTACAGTACTCCCACCTTACATTCCTCAGGGACATTTGTATTAGATCTTTTAAGCAGGTGTTTTTGTTTACATTGTTATTGCCTTCTGGTTAGCTAATGTTTGCCCTGCAGGTAATAGTCACTTTTCCACCCCTTTATATATTAGGTATAGTTGTAAGCAGAGGTGGCTAGAGTAGCCAGAAATTGTACTCAAGTAAGAGTACTGTTACTTTAGAGATTTATTACTCAAGTAAAAGTAAGGAGTAGTCACCCAAATATTTACTTGAGTAAAAGTAAAAAGTATGTTGTGAAAAAACTACTCAAGTACTGAGTAACTGATGAGTAACATACACACACACACACACACATATATATATATATATATATATATATATATATATATATATATATATATATATATATATATATATATATATATATATATATATATATATATATATATACATACATATACATTGATATATACAGTATATAATTTATATGTAATTATTTTGCTGTTTTTGTTTACATGTTAAAGATGTTTTAATGAATATACATGCATGTTTAACATATAGATTATTTTCTTTCATGCAGACTAGAATATAAATTGGTGTATTACCTGATTCTGATGACTTGCGTTGACTGTAATCAGACAGTAGTGATGATAACGTCCACGTTTTCAAATGGAGGAGAAGAAAAGTTCCTCCTTTCTGTCTAATACCACATGAAAGTGGTTGGTTTTTGGCACCTTGTTTGTCCAGCTTCCATATTCGTTTTTATACACTTTACAAGAAATATATTGGCGTCAAACTCCGTAGCTTGCTAGCTTGTTTGCGCTGGCTTTCGGAGACTCTTGTTTTGAAAGCGCAGGCGGGATGGAGCGGCATTTTTATTGTGAAGACAGGAACGTCCTCATGTGCGGTCAGTCTTGAGGCTTTTGACGGGATGTACGGTTGAAATAAAAAAAGTATATTTTTTCCTTCACACTTTTGATTGATTGATTGGAACTTTTATGATTAGATTGCACAGTACAGTAAATATTCCGTACAATTGACCACTAAATGGTAACACCCCAATAAGTTTTTCAACTTGTTTAAGTCAGGTCATGTGACCACCTGGCTCTGTTTGATTGGTCCAACGTCACCAGTGACTGCATCTGATTGGTGGAACGAAGTGAAACGTCACCAGTAAGGCAGGCACTTTGAAGGTCTGTCTGACAGACCAAAACAAACAAAGCGTGCATTAACAGATCGATAAAAATTAGTAGCGAGTAGCGAGCTGAATGTAGATAAAAGTAGCGGAGTAAAAGTAGCGTTCCTTCTCTATAAATATACTTAAGTAAAAGTAAAAGTATGTTGCATTAAAACTACTCTTAGAAGTACAATTTATCCCAAAATTTACTCAAGTAGATGTAACGGAGTAAATGTAGCGCGTTACTACCCACCTCTGGTTGTAAGTAAAAAAAAAGGTCAAAGACAAAGCTATTCGGTTTCTTGTGAGTATATACACTTCACTGCCGATGTGGGGGGGCGCCACCTAAAATCTTGCCTAGGGCGCCAGATTGGTTAGGGCGGGCCTGCCCGTAATATTGTATCCATGTGAGTTTTAGTAGAATCATTTGTTTTCATAAGGTTTGCAATTACAAAATATGGGTTTTACTCACTATGACAGTATACTGTCACACTCAATCTGACGATTATTTAAACATAAATCCTAAACCACACATGCAAAATGGCTAATAATGCCTTGAGTTATGTATCTTTGTGAGTTTTACTAGAAAAAATATATTTTGTAATGTTTGCAAATACCCAAGTTATTTTTTTACTTAATATGACAGTATAACTGTCATACTAAATCCATCCATTTTCTTCCTGCTTATCCGAGGTCAGGTTGCGGGGGCAGCAGCCTAAGCAGAGAAGCCCAGACTTTCCTCTCCCCAGCCACAAGGGACGGCGTGGCGCAGTGGAAGAGTGGCCGTGCGCGACCCGAGGGTCCCTGGTTCAATCCCCACCTAGTACCAACCTCGTCATGTCCGTTGTGTCCTGAGCAAGACACTTCACCCTTGCTCTTGATGGGTGCTGGTAGCGCCTTGCATGGCAGCTCCCTCCATCAGTGTGTGAATGTGTGTGTGAATGGGTAAATGTGGAAGTAGTGTCAAAGCGCTTTGAGTACCTTGAAGGTAGAAAAGCGCTATACAAGTACAACCCATTATCATTATCATTATCACTTTGTCCAGCTCTTCTCGGGACAAATATATAAATTGTATAAATTGTATAAATTGTATAAATTGAAACAAAATAGAAACATATTACAATAGAATAAAAATAAAAAGCAACAATGAGAATAAAAAATAAAAAATGTATTCAAACACAACTCCTAAACCAAACATGTAAAATGTCTAAAAATGCCTGTAAAATTGAATCTATGTTTTACTAGAATCAGTTGTTTTTATAAGGTTTGCAAATACAAAATTAGGTTTTACACATAATGACAGTATAACTGCCACACTCAATATGACAGTTATTTAAACATAATTCCTAAACCACACATGAAAAATGTCTAATAATGCGTGAAGAAATGTATCTTTGTGATTTTTATTAGAAACGTTTTCTTTTGTGAGGTTTGCAAAGAAACAAGTTAGTTTTTTTTACTCAATATGACTGCCACACTCACTATGACAGTTATTTAAACATAACTCCTAAACTCATACTTGCCAACATTGAGACCTCCGATTTCAGTATATATATATATATATATATATATATATATATATATATATATATATATATATATATATATATATACACACACATATATAAAAAAAACTTGACTTTCAGTGAATTCTAGCATATATATATATATATATATATATATATATATATATATATATATATATATATATGTATGTGTGGGGAAAAAAATCACAAGACTACTTCATCTCTACAGGCCTGTTTCATGAGGGGTTCCCTCAATCATCAGGAGATATAAGACATATATATATATATATTTATATATATATATAAAATAAATACTTGAATTTCAGTTTTCATTTATTTACACATATACACACACCTAACACTCATCTACTCATTGTTGAGTTAAGGGTTGAATTGTCCATCCTTGTTCTATTCTCTGTCACTATTTTTATAACCATGCTGAACACCCTCTCTGATGATGCATTGCTGTGTGGCACGCACAAAAGTGCTTTCATCAAATGCACGAGAGTCTGGAATTTTCCATCCCTCCCGAGCATGGCCAAAAACCGGTCAATCTTTGCTTCCTGAGGAAGATCTTCACTGCCAAGCACTTGGTATTCCACTACTTCTTCCCGGAGGCTATCTAGGTCCAATCGCAGCTGCGGCTTGGAACTTATAAGCGTGTTTCTTCATCTTACTCGTCGTCGGCGTCGCCATGGCTGTATCTTCCGCGTTCTTCTGCTTTGTCTCCTTGTTGTGTGCGCAGTTGTGCACTGCATTCTCTAAAAGCCCTGGATGTTATTGTCACATATGCATGTACAGTAGATGGCAGTATTGCCCTGTTTAAAGAGTGTCACAACATTGCTGTTTACGGCAGACAAACTGCTTTACGGTAGACGAAAACGTGACTGCTGTTGTTTTGTGTTGTTACCGCGCTGGGAGGACGTTAATGAAACTACCTAACAATAAACCCACATAAGAAACCAAGAACTCGCCCTCGATCATTCTACAGTTATAACGTGATTGGGCAGGCATGCTGTTTATATCGTGGGAAAGCAGACGTGAATACAGGCTGTCCTCACTCAGATCAGCCTGAATTTCGGGAGATTTTCGGGAGAAAATTTGTCCCGGGAGGTTTTCGTGAGATGCGCTGAATTTCGGGAGTCTCCTGGAAAATCCAGGAGTATTGGCAAGTATGCCTGAACTACACATAAAAAATGGCTAATAATGCCTGAAATAAGGCATTCTTGTGAGTTTTACTCGAAACATATGCTTTTTTAAGGCTTGCAAACACAAAAAGTATTTGGTTTCCTCTATATGACAGTAAAGTTCTTAAAATCCTGAGATAATGCGAAATAAGCAAAAACAATGTATTCCATCATAATTCCTACACCAAATAAGCAAAATGTCTAAAAATGCCTGTAATATTGAATCTGTGTGAGTTTTACTAAAATCAGTTGTTTTGGTAAGGTTTACAAATACAAAAATGAGGTTTTACTCTTTATGACAGTTATTTAAACATAACTCCATCCATCCAGCCATCCATTTTCTTCCGCTTATCCGAGGTCGGGTTGCGGGGGCTGCAGCCTAAGCAGGGAAGCCCAGACTTTCCTCTCCCCAGCCACTTCGTCCAGCTCCTCCCGGGGGATCCTGGGGCGTTCCAGGCCAGCCGGGAGAGATAAGCTTCCCGTTTCCTGGGTCTTCCTGGGCCTCCTACCGGTCGGACGTGCCCGAAACACCTCCCTAGGGAGGCGTTCGGGTGGCATCCTGACCAGATGCCCGAACCACCTCATCTGGCTCCTCTCGAAATGGAGGAGCAATGGCTTTACTTTGAGCTCCTCCCGGATGACAGAGCTTCTCACCCTATCTCTAAGGGAGAGCCCCGCCACCCGGCGGAGGAAACTCATTTCGGCCGCTTGTACCCGTGATTTTGTCCTTTTGGCCATGACACAAAGCTCATGACCATAGGTGAGGATGGGAACGTAGATCGAACCGGTAAATCGAGAGCTTTGCCTTCCGGCTCAGCTCCTTCTTCACCACAACGGATCAATACAGCGTCCGCATTACTGAAGACGCCGCACCGTTCCGCCTGTCGATCTCACGATCCACTCTTCCCTCACTCGTGAACAAGACTCTGAGGTCCTTGAACTCCTCCACTTGGGGCAAGATCTCCTCCCCAACCCGGAGATGGCACTCCACCCTTTTCCGGGCGAGAACCATGGACTCGGACTTGGAGGTGCTGATTCACATCCCAGTCACTTCACACTCGTCTGCGAACCGATCCAGTGAGGGTTGAAGATCTTGGCCAGATTAAGCCATCAGGACCACATCATCTGCAAATAGCAGAGACCTAATCCTGCAGACACCAAACCGGATCCCCTCAACGCCCTGACTGCGCCTAGAAATTCTGTCCATAAAGGTTATGAACAGAATCGGTGACAAAGGGCAGCCTTGGCGGAGTCCAACCCTCACTGGAAACGGGTCCGACTTACTGCCGGCAATGCGGACCAAGCTCTGACTCTTGCAAAGGGAGCGAACCGCCACAATAAGACAGTCCCTTACCCCATACTCTCTAAGCACTCCCCACAGGACTTCCAGGGGTAAATGGTCGAATGCCTTCTCCAAGTCCATAAAGCACATGTAGACTGGTTGGGCAAACTCCCATGCACCCTCAAGGACCCTGCCGAGAGTATAAAGCTGGTCCGCAGTTCCACGACCAGGACGTAAACCACACTGTTCCTCCTGAATCCGAGGTTCGACTATCCGGCGTAGCCTCTTCTCCAGTACACATGAATAGACCTTACCGGGAAGACTGAGGAGTGTGATCTCACGATTGTTGAAACACACCCTCTGGTTCCCCTTCTTAAAGAGAGGAACCACCACCCCGGTCTCCCAATCCAGAAGTACCGCCCCCGATGTCCACGAGATGTTGCAGAGTCTTGTCAACCAAGACAGCCCCACAGCATCCAGAGCCTTAAGGAACTCCGGACGGATCTCATCCACCCCCAGGGCGTTGCCATTGAGGAGCTTTTTAACTACCTTGGCATCCTCAGCCCCAGAAATAGGAGAGCCCACCACAGATTCCCCAGGCAATGCTTCCGCATAGGAAGACATGTTGGTGGGATTAAGGAGGTCTTCGAAGTATTCCCTCCACCGATCAATAACAGCTGCAGTAGAGGTCAGCAGCGCACCATCCTCACCATACACGGTGTTACAGTGCACTGCTGCCCCCCCTTGAGCCGGCGGATGGTGGTCCAGAATCGCTTCGAAGCCGTCTGGAAGTCGTTTTCCATGGCTTCTCCAAACTCCTCCCATGTCCGAGTTTTTGCCTCTGCGACCGCTGAAGCCGCACTTCGCTTGGCCTGTCGGCTGCCTCTGGAGTCCCATGAGCCAAAAGGACCCGATAGGCTCTTTCTTCAGCTTGACGGCATCCCTCACTGCTGGTGTCCACCAGCGGGTTCTAGGATTACCGCCACGACAGGCACCAAACTCCTTGCGGCCACAGCTCCAATCAGCCGGCTCGACAAGAGAGGCACGGAACATGGTCCACTCAGACTCAATGTCCAGCGCCTCCCTCGTGACATGTTCAAAGTTCTTCCGGAGGCGTTCCCAGCAAACCCTCACAATGCGTTTGGGCCTGCCAGGTCTGTCAGGCATCCTCCCCCACCATCGCAGCCAACTCACCACCAGGTGGTGATCGGTAGAAAGCTCTGCCCCTCTCTTCACCCGAGTGTCCAAAACATGAGACCGCAAATCCGATGACACAACTACAAAATCGATCATGGAACTGCGGCCTAGGGTGTCCTGGTGCCAAGTGCACATATGGACACCCTTATGTTTGAACTTGGTGTTTGTTATTGACAATGTGTGACGAGCACAAAAGTCCAATAACAAAACACCACTCGGGTTCAGATCCGGGCGGCCATTCTTCCCAATCACGCCTCTCCAGGTTTCACTGTTGTTGCCAAGATGAGCGTTGAAGGCCCCCAGTAGAACGAGGGAATCACCCGGTGGAGCACTTTCCAGTACTCCCTCGAGTGAATCCAAAAAGGGTGGGTACTCTGAGCTGCCGTTTGGCGCGTAAGGCCAAACAACAGTCAGGACCCGTCCCCCCACCCGAAGGCGGAGGAAAGCTACCCACTGGTCCACTGGGTTGAACTCCAACGTGCAGGCTTTGAGCCGGGGGGCAACAAGAATTGCCACCCGAGCCCGTCGCCTCTCAACGCAAGCATTATAACTCCAAAACAACAAATGCTAATAATGCTTGGAAAAATGTATCTTTGTTAATTTTACTAGAATAATAATCTTTTGTAAGGTTTGCAGACACAAGTTTTTTTTTTTTTACTCAATATGACAGTATAACTGTCATACTAAATATGAAAGTTGTATAAACATATCTCCAAAACCAAACATGCAATCCATCTAAAGATGCCTGTAATATTGAATCTATGAAAAATAGTTTTTTTACTCAATATGACAGTATAACTGTCATACTAAATCCATCCATTTTCTTCCGCTTATCCGAGGTCGGGTTGCGGGGGCAGCAGCCTAAGCAGAGAAGCCCCAGCCACTTTGTCCAGCTCTTCTCGGGGGATCCCGAGGCGTTCCCAGGCCAGCCTGAGACATAGTCTTCCCAATGTGTCCTGGGTCTTCCCCGTGGCCTTCCTTGCCCTAACGAAAAAAGCAATAAAATGTATTCAAACATGTGAAATGTCTAAAAATGCCTGTAATATTGAATCTATGTGAGTACAAAAATTTGGTTTTACACATAATAACAGTATAACTGCCACATTCAATATGACAGTTATTTAAACATATTTCCTAAACCACACATGAAAAATGTCTAATAATGCCTGGAAAACATTATTTTTGTGAGTTTTACTGGAAAAACATAGTTTGTAATGTTTGTAAAGACACAAGTTAGTTTTACTCAAGATGACAGTATAACTGTCATAATACATATGAAAGTTATATAAACATAATTCCAAAACCAAACATGCATTATGTCTAAAAATACCTGTAAAATTGTATCCATGTGAGTTTTACTAGAATCATTTTTTGTTGTCGTTACTAAATCCATCCATTTTCTTCCGCTTAACCAAGGTCGGGTTGCGGGGGCAGCAGCCTAAACAGAGAAGCCCAGACTTCCCTCTCCCCAGCCACTTCTTCCAGCTCTTCTCGGGGGATCCTGAGGCGTTCCCAGGCCAGCCGGGAGACATAATCTTCCCAATGTGTCCTGGGTCTTCCCCGTGGCCTCCTGCCGGTCGGACTTGCCCTAAACACCTCCCTCGGGAGGCGTTCGGGTGGCATCCTGAGCAGATGCCCGAACCACCTCATCTGGCTCCTCTCAATGTGGAGGAGCAGCGCTTTACTCTGAGTTCCTCCCGGATGACAGAGCTTCGGGAGAGACCCGCCACCCGGCAGAGGAAACTCAATTTGGCCGCTTGTCTTTGATATTGTCTTTTCGGTCATAACCATGACCATGGGTGCAGGATGGGAATGTAGATCGACCGGTAAATTTAGAGCTTTTAATTCTGGCTCAGCTCCTTCTTCACCACAATGGATCGATATAGCGTCCTCATTACTGAAGACGCCGCACCGATCCGCCTGTGGATCTCATGATCCACTCTTCCCTCACTCGTGAACAAGACTCCTAGGTACTTGAACTCCTCCACTTGGGGCCATCTAGTATGTGCCATCGCCTCCTCAACTTGGAAATGGCACCCCACCCTTTACCGGGCGAGAACCATGGACTCGGACTTGGAGGTGCTGATTCTCATCCCAGTCGCTTCATACTCGGCCATCCAATGGAGATCCTGGCCAGTTGAAGCCATCAGGACCACATCAACTGCAAAAAGCAGAGACCTAATCCTGCAACCACCAAACCGGATCCCCTCAACGCCATGACTGCAATTCTGTCCATAAAAGTTAACAACAGAATCGGTGACAAAGGGCAGCCTTGGTGGACCAAGGCTGCCCTACACTGATCATACAGGGAGCGACCCGCCACAATAAGACAGTCCGATACCCCATACTCTTGTCTTTGAGCCGGGGGGACAACAAGAATTGCCACCCCAGCCTCTCATTGTTTGCAACGCCATAGTGGAAGAGAGTCCAGCCCCTCTCGAGAGAACAGGTTCCTGTGCGTCGAAGTGAGTCCAACTATATCTAGCCGGAACTTATCCATCTCGCACACCAGCTCAGGCTCCTTCCCTCCCAGCGAGGTGACATTTCACGTCAGAAGAGCTAGCTTATGTAGCCGATGATCGGACCGCCAAGTGCCCTGCCTTTGGCTGCCGCTCAGCTCACACTGCACCCGACCTCTATAACCCAGCCCATGAGTGGTGAGCCCATTGGAGGAGGGAACCACGTTGCTTCATTGAGCTGAGCCAGCCAACAGGCGCTCGCCATCGTGCCCCACCTCTGGGCCTGGCTCCACAGGGGAGCCACGGTGACCCGCATCCGGGCGAGGAAAAATCTAGGACCTCGATTTGTACTTTTCATAAAGGTCTTTGAGCTGCTCTTTGTCTGATCCCTCACCTAGGACCTATTTGTCTTGGGAGAGCCTACGAGGGGGCATAGAAGCCCACAGACAGCATAGCTCCTAGGATCAGTGGGCCCCGCAAACTCCTCTACCACGATAAGGTGGCGGCTCAGAAAGGAGGTTATGTAAACATAACTCCAAAACCAAACATGCATTATGTCTAAAAATGCCTAAAATATTGTACCTGTGTGACTTTTACTAGAATGGGTTGTTTTTGTAAGGTTTGTAAATACAAACATTTGGTTTTACTCACTATGGTAAATGGGCTATACTTGTATAGCGCTTTTCTACCTTCAAGGTACACAAAGCGCTTTGACACTATTTTTACATTCATCCATTCACACACACATTCACACACTGATGGCGGAAGCTGGCATGCAAGGCCCTAACCACAGCCCATCAGGAGCAAGGGTAAAGTGTCTCCCTCAAGGACACAACGGACGTGACGAGGTTGGTAGAAGGTGGGGATCGAACCAAGAACCCTCAGGTTGCTGGAACGGCCACTCTCCCAACTGCGCCACGCCTTCCCCATGTATACTGTCTCTGTCTCTGTATCTGACAGTTATTTAAACATAATTCCGAAACCACACATGCAAAATGGCTAATAAGAGAAATGTATCTTTGTGAGTTTTACTGGAAAAAAATATTTTGTAAGGTTTGCAAAGACACGTCTTTTTTTTTTTTTTTTTACTTAATATGACAGTATAACTGTCATACTAAATATGAAAAGTTATAAACCTAACTCCAAAACCAAACCTGCATTATGTCTAAAAATGCCTGTAATATTGTATATTTGTGAATTTTACTAGAATCAGGAGGTTTTAAGGTTTAAAAATACAAAAATTAGGTTTTACTCATAATGACAGTATAACTGCCACAGGCAATATAACAGTTATTTAAAAACTCCTAATCCACACAAGCAAAATGGCTATTGATGCCTGAAATACTGCATCCTTAGGAGTTTTCCTCGAAACATAAGCTTTTTTAAATCTTGCAAACACAAAAAGTAGTTTTTTTACTCAATATGACAGTAATGTTCTTAAAATCCTGAGATAATGCGAAAAAAGCCATAAAAATGTATTCAATCATAATTTCTAAACTAAACATACAAAATGTGTAAAAATGCCTGTATTATTGAATCCATGTGAGTTTTACTAGAATCAGTTGTTTTAGTGAAGTTTGCAAAAACAAAAATTAGGTTTTACTCTTTATAAAAGTAAATTGTCACACTCAATATGACAGTTTTTTAATCATAACTCCTAAACTACTCATGCAAAAGGGCTAATAATGTTTGAAATAATGGATTCTTGGGAGTTTCCTCGAAACATATTCTTTCTTAAGGCTTGCAAACACAAAAAGTATTTTTTTACTCAATATGACAGTAATGTTCTAAAATCCTGAGATAATGCGAAAAAAGCCATAAAAATGTATTCAATCATAATTTCTAAACTAAACATGCAAAATGTGTAAAAATGCCTGTATTATTGAATCCATGTGAGTTTTACTAGAATCAGTTGTTTTAGTGAAGTTTGCAAAAACAAAAATTAGGTTTTCTCTTTATGAAAGTAAACTGTCACACTCAATATGACATGTATTTAATCATAACTCCTAAACTACACATGCAAAAGTCTAATGATGCCTCAAATAATGCATTCTACGGAGTTTTACTCGAAACATATGCTTTTTCAAATCTTGCAAACAAAAAGTAGCTTTTTACTCAATATGACAGTAATATTCCTAAAATACTGAGATAATGCGGAAAAAAGCAATGAAAATATATTCAATCATATTTCCTAAACCAAACATGCAAAATGTGTAAAAATGCCTGTAATATTGAATCCATGTGAGTTTTACTAGATTAGGTTGTATTTGAAATTTTTGCAAATACAAAAATTAGGTTTTTTTCACCATGACAATGTACACTCAATATGACAGTAAATTAAACATAACTCCTAAACTACACTTAAAAATGAGCTAATGTTGCCTGAAATAATGGATCCTTGGGAGTTTTACTCGAAACATATGCTTTTTTTAAGGTTTGTAAACACAAAAAGTAGTTTTTACTCAATATGACAGTAATGTTCTTAAAATTCTGAGATAATGCGAAAAAAGCAATAAAAATGTATTCCAACATAATTCCTAAACCAACAATGCAAAATGTCTAAAAATGCCAGTAATATTAAATCCATGTGAGTTTCACTAGAATCAGTTGTTTTAGTAAGGTTTGCAAAAGCAAAAATTAGGTTTTACTCTTTATGAAAGTAAACTGTCACACTCAATATGACAATCTTTTAATCATAACTCCTAAACCCCTCATGCAAAATGGCTAATAATGTTTAAAATAATAGTTCCTTGGGAGTTTACCTCGAAACATATGCTTTCTTAAGGCTTGCAAACACAAAAAGTATTTTTTTACTCAATATGACAGTAATGTTCTTAAAATCCTGAGATAATGCGAAAAATGCCATAAAAATTTATTCAAACATAATTTCTAAAATAAACATGCAAAATGTGTAAAAATGCCTGTAATATTGAATCCATGTGAGTTTTACTAGAATCAGTTGTTTTAGTGAAGTTTGCAAAAACAAAAATTAGGTTTTACTCTTTATGAAAGTAAACTGTCACACTCAATATGACAATTTTTTAATCACAACTCCTAAACTACTCATGCAAAATGGCTAATAATGTTTGAAATAATGGATCCTTGGGAGTTTTCCTCGAAACATATGCTTTCTTAAGGCTTGCAAACACAAAAAGTATTTTTTACTCAATATGACAGTAATGTTCTTAAAATCCTGAGATAATGCAAAAAAAGCAATAAAAATGTATTCAATCATAATTTCAAATTTAAACATGCAAAATGTGTAAAACTGCCTGTATTATTGATTCCAAGTGAGTTTTCCTAGAATCAGTTGTTTTAGTGAAGTTTGCAAAAACAAAAATTAGGTTTTACTCTTTATGAAAGTAAACTGTCACACTCAATATGAGTTTTTTAATCATAACTCCTAAACTACTCATTGAAAAGGGCTAATAATGTTTGAAATAATGGATTCTTGGGAGTTTTCCTCGAAACATATGCTTTCTTAAGGCTTGCAAACACAAAAAGTATTTTTTTACTCAATATGACAGTAACGTTCCTAAAATCCTGAGATAATGCGAAAAAAGCCATAAAAATGTATTCAATCATAATTTCTAAACTAAAGATACAAAATGTGTAAAAATGCCTGTATTATTGAATCCATGTGAGTTTTACTAGAATCAGTTGTTTTAGTGAAGTTTGCAAAAACAAAAATTAGGTTTTACTCTTTATGAAAGTAAACTGTCACACTCAATATGACAATTTTTTAATCATAACTCCTAAACCACTCATGCAAAATGGCTAATAATGTTTAAAATAATAGTTCCTTGGGAGTTTACTTCGAAACATATGCTTTCTTATGGCTTGCAAACACAAAAAGTATTTTTTTACTCAATATGACAGTAATGTTCTTAAAATCCTGAGATAATGCGAAAAAAGCCATAAAAATGTATTCAATCATAATTTCTAAACTAAACATGCAAAATGTGTAAAAATGCCTGTATTATTGAATCCATGTGAGTTTTACTAGAATCAGTTGTTTTAGTGAAGTTTTCAAAAACAAAAATTAGGTTTTACTATTTATGAAAGTAAACTGTCACACTCAATATGACAGTTTTTTAATCATAACTCCTAAACTACTCATGCAAAATGGCTAATAATGTTTGAAATAATGGATTCTTGGGAGTTTTCCTCGAAACATATGCTTTCTTAAGGCTTGCAAACACAAAAAGTATTTTTTTACTCAATATGACAGTAATGTTCTTAAAATCCTGAGATAATGCGAAAAAAGCCATAAAAATGTATTCAATCATAATTTCTAAACTAAACATGCAAAATGTGTAAAAATGCCTGTATTATTGAATCCATGTGAGTTTTACTAGAACCAGTTGTTTTAGTGAAGTTTGCAAAAACAAAAATTTGGTTTTACTCTCTATGAAAGTAAACTGTCACACTCAATATGACAGTTTTTTAATCATAACTCCTAAACTACTCATGCAAAATGGCTAATAATGTTTAAAATAATAGTTCCTTGGGAGTTTTCCTCGAAACATATGCTTTCTTAAGGCTTGCAAACACAAAAAGTATTTTTTTACTCAATATGACAGTAATGTTCTTAAAAACCTGAGATAATGCGAAAAAAGCCATAAAAATATATTCAATCATAATTTCTAAAATAAACATGCAAAATGTGTAAAAATGCCTGTATTATTGAATCCACGTGAGTTTTACTAGAATCAGTTGTTTTAGTGAAGTTTGCAAAAACAAAAATTAGGTTTTACTCTTTATGAAAGTAAACTGTCACACTCAATATGACAGTTTTTTAATCATAACTCCTAAACTATTCATGCAAAATGGCTAATAATGTTTGAAATAATGGATTCTTGGGAGTTTTCCTCGAAACATATGCTTTCTTAAGGCTTGCAAACACAAAAAGTATTTTTTTACTCAATATGACAGTAATGTTCTTAAAAACCTGAGATAATGCGAAAAAAGCCATAAAAATGTATTCAATCATAATTTCTAAAATAAACATGCAAAATGTGTAAAAATGCCTGTATTATTGAATCCACGTGAGTTTTACTAGAATCAGTTGTTTTAGTGAAGTTTGCAAAAAACAAAAATTAGGTTTTACTCTTTATGAAAGTAAACTGTCACACTCAATATGACAGTTTTTTAATCATAACTCCTAAACTATTCATGCAAAATGGCTAATAATGTTTGAAATAATGGATTCTTGGGAGTTTTCCTCGAAACATATGCTTTTTTAAGGCTTGCAAACACAAAAAGTATTTTTTTTACTCAATATGACAGTAATGTTCTTAAAATCCTGAGATAATGCGAAAAAAGCCATAAAAATGTATTCAATCATAATTTCTAAACTAAACATGCAAAATGTGTAAAAATGCCTGTATTATTGAATCCATGTGAGTGTTACTAGAATCAGTTGTTTTAGTGAAGTTTGCAAAAACAAAAATTAGGTTTTACTCTTTATGAAAGTAAACTGTCACACTCAATATGACAGTTTTTTAATCATAACTCCTAAACCACTCATGCAAAATGGCTAAAAATGTTTGAAATAATGGATTCTTGGGAGTTTTCCTCGAAACATATGCTTTCTTAAGGCTTGCAAACACAAAAAGTATTTTTTTTAATCAATATGACAGTAATGTTCTTAAAATCCTGAGATAATGCGAAAAAAGCCATAAAAATGTATTTAATCATAATTTCTAAACTAAACATGCAAAATGTGTAAAAATGCCTGTATTATTGAATCCATGTGAGTTTTACTAGAATCAGTAGTTTTAGTAAAGTTTGCAAAAACAAAAATTAGGTTTTACTCTTTATGAAAGTAAACTGTCACACTCAATATGACAATTTTTTAATCACAACTCCTAAACTACTCATGCAAAATGGCTAATAATGTTTGAAATAATGGATCCTTGGGAGTTTTCCTCGAAACATATGCTTTCTTAAGGCTTGCAAACACAAAAAGTATTTTTTACTCAATATGACAGTAATGTTCTTAAAATCCTGAGATAATGCAAAAAAAGCAATAAAAATGTATTCAATCATAATTTCAAACTTAAACATGCAAAATGTGTAAAACTGCCTGTATTATTGATTCCAAGTGAGTTTTCCTAGAATCAGTTGTTTTAGTGAAGTTTGCAAAAACAAAAATTAGGTTTTACTCTTTATGAAAGTAAACTGTCACACTCAATATGACAGTTTTTTAATCATAACTCCTAAACTATTCATGAAAAATGGCTAATGTTTGAAATAATGGATTCTTGGGAGTTTTCCGAAACATATGCTTTCTTAAGGCTTGCAAACACAAAAAGTATTTTTTTTTACTCCATATGACAGTAATGTTCTTAAAATCCTGAGATAATGCGAAAAAAGCCATAAAAATGTAATCAATCATAATTTCTAAACTAAAGATGCAAAATGTGTAAAAATGCCTGTATTATTGAATCCATGTGAGTTTTACTAGAATCAGTTGTTTTAGTGAAGTTTGCAAAAACAAAAATTAGGTTTTACTCTTTATGAAAGTAAACTGTCACACTCAATATGACAGTTTTTTAATCATAACTCCTAAACTACTCATGCAAAATGGCTAATAATGTTTGAAATAATGGATTCTTGGGAGTTTTCCTCGAAACATATGCTTTCTTAAGGCTTGCAAACACAAAAAGTATTTTTTTACTCAATATGACAGTAATGTTCTTATAATCCTGAGATAATGCGAAAAAAGCCATAAAAATGTATTCAATCATAATTTCTAAACTAAACATGCAAAATGTGTAAAAATGCCTGTATTATTGAATCCATGTGAGTTTTACTAGAACCAGTTGTTTTAGTGAAGTTTGCAAAAACAAAAATTTGGTTTTACTCTCTATGAAAGTAAACTGTCACACTCAATATGACAGTTTTTTAATCATAACTCCTAAACTACTCATGCAAAATGGCTAATAATGTTTAAAATAATAGTTCCTTGGGAGTTTTCCTCGAAACATATGCTTTCTTAAGGCTTGCAAACACAAAAAGTATTTTTTTACTCAATATGACAGTAATGTTCTTAAAAACCTGAGATAATGCGAAAAAAGCCATAAAAATGTATTCAATCATAATTTCTAAAATAAACATGCAAAATGTGTAAAAATGCCTGTATTATTGAATCCACGTGAGTTTTACTAGAATCAGTTGTTTTAGTGAAGTTTGCAAAAACAAAAATTAGGTTTTACTCTTTATGAAAGTAAACTGTCACACTCAATATGACAGTTTTTTAATCATAACTCCTAAACTATTCATGCAAAATGGCTAATAATGTTTGAAATAATGGATTCTTGGGAGTTTTCCTCGAAACATATGCTTTTTTAAGGCTTGCAAACACAAAAAGTATTTTTTTTACTCAATATGACAGTAATGTTCTTAAAATCCTGAGATAATGCGAAAAAAGCCATAAAAATGTATTCAATCATAATTTCTAAACTAAACATGCAAAATGTGTAAAAATGCCTGTATTATTGAATCCATGTGAGTGTTACTAGAATCAGTTGTTTTAGTGAAGTTTGCAAAAACAAAAATTAGGTTTTACTCTTTGTGAAAGTAAACTGTCACACTCAATATGACAGTTTTTTAATCATAACTCCTAAACTACTCGTGCAAAATGGCTAATAATGTTTGAAATAATGGATCCTTGGGAGTTTTCCTTGAAACATATGCTTTCTTAAGGCTTGCAAACACAAAAAGTATTTTTTGTACTCAATATGACAGTAATGTTCTTAAAATTCTGAGATAATGCGAAAGAAGCAATAAAAATGTATTCCAACATAATTCCTAAACTAAACATGCAAAATATGTAAAAATGCCTGTATTATTGAATCCATGTGAGTTTTACTAGAATCAGTTGTTTTAGTGAAGTTTTCAAAAACAAAAATTAGGTTTTACTCTTTATGAAAGTAAACTGTCACACTCAATATGACAGTTTTTTAATCATAACTCCTAAACTACTCATGCAAAATGGCTAATAATGTTTGAAATAATGGATCCTTGGGAGTTTACTTCGAAACATATGCTTTCTTAAGGCTTGCAAACACAAAAAGTATTTTTTTACTCAATATGACAGTAATGTTCTTAAAATCCTGAGATAATGCGAAAAAAGCCATAAAAATGTATTCAATCATAATTTCTAAACTAAACATGCAAAATGTGTAAAAATGCCTGTATTATTGAATCCATGTGAGTTTTATTAGAACCAGTTGTTTTAGTGAAGTTTGCAAAAACAAAAATTTGGTTTTACTCTCTATGAAAGTAAACTGTCAAACTCAATATGACAGTTTTTTAATCATAACTCCTAAACTACTCATGCAAAATGGCTAATAATGTTTAAAATAATAGTTCCTTGGGAGTTTTCCTCGAAACATATGCTTTCTTAAGGCTTGCAAACACAAAAAGTATTTTTTTACTCAATATGACAGTAATGTTCTTAAAAACCTGAGATAATGCGAAAAAAGCCATAAAAATGTATTCAATCATAATTTCTAAAATAAACATGCAAAATGTGTAAAAATGCCTGTATTATTGAATCCACGTGAGTTTTACTAGAATCAGTTGTTTTAGTGAAGTTTGCAAAAACAAAAATTAGGTTTTACTCTTTATGAAAGTAAACTGTCACACTCAATATGACAGTTTTTTAATCATAACTCCTAAACTATTCATGCAAAATGGCTAATAATGTTTGAAATAATGGATTCTTGGGAGTTTTCCTCGAAACATATGCTTTTTTAAGGCTTGCAAACACAAAAAGTATTTTTTTTACTCAATATGACAGTAATGTTCTTAAAATCCTGAGATAATGCGAAAAAAGCCATAAAAATGTATTCAATCATAATTTCTAAACTAAACATGCAAAATGTGTAAAAATGCCTGTATTATTGAATCCATGTGAGTGTTACTAGAATCAGTTGTTTTAGTGAAGTTTGCAAAAACAAAAATTAGGTTTTACTCTTTGTGAAAGTAAACTGTCACACTCAATATGACAGTTTTTTAATCATAACTCCTAAACTACTCATGCAAAATGGCTAATAATGTTTGAAATAATGGATCCTTGGGAGTTTTCCTTGAAACATATGCTTCTTAAGGCTTGCAAACACAAAAAGTATTTTTTGTACTCAATTTGACAGTAATGTTCTTAAAATTCTGAGATAATGCGAAAAAAGCAATAAAAATGTATTCCAACATAATTCCTAAACCAACAATGCAAAATGTCTAAAAATGCCAGTAATATTAAATCCATGTGAGTTTCACTAGAATCAGTTGTTTTAATAAGGTTTGCAAAAGCAAAAATTAGGTTTTACTCTTTATGAATGTAAACTGTCACACTCAATATGACAAGTTTTTAATCATAACTCCTAAACCACTCATGCAAAATGGCTAATAATGTTTGAAATAATGGATTCTTGGGAGTTTTCCTCGAAACATATGCTTTCTTAAGGCTTGCAAACACAAAAAGTATTTTTTTTCTCAATATGACAGTAATGTTCTTAAAATCCTGAGATAATGCGAAAAAAGCCATAAAAATGTATTTAATCATAATTTCTAAACTAAACATGCAAAATGTGTAAAAATGCCTGTATTATTGAATCCATGTGAGTTTTACTAGAATCAGTAGTTTTAGTAAAGTTTGCAAAAACAAAAATTAGGTTTTACTCTTTATGAAAGTAAACTGTCACACTCAATATGACAGTTTTTTAATCATAACTCCTAAACTACTCATGCAAAATGGCTAATAATGTTTGAAATAATGGATCCTTGGGAGTTTTCCTTGAAACATATGCTTTCTTAAGGCTTGCAAATACAAAAAGTATTTTTTGTACTCAATATGACAGTAATGTTCTTTAAATTCTGAGATAGTGCGAAAAAAGCAATAAAAATGTATTCCAACATAATTCCTAAACCAACAATGCAAAATGTCTAAAAATGCCAGTAATATTAAATCCATGTGAGTTTCACTAGAATCAGTTGTTTTAGTAAGGTTTGCAAAAGCAAAAATTAGGTTTTACTCTTCATGAAAGTAAAATGTCACACTCAATATGACAGTTATTTAAAAATAACTCCTAACTACACATGCAAAATGGCTAATGATGCCTCAATTAATGCATTCTACGGAGTTTTACTCGAAACATATGCTCTTTCAAATCTTGCAAACACAAAAAGTAGTTTTTTACTCAATATGACAGTAATATTCCTAAAATCCTGAGATAATGCGAAAAAAGCAATGAAAATATATTCAATCATATTTCCTAAATCAAACATGCAAAATGTGTGAAAATGCCTGTAATTTTGAATCCATGCGAGTTTTACTAGAATCGGTTGTGTTTGAAATTTTTGCAAATAAAAAAATTAGGGTTTTTTTCACCATGACAATGTACACTCAATATGACAGTAAATAAACATAACTCCTAAACTACAGATAAAAATGAGCTAATATTGCCTGAAATAATGCATTATTGTGAGTTTTACTCGAAACATGCTTTTTTAAGGCTTGCAAACGCAAAAAGTAGTTTTTTACTCAATATGACAGTAATATTCCTAAAATCCTGAGATAATGCGAAAAAAGCAATACAAATGTATTCCATCATAATTTCTAAACCAAACAGGCAAAATGTCTAAAAATAACTGTAATATTGAATGCATGTGAGTTTTACTAGAATCAGTTGTTTTTGTAAGGTTTGCAAATACAAAAAGTAGGTTTTACTCTATATGAGAGTATACTGTTACATTTAATATGACAGTTATTTAAACATAACTCCTAAACAACAAATGCAAAATGGCTAATAATGCCTGGAGATGTATCTTTGAGTTTTACTAAAATGTTCTTTTGTAAGGTTTGCAAAGACACAAGTTAGTTTTTTTTACTCAATATGATAGTATCACTGTCTTACTAAATAAGAAGGTTTTATAAACATAATTTCAAAACTACAATGCAATCCGTCTAAAAATGCCTGTAATATTGAATCTCTGTGAGTTTTACCAGAATCAGGTATTTTGGTAAGGTTTACAATTACAAAAATTAGGTTTTACTCATAATGACAGTATAACTGCCACGTTCAACATGGCAGTTATTTAAACATAACCCCTAAACCACATGCAAAATGGCTTATAATGCCTGGAGATGTATCTTTGTGAGTTTTACTAGAAAACATTAAATTTGTAAGGTTTTTTAAAGACACAAGTTAGTTTTTTTTACTCAATATAATAGTATAACTGTCATACTAAATGTATCCATTTTCTTCCGCTTATCCGAGGTCCGGTTGCGGGGGCAGCAGCCTAAGCAGAGAAGCCCAGACTTCCCTCTCCCCAGCCACTTCGTCCAGCTCTTCTCGGGGGATCCCGAAGCGTTCCCAGGCCAGCTGGCTGACATAGTCTTCCCAATGTGTCCTGGGGCTTCCCCGTGGCCTCCTGCCGGTCGGACTTGCCCTAACGAAAAAAGCAATTAAAATGTATTCAAACACAACTCCTAAACCAAACATGTGAAATGTCTAAAATGCCTGCAATATTGAATCTATGTGAGTTTTACTAGAATCAGTTGTTTTTGTAAGGTTTGCAAATACAAAAATTAGGTTTAACACTTAATGTCAATTTGACAGTTATTAAAACATAACTCCTAAACTACACATGAACATTTTCTAATAATGCATGAAGAAATGTGTCTTTTGTGAGTTTTACTAGAAACATTTTCTTTTGTAAGCATTGCAAAGACACAAGTTAGTTTGTTTTACTCACTATGACTTTACTGTCACACTCAATATGACAGTTATTTAAACATAAATCCTAAACCGCACATGCAAAATGGCTAATAATGCCTGTCTGTAGAAATGTATCTTTGAGTTTTACTGGGAAAAATATTTTGTAAGGTTGGAAAGACACAAGTTAGTTGTTTTTTTTTACTCAATATGACAGTATTACTGTAATACTAAATATGAAAGTTATATAAACACAACTCTAAAACCAAACATGCATTATGTCTAAAAATGCCTGTGATATTGTATCTGTGAGTTTTACTAGAATCAATTGTTTTTGTAAGGTTTGCAAATACAAAATTTAGGTTTTACTCACTATGACAGTTATTTAAACATAAATCCTAAACAACAAATGCAAATAGCTAATAATGCTTGGAGAACTGTATCTTTGTTATAGAGAGCCTGCTGACCAACAGCATCTCTGTCTGGACTGGAGCCTGCAGTGCCTCAGACTGGAAGTCTCTCCAGAGAGTGGTGAGGACGGCGGAAAAGATCTTCAGGAATCCTCTTCCTCCTATCCAGGAGATCGCAAAAAGCGCCGCCTGACCAGGGCTCAGAATATTTGCAAAGACTCCTCCCACCCCCACCAAGGACAGTTTTCACTTCTGGACTCTAGAAAGAGGTTCTGCAGCCTCCGAAGCAGAACCTCCAGCTTCTTCCCTCAGGCCGTAAGACTCTTGAACGCATTATAATTAAATTATCCCCTCAACTCCCCTCAAAATGGATTAACTCGCTGGAATAAACAAAAAACAATATAACATACACCCATAAACGTGGGCGCATGTGGAAAAAGTGCAATGTATTTATCTGCACAGTAATCTTTTTATTTATTTATATATATTTAAGTATATTTATTTATTTTATATGTATATTTATATATTATTTATATTTATTTATTTATATATGCACCTTATTGCTTTTTTATCCTGCACTACCTTGAGCTTATGTAACGAAATTGTGTTATCTATGCTGTAAAGTTCAAATTTGAATTACAATAAAAAGAAAGTCTAAGTCTTTACCAGAATACTGATCTTTTGTAAGGTTTGCAAAGACGCAAGTTAGTTGTTTTTTTTACTCAATATGACAGTATAACTGTCATACTAAATATGAAAGTTGTAAAAACATAACTCCAAAACCAAACAAGCAATCCGAACAAAAAATGCATGTAATATTCAATCTATGTGAGTTTTACCAGAATCAGGTATTTTGGTAAGGTTTACAATTACAAAAATTAGGTTTTACTCATGACAGTATACCTGCCACATTCAATTTGACATTTATTTAAACATAACTCCTAAACCACACATGCACAATGGCTAATAATACCTGGGGAAATGTCTCTTTGTGAGTTTTACTAGAAAAAATATATTGTGTAAGGTTTGTAAAGACACAAGTTAGTTTTTTTTACTCAATATAACAGTATAGCTGTCATACTATATATAAATAAATAAATAAATAAATGGGTTGTACTTGTATAGCGCTTTTCTACCTTCAAGGTACTCGAAGCGCTTTGACACTACTTCCACATTTACCCATTCACACACTGATGGAGGGAGCTGCCATGCAAGGCGCTAACCAGCACCCATCAGGAGCAAGGGTGAAGTGTCTTGCTCAGGACACAACGGACATGACGAGGTTGGTACTAGGTGGGGATTGAACCAGGGACCCTCGGGTCGCGCACGGCCATTCTTCCACTGCGCCAAACATTACTCCAAAACCAAACATGTATTATGTCTAAAAATGCCTGTAATATTGTATCTGTGTGAGTTTTACTAGAATCAGTTGTTTTTGTAAGGTTTTCAAATACCAAAATTAGGTTTTATTTACTTTGACAGTTATTTAAACATAACTCCTAAACAACAAATGCAAAATAGCTAATAATGCTTGGAGAGATGTATCGTTGTTATAGCGAGCCTGCTGACCAACAGCATAGCATCTCTGTCTGGACTGGAGCCTGCAGTGCCTCAGACGGAAGTATCTCCAGAGAGTGGTGAGGACGGCGGAAAAGATCATCAGGACTCCTCTTCCTCCTATCCAGGAGATCGCAAAAAGTGCTGCCTGACCAGGGCTCAGAAAATTTGCAAAGACTCCTCCCACCCCCACCAAGGACAGTTTTCACTGCTGGACTCTAGAAAGAGGTTCCGCAGCCTCCGAAGCTTCTGTAGCAGCTTCTTCCCTCAGGCCGTAAGACTCTTGAACGCATCATAATTAAATTATCTCCTCAACTCCTCTCAAAATGAATTAACTCGCTGGAATGAAAGAAACAATATAACATACATCCATAAACGTGGGCGCATGTGGAAAAAGTGCAATATATGTATCTGCACAGTAATCTATTTATCTATTTATATATACTTATATATATCTATTTATTATATATATATATATATATATATGCATATATATATATATATATATATATATATATATATATATATATATATATATATATATATATATATATATATATATATATATATATATATACATATATATATATATATATATATATATATATACATATATATATATATATATATATATAGTATTTATATATTATTTATATATATTTATGTATCGAAATATGCACCTTATTGCTTTTTTATCCTGCACTACGACATTTCGTTCTTATCTGTGCTGTAAATTTCAAATTTGAATGACAATAAAAAGAAAGTCTAAGTCTAAGTCTAAGTCTTTACTAGAATAACGATCTTTTGTAAGGTTTGCAAAGACACAAGTTAGGTTTTTTTTTACTCAATAGTAATATACAGTATAACTGTCATACTAAATATGAAAGTTGTATAATCAAAACTCCAAAACCAAACATGCAATCCGTCTAAAAATGTATGTAATATTGAATCTATGTGAGTTTTACCAGAATCAGGTATTTTGGTAAGGTTTACAATTACAAAAATTAGGTTTCACTCATAATGACAGTATAACTGCCACTTTCAATTTGACATCTATTTAAACATAACTCCTATAGTTTTTATAAACATAACTCCAAAACCAAAATGCATTTTGTCTAAAAATGCCTGTAATATTGTATCTTTTTGAGTTTTACCAGAATCAGGTATTTTGGTAAGGTTGACAAATACAAACATTAGGTTTTACTCATAATGACAGTATACTGCCACATTCAATATGACAAATATTTAAACAAAACTCCAAAACCAAACATGCATTATGTCTAAAAATTCCTATAATTTTTTATCTTCGTGATTTTTACTAGAATCAGTTGTTTTTGTAAGGTTTACAAATACAAAATATTAGTTTTTCTCATAATGAGAGTATACTGTCACAATCGATCCGACAAATTGGCTAATAATGCCTGGAGGAATGTATCTTTGTGAATTTTACTGGAACAAAAAATTTTGTAAGGTTTGTAAAGACACACGTTAGTTTTTTTTACTTAATTTTACAGTATAGCTGTCATACTATATATGAAAGTTTTATAAACATAACTCCAAAACCAAACATGCAATCTGTCTAAAAATGTCTGTAATATTTATTATATGTAAGTTTTATCAGAATCAGGTATTTTGGTAAGGTTTACAAATCAAAAAATTAGGTTTTACTCATAGTGACAGTATAACTGCCACACTCAATATGACACTTATTTAAACATAACTCCTAAAACACAAATGCAAAATGACTAATAATGCCTAGAGAAATGTATATTTGTGAATTTTACTGGAAAACAATATTTTGTAAGGTTTGTAAAGATACAAATTAGTGTTTTATTACTCAATATGATGGTATAACTGTCATACTAAATATGAAAGTTATATAAACATAACTCCAAAACCAAACATATTTTATGTCTAAAAATTCCTGTAATCGATGTGGGTTTTACCAGAATCAGGTATTTTGGTAAGGTTTACAAATACAAAAAATAGGTTTTACTCATAATGACAGTATAACTGCCACATTCAATATGACAGTTATGTAAACATAACTCCTAAACCACACATGCAAAATGGTTAATAATGCCTGGAGAAATGTATCTTTTTAAGTTTTACAATTTTGTAAGGTTTGTAAAGACTGCGATGAGGTGGCGACTTGTCCAGGGTGTACCCCGCCTTCCGCCCGATTGTAGCTGAGATAGGCTCCAGCGCCCCCCGCAACCACAAAGGGAATAAGCGGTAGGAAATGGATGGATGAATGGGTTTGTAAAGACACAAGTTATTTTTTTCTTACTCAATATGACAGTAAAACTGTCATACTAAATGTAAAAAAATTATAAACATAACTCCAAAACCAAACATGCATTATGTCTAAAAATGCCTGAAATATTGTATTCATGTGAGTTTAACTAGAATCAGTTGTTTTTGTAAGGTTTGCAAATACAAAATATTGGTTTAACTCACTATGACAGTATACTGTCACATTCAATCTGACAGTTATTTAAACATAACTCCTAAACCAAACATGTTTTATGTCTAAAAATTCCTGTAATATTGTATCTATATGAGTTTTACCAGAATCAGGCATTTTGGTAAGGTTTACAAATACAAAACATAGGTTTTACTCATAATGACAATATAACTGCCACACTCAACATGACAGTTATTTAAACATAATTCCTAAACCAAACATGATACATGGCTAATAATGCCTGGAGAAATGTATCTTTGTGATTTTTACTAGAAAAAAATATTTTGTTAGGTTTTTTAAGACAAAAGTTAGTTGTTTTTTTTACTCAATATGATGGTATAACTGTCATACTAAATATAAAAGTTATATAAACATAATTCCAAAACCAAACTCCTAAACCAAACTTGCAATATGTCTTAAACTGCCTGTAATATTTAATATATGTGAGTTTTACCAGAATCAGGTATTTTGGTAAGGTTTACAAATACAAAACTTGGGTTTTACTCATAATGACAGTATAACTGCAACATTTGATATGACAGTTATTTAAACCAAACATGATAAATGGCTAATAATGCCTGGAGAAATGTATCAGTTTGAGTTTTACTGGAAACAAATAATTTGTAAGGTTTATATAGACACAAGTTAGTTTTTTTTTATTTAATATGATGGTATAACTGTCATACTAAATATGAAAGTTATATAAATATAACTCCAAAACCAAACATACATTATGTCTAAAAATGCCTGTAATTTTGTATCTATGTGAGTTTTACCAGAATCAGGTATTTTGGAAAGGTTCACAATTACAAAAATAGGTTTTACTCATAATGACTGTATAACTGCCACATTGACTGCCACCAAACATGCACTGTGTTTAAAAATGCTTATAATTTTGTATCCATGTGAGTTTTACTCTAATCAGTTGTTTTTGTAAGGTTTACAAATACAAAATATTAGTTTTACTCATAATGACAGTATACTGACAAAATGGCTAATAATGCCTTGAGGAATGTATCTTTGTGAGTTTTACTGGAAAAAATATTTTGTAAGGTTTGTAAAGACACAAGTTAGTTTTTTTTACACAATTTAGCAGTTTAGCTGTCATACTATATATGGAAGTTATATAAACATAATTCCAAAACCAAATATGCAATCCATCTAAAAATGCCTGTAATATTGAATATATGTGAGTTTTGTCAGATTCAGGTATTTTGGTAAGGTTTACAAATACAAAAATTAGGTTTTACTCATAGTGACAATATAACTGCCACACTCAATATGACAGTTAATTAAACATAACTCCTAAAACACAAATGCAAAATGACTAATAATGCCTAGAGAAATGTATATTTGTGAATTTTACTGGAAAACAATATTTTGAAAGATTTGTAAAGATACAAATTAGTTTTTTTTTACTCAATATGATGGTATAACCGTCATACTAAATATGAAAGTTATATCAACATAACTCCAAAACCAAACATGTTTTATGTCTAAAAATTCCTGTAATATTGTATCGGTGTGGGTTTTACCAGAATCAGGTATTTTGGTAAGGTTTACAAATACAAAAAATAGGTTTTATTTATAATGACACACAATACAATAACTACCCCACTCAATATGACAGTTATTTAAACATAACTCCTAAACCAAACATTAAAATGGCTAATTATGCCTGGAGAAAAGTATCTTTGTGAGTTTTGGAGGAAAAAAATTGTAAGGTTTATAAGGACACAAGTTTTGTTTTTTTTACTCAATATGATGGTATAACTGTCATACTAAATATGAAAGTTATATAAACATAACTCCAAAACCAAACATGCATTATCTCTAAAAATGCCTGTAATTTTGTATCCATGTGAGTTTTACTAGAATCAGTTGTTTTTGTAAGGTTTGCAAATACAAAATATGGGTTTTACTCACAGTATACTGTCACACTCAATCTGACAGTTATTTAAACATAACTCCTAAACCACACATGCCAAATGGCTAATAATGCCTGGAGAAATGTCTCTTTGTGAGTTTTGCAGGAAAAAAAATATTTTGTAAGGTTTGTAAAGACACAAGTTAGTTTTTATTACTCAATATGACAGTATTACTGTAATACTAAATATGAAAGTTATATAAACACAACTCCAAAATCAAACATGCATCATGTCTAAAAATGCCTGCAATATTGCATCCATGTGAGTTTTACTAGAATCAGTTGTTTTTGTAAGGTTTTTGCAAATACAAAAATTAGGTTTTACTCACTATGACAGTTATTTAAACATAACTCCTAAACAACAAATGCAAATGACTAAAAATGCTTGGAGAAATGTATCTTTGTTAGATTTACTAGAAAAAATATATTTTGTAAGTTAGTTTTTTTTACTTAATATGAGAGTATAACTGTCATACTAAATCCATCCATTTCCTTCCGCTTATCCGAGGTCCGGTTGCAGGGGCAGCAGCCTAAGCAGAGAAGCCCGGACTTCCCTATCCCCAACCACTTCGTCCAGCTCTTCTCGGGGGATCCCGAGGCGTTCGACAGCCCAGCCGGGAGACATAGTCTTCCCAATGTGTCCTGGGTCTTCCCCGCGGCCTCCTGCCCATCGGACTTGCCCTAATGAAAAAAGCAATACAAATAACACAACTCTAAACCAAACATGTCAAATGTCTAAAAATGCCTGTAATATTGAATCTATGTGAGTTTTACCAGAATCAGGTATTGTGGTATGACAGTATAACTGAAATACTAAATCCATCCATTACAAAAATTAGGTTTCACTCATATTAACAGTATAACTGCCACATTCAATTTGACATTTATTTAAACATAAGTCCTAAACCACATGTGCACAATGGCTAATAATGCTTGGAGAAATGTCTCTTTGTGAGTTTTACTGGGAAAAAAAATATTTTTTAAGGTTTGTACAGTTACAAGTTAGTTTTTTTTATTCAAAATGACAGTATTACTGTCATACAAAATATGAAAGTTAAATAAACATTACTCCAAAACCAAACATGCATTATGTCTAAAAATGCCTGTAATATTGTATCCATGTGAGTTTTAGTAGAATCATTTGTTTTCATAAGGTTTGCAATTACAAAATATGGGTTTTACTCATGACAGTATACTGTCACACTCAATCTGACGATTATTTAAACATAAGTCCTAAACCACACATGCAAAATGGCTAATAATGCCTTGAGTTATGTATCTTTGTGAGTTTTACTAGAAAAAATATATTTTGTAATGTTTGCAAAGACACAAGTTAGTTTTTTACTTAATATGACAGTATAACTGAAATACTAAATCCATCCATTTTCTTCCTGCTTATCCGAGGTCAGGTTGCGGGGGCAGCAGCCTAAGCAGAGAAGCCCAGACTTTCCTCTCCCCAGCCACTTTGTCCAGCTCTTCTCGGGGGATCCCGAGGCATTTACAGGCCAGCCAGGAGACATAAATAGATAGATACATAGATAGTACTTTATTGATTCCTTCAGGAGAGTTCCCTCAGGAAAATTTAAATTCCAGCAGTAGTGTACAAAATTGTAAAAAGTGAAAAGTAAATAATGGAGGTATAAATTGAAACAAAATAGAAACATATTACAATAGAATAAAAATAAAAAGCAACAATGAGAATAAAAATATAACAGTAAAATAAGAATATAACAAGAGAAACTAGGCAGTAGTGACCATGTTTTGAAAAAATATTGCACTCTTATTGATTTGCATCCCCTGTCATCCTAGTAGCCCCCCTCCCCCCAGAGAAGAGTTGTACAGTCTAATGGCGTGTGGGACAAAGGACAGCCGCCTCAGGAAGTACAGCTCTGTCCTTTCCTGTACAAGTGGTCTGTGTTAACAGTCCAGTCCAGCTTATTGTCCACCCACACCCCAAGGTACTTGAATGATAGTCTTCCCAATGTGTCCTGGGTCTTCCCCGTGGCCTCCTGCCGGCCGGCCTTGCCCTAACGAAAATAGCAATAAAAAATGTATTCAAACACAACTCCTAAACCAAAAATGTAAAATGTCTAAAAATGCCTGTAAAATTGAATCTATGTTTTACTAGAATCAGTTGTTTTTATAAGGTTTGCAAATACAAAACTAGGTTTTACACATAATGACAGTATAACTGCCACACTCAATATGACAGTTATTTAAACATAACTCCTAAACCACACATGAAAAATGTCTAATAATGCGTGAAGAAATGTATCTTTGTGATTTTTATTAGAAACATTTTCTTTTGTGAGGTTTGCAAAGACACAAGTTAGTTTTTTTTACTCAATATGACAGTGTAACTGCCACACTCACTATGACAGTTATTTAAACATAACTCCTAAACTCATACTTGCCAACATTGAAACCTCCGATTTCAGGAGGTGGGGGCGTGGTTGGGGGTGTGGTTAGAGGGGAGGAGTATATTTAGAGCTAGAATTCACCAAGTCAAGTATTTCATATATATATATATATATATATATATATATATATATATATATATATATATATATATATATATATATACATATATATATATATATATATATATATATACACATATATACATATATATATATATATATATATATATATATATATATATATATATATATATATATATATATATATATATATATATATATATATATATATATATATACACACACATATATAAAAAAAACTTGACTTTCAGTGAATTCTAGCTATATATATATATATATATATATATATATATATATATATATATATATATATATATATATATATATATATATGTGTGTGGGGAAAAAAATCACAAGACTACTTCATCTCTACAGGCCTGTTTCATGAGGTGTTCCCTCAATCATCAGGAGATATAAGACATATATATATATATATATATATATATATATATATATATATATATATATATATATATATATATATATATATATATATATATATATATATATATATATATATGTGTGTGTGGGGGAAAAATCACAAGACTACTTCATCTCTACAGGCCTGTTTCATGAGGGGTTCCCTCAATCATCAGGAGATATAAGACATATATATATATATATATATATATATATATATATATATATATATATATATATATATATATATATATATATATATATATATTATATATATATATATATATATATATATATATATATATATATATATATATATATATATATAAAATAAATACTTGAATTTCAGTTTTCATTTATTTACACATATACACACACATAACACTCATCTACTCATTGTTGAGTTAAGGGTTGAATTGTCCATCCTTGTTCTATTCTCTGTCACTATTTTTATAACCATGCTGAACACCCTCTCTGATGATGCATTGCTGTGTGGCACGCACAAAAGTGCTTTCATCAAATGCATGAGAGTCTGGAATTTTCCATCCCTCCCGAACATGGCCAAAAACCGGTCAATCTTTGCTTCCTGAGGAAGATCTTCACTGCCAAGCACTTGGTATTCCACTACTTCTTCCCGGAGGCTATCCAGGTCCAATCGCAGCTGCGGCTTGGAACTTATAAGCGTGTTTCTTCTTTTTACTCGTCGTCGGCGTCGCCATGGCTGTATCTTCCGCGTTCTTCTGCTTTGTCTCCTTGTTGTGTGCGCAGTTGTGCACTGCACTCTCTAAAAGCCCTGGATGTTATTGTCACATATGCATGTACAGTAGATGGCAGTATTGCCCTGTTTAAAGAGTGTCACAACATTGCTGTTTACGGCAGACAAACTGCTTTACGGTAGACGAAAACGTGACTGCTGTTGTTTTGTGTTGTTACCGCGCTGGGAGGACGTTAATGAAACTACCTAACAATAAACCCACATAAGAAACCAAGAACTCGCCCTCGATCATTCTACAGTTATAACGTGATTGGGCAGGCATGCTGTTTATATCGTGGGAAAGCAGACGTGAATACAGGCTGTCCTCACTCAGATCAGCCTGAATTTCGGGAGATTTTCGGGAGAAAATTTGTCCCGGGAGGTTTTCGGGAGAGGCGCTGAATTTCGGGAGTCTCCTGGAAAATCCAGGAGTATTGGCAAGTATGCCTAAACTACACATAAAAAATGGCTAATAATGCCTGAAATAAGGCATTCTTGTGAGTTTTACTCGAAACATATGCTTTTTTAAGGCTTGCAAACACAAAAAGTATTTGGTTTCCTCTAGATGACAGTAAAGTTCTTAAAATCCTGAGATAATGCGAAATAAGCTTAATATTTTTTTTGTGGTTACAAAAAAAATATTTTGTAAGGTTTGTAAAGACAAAAGTTAGTTGTCTTTTTTACTCAATATGATGGTATAACTGTCCTACTAAATATGAAAGTTAGATAAACATAATTCCAAAACGAAACTCCTAAACCAAACTTGCAGTCTGTCTTAAACTGCCTGTAATATTGAATCTATGTGAATTTTGCCAGAATCATGTATTTTGGTAAGGTTTACAAATACAAAACTTGGGTTTTACTCATAATGACAGTATAACTGCAACATTTGATATGACAGTTATTTAAACATGACTCCTGAACCAAACATGATAAATGACTAATAATGCCTGGAGAAATGTATCTTTGTGAGTTTTACTGGAAAAAAATAATATGTAAGGTTTATAAAGACACAAGTTATTTTTTTTTATTTAATACGATGGTGTATTTGTAAAGAAAACAGTTTTTTTTTTTTTTTACTCAATATGATGGTATAACTGTCAAACTAAATATAAAAGTAATATAAACATAATTCCAAAACCAAACTCCTAAACCAAACTTGCAATCCGTCTTAAACTGCCTGTACTATTGAATCTATATGAGTTTTACCAGAATCAGGTATTTTGGTAAGGTTTACAAATACAAAACTTGGGTTTTACTCATAATGACACAAATAACTGCATTATTTGATATGACAGTTATTTAAACATAACTCCTAAACCAAACATGATAAATGGCTAATAATGCCTGGAAAAATGTATGTAAACATAACTCCAAAACCAAACATGCATTATGTCTAAAAATGCCTGTAATATTGTATCTCTGTGAGTTTTACCAGAATCAGGTATTTTGGTAAGGTTTATAAATACAACATTTAGGTTTTACTAATAATGACAGTAGACAAAGAGCAGCTCGAAGACCTCCATGAAAAATAAAAACCAAGGACCCAGATTTCCCTCGCCCGGACGCGGGTCACCGGGGCCCCCCTCTGGAGCCAGGCCCGGGGTGGGGCACGATGGCGAGCGCCTGGTGGCCGGGCCTGTCCCCATGGGGCCCGGCCGGGCACAGCCCGAAGAGGCAACGTGGATCCCCCTTCCAATGGGCTGGACATTGAGTCCGAATGGACCATGTTCCGCGCCTCTATTGTCGAGGCGGCTGATTGGAGCTGTGGCCGCAAGGTAGTTGGTGCTTGTCGTGGCGGTAATCCTAGAACCCGTTGGTGGACACCGGCGGTGAGGGATGCCGTCAAGCTGAAGAAGGAGTTCTATCGGGTTCTTTTGGCTCATAGGACTCCCGAGGCAGCGGACAGGTACCGACAGGCCAAGCGGTGTGCGGCTTCAGCGGTCGCAGAGGCAAAAATTCGGACATGGGAGGAGTTCGGGGAAGCCATGGAAAACGACGGCTTCGAAGCAATTCTGGACCACCATCCGCCGCCTCAGGAAGGGGAAGCAGTGCACTATCAACACCGTGTATGGCGAGGATGGTGTTCTGCTGACCTCGACTGCGGATGTTGTGGATCGGTGGAGGGAAAACTTCGAAGACCTCCTAAATCCCACCAACACGTCTTCCTATGAGGAAGCAGTGCCTGGGGAGTCTGTGGTGGGCTCTCCTATTTCTGGGGCTGAGGTTGCTGAGGTAGTTAAAAAGCTCCTCGGTGGCAAGGCCCCGGGAGTAGATGAGATCCGCCCGGAGTTCCTTAAGGCTCTGGATGCTGTGGGGCTGTCTTGGTTGACAAGACTCTGCAGCATTGCGTGGACATCGGGGGCGGTACCTCTGGATTGGCAGACCGGGGTGGTGGTTCCTCTCTTTAAGAAGGGGAACCGGAGGGTGTGCTCTAACTATTGTGGGATCACACTCCTCAGCCTTCCCGGTAAGGTCTATTCAGGTGTACTGGAGAGGAGGCTACGCCGGATAGTCGAACCTCAGATTCAGGAGTAACAGTGTGGTTTTCGTCCTGGTCGTGGAACTGTGGACCAGCTCTATACTCTCGGCAGGGTCCTTGAGGGTGCATGGGAGTTTGCCCAACCAGTCTACATTTGTTTTGTGGACTTGGAGAAGGCATTTGACCGTGTCCCTCGGGAAGTCCTGTGGGGAGTGCTCAGAGAGTATGGGGTATCGGACTGTCTGATTGTGGCAGTCCGTTCCCTGTATGCTCAGTGCCAGAGCTTGGTCCGCATTGCCGGCAGTAAGTCGGACCCGTTTCCAGTGAGGGTTGGACTCCGCCAAGGCTGCCCTTTGTCACCGATTCTGTTCATAACTTTTATGGACAGAATTTCTAGGCGCAGTCAAGGCGTTGAGGGGATCTGGTTTGGTGGCTGCAGGATTAGGTCTCTGCTTTTTGCAGATGATGTGGTCCTGATGGCTTCATCTGGCCAGGATCTTCAGCTCTCACTGGATCGGTTCGCAGCCGAGTGTGAAGCGACTGGGATGAGAATCAGCACCTCCAAGTCCGAGTCCATGGTTCTCGCCCGGAAAAGGGTGGAGTGCCATCTCCGGGTTGGGGAGGAGATCTTGCCCCAAGTGGAGGAGTTCAAGTACCTCGGAGTCTTGTTCACGAGTGAAGGAAGGGTGGATCGTGAGATCGACAGGCGGATCGGTGCGGCGTCTTCAGTAATGCGGACGCTGTATCGATCCGTTGTGGTGAAGAAGGAGCTGAGCCGGAAGGCAAAGCTCTCAATTTACCGGTCGATCTACGTTCCCATCCTCACCTATGGTCATGAGCTTTGGGTTATGACCGAAAGGACAAGATCACGGGTACAAGCGGCCGAAATGAGTTTCCTCCGCCGGGTGGAAGAGATAGGGTGAGAAGCTCTGCCATCCGGGGGGAAGCTCAAAGTAAAGCCGCTGCTCCTCCACATCGAGAGGAGCCAGATGAGGTGGTTCGGGCATCTGGTCAGGATGCCACCCGAACGCCTCCCTAGGCTATACCATCATATTGCGTAAAAAAAAAAAAAAAACTTGTGTCTTTATAAACCTTACAAATTATTTATTTCCAGTAAAACTCACATAGATACATTTTTCCAAGCATTATTAACCATTGAGCATGTTTGGTTTAGGAGTTATGTTAAATAACTGTCATATTGAGGGTGGCAGTTATACTGTCATTATGAGTAAAACCTATTTTTTGTATTTGTAAACCTTACCAAAATAACTTATTCTGATAAAACTCACATAGTATCAATATTACAGGCAGTTTAAGACAGATTGCAAGTTTGGTTTTGGAGTTATGTTTATTTAACTTTCATATTTAGTATGACAGTTATGCTGTCATATTGAGTAAAAAAAAACTAACTTGTGTCTTTACAAACCTTACAAAATATTTTTTTTCCAGTAGAACTCACAAAAATACATTTCTCCAGGCATTATTAGCCATTTAGCATGTTTGGTTTTGGAGTTATGTTTAATAACTGTTATTTTGAAGATGGCAGGTCATTATGAGTAAAACCCAATTTTTTGTATTTGTAAACCTTACCAAAATACCTGATTCTGGTAAAACTCACATAGATTCAATATCACAAGTATTTTTAGACCGATTGCAAGCTTGGTTTTGGACTTATGTTTATTTAACTTTCATATTTAGTATGACAGTTATAATGGCATATTAAATTTAAAAAACTATCTTGTGTATTTATAAACCTTACAAATTATGTTTTTCCAGTAAAACTCACAAAGATACATTTCTCAAGGCATTATTAGCCATTTATCATGTTTGGTTTAGGAGTCATGTTAAATAACTGTCATATCAAATGTTGCAGTTATACTGTCATTATGAGTATAACCCAAGTTTTGTATTTGTAAACCTTACCAAAATACCCGATTCTGGTAAAACTCACATAGATTCAATATTACAAAAAGTTTAAGACGGATTGCAAGTTTGGTTTAAAAGTTTGGTTTTGGAATTATGTTTATATAACTTTCATATTTAGTATGACATTGAGTAAAAAAAAACTAACTTTTGTCTTTACAAACCTTACAAAATATGTTTTTCTAGTAAAACATTTTTCCAGGCATTATTAGCCATTTTGCATGTGTGGTTTAAGAGTTATGTTAAAATAACTGTCATATCAAATTTTACAGTTGTATAACTGCAACATTTGATATGACAGTTATTTTGAGTAAAACCAAAGTTTTGTATTTGTAAATCTAACCAAAATATCTGATTCTGGTAAAACTTACTTAGATTTAAAATTACAGGCATTTTTAGACCGATTGCAAGTTTGGTTTTGGACTTATGTTTATTTAACTTTCATATTTAGTCAAAAAACTAACTTGTGTTTTTACAAACCTTACAAACCTTTTTTTTTTCCAGTAAAACTTACAAAGATACATTTTTCCAGGCATTATTAGTCATTTTGCATGTGTGGTTTAGGAGTTATGTTTAAATAACTGTCAGATTAAATGTGATAGTATACTGTCAACGTGAGTAAAACCCAAGTTTTGTATTTGTAAACCTTACCAAAATATCTGATTCTGGTAAAACTCACATAGATTCACAATTACAGGTATTTTTAGACGGATTGCAAGTTTGATTTTGGAGTTATGTTTATTTAACTTTCATATTTAGTATGACAGTTATGCTGTCATATTGAGTAAAAAAAAAACTAACTTGTGTCCTTACAAACCTTACAAAATATTTTTTTTCCAGTAGAACTCACAAAAATATATTTCTCCAGGCATTATTAGCCATTTAGCATGTTTGGTTTAGGAGTTATGTTTAAATAACTGTTATTTTGAAGATGGCAGCTATACTGTTATATTGAGTAAAAAAAAAACTAACTTGTGTCTTTACAAACCTTACACAATATATTTTTTCTAGTAAAACTCACAGAGACATTTCCCCAGGTATTATTAGCCATTGTGCATGTGTGGTTTAGGAGTTATGTTTAAATAAATGTCAAATTGAATGTGGCAGGTATACTGTCATGAGTAAAACCACATTTTTGTAAGACAGATTGCAAGTTTGGTTTAGAAGTTTGGTTTTGGAATTATGTTTATATAACTTTCATAATTAGTATGACAGTTATAATGGCATATTAAATAAAAAAAAAAAACTTTTGTCTTTACAAACCTTACAAAATATTTTTTTCTAGTAAAACTCACAAAGATTCATTTCTCCAGGCATTATTAGCCATTTAGCATGTTTGGTTTAGGAGTTATGTTTAAATAACTGTTATTTTGAATATGGCAGTTATACTGTCATTATGAGTAAAACCCAATTTTTGTATTTGTAAACCTTACCAAAATACCTGATTCTGGTAAAACTCATATAGATTCAATATTACAGACATTTTTAGACGGATTGCAAGTTTGGTTTTGGTGTTATATTTATTCAACTTTTATATTTAGTATGACAGTTATACTGTCATATTGAGTAAAAAAAAAAGCTAACTTGTGTCTTTACAAACCTTACAAACTATTTTTTCCAGTAAAACTTACAAAGATACATTTTTCCAAGCATTATTAGACATTTTGCATGCATGGTTTAGGAGTTATGTTTAAATAACAGTCAGATTGAATGTGACAGTATACTGTCATAGTAGTTTTTTACTCAATATGCCAGTAATGTTCTTAAAATCCTGAGATAATACGAAAACAGCAATAAAAAGTTTTTCAACATAATTCCTACACCAAACATGCAACATAATAATAACTGGAGACATGTATATTTTGTTAGTTTTACTAGAAAATGTATCTTTTGTAAGTTTTGCAACGACGCAAGTTAGTTTTTTTTAATTCAATATGACAGTATAACTGTCAAACTAAATGTAAAATTTATATAAACATTACTCCAAAAATGAACATGCATTATGTCTAAAAATGCCTAAAATTTTGTATCTATGTGAGTTTGACCAGAATCAGGTAATTTGCCAATGTTTACAAATACAAAAATGGTGTTTTTCTCATAATGACAGTATAACTGCTACATTCAATTTGACAGTTTTTTAAACATAACTTCCTAACCACACATGCAAATAAATTGGTTATACTTGTATAGCGCTTTTCTACCTTCAAGGTACTTAAAGCGCTTTGACAGTATTTCCACATTCATCCATTCAAACACACATTCACACACTGAAGGCGGGAGCTGCCATGCAAGGCGCTAACCAGCAGCCATCAGGAGCAAGGGATGGAGAGTCTTGCCCAAGGACACAACGGACGTGACTAAGATGGTAGAAGGTGGGGATTGAACCCCAGTAACCAGCAACCCTCCGAATGCTGGCACGGCCACTCTACCAACTTCGCTACGCCTAATAAAGCCTAAAACAATGCATCCTTGTAAGTTTTACTCGAAACATATGCTATTATAACGCTTGCAAACACAAAAAGTAGTTTTTTATTCATTATGACAGTAATGTTCTTAAAATCCTGAGATAATGCGAAATAAGCAATAAAAATGTTTTTCAACATAATTCCTACACCAAACATGCAAAATGAATAATAATGCCTGGAGACATGTATCTTTGTTAGTCTTACTAGACAAATGATCTTTTGTAAGTTTTGCAAAAACGCAAGTTAGTTTTTTTAATTCATAATGAAAGTGTAACTGTCATACCAAATATAAAAGTTAAATAAACATAACTCCAAAACTGAACTTGCATTATGTGTAAAAATGCCTAAAATATTGTATCTATGTGAGTTTTACAAGAATCAGGTAATTTGGTAAGGTTTCCAAATACAAAAATTAAGTTTTTCTCATAATGACAGTATAACTGCTACATTCAATTTGACAGTTATTTAAACATAACTTCCCAACCATACAGGCAAAAAAGGCTAATAAAGCCTAAAACAATGCATCCTTGTGAGTGTTACTCGAAACATATGGTATTTTAAGGCTTGCAAACTCAAAAAGTACTTTTTTACTCAATATGACACTAATATTCTTAAAATCCTGAGATAATGCGAAAAAAGCAATAAAAATGTTTTTTAACATAATTCCTACATCAAACATGTAACAGGTCTAATAATGCCTAGAGACAAGTATCCTTGTCAGTTTTACTAGAAAAATTAACTTTTGTAAGTTTTGCCATGACGCAAGTTAGTTTTTTTTATTCATAATGACATTATAACTGTCATACCAAATATGAAAGTTATATAAACATAACTCCAAAACATGCATTATGTCTAAAAATGCCTGTAATATTGTATCTATGTGAGTTTAACCAGAATCAGGTAATTTGGAAAGGTTTACAAATACAAAAATTGGGTTATTGTCCTAATGACAGTATACCTGCTAAATTCAATTTGACAGTTATTTAAACATATATTCATAATAACACATGCAAATAGGCCAATAAAGCTAAAACAATGCATCCTTGTGAGTTTTACTCGAAACATATGCTATTTTAAGGCTTGCTAACACAAAAAGTAGTTTTTTCCTCAAAATGACAGTAATGTTCTTAAAATCCTGAGATAATGCGAAAAAAGCAATAAAAATGTTTTTCAACATAATTCCTACACCAAACATGCACAATGTCTAATAATGCCTGGAGACATGTATCTTTGTTAGTTTTACTAGAAAAATAATCTTGTGTAAGTTTTGCAAAGACGCAAGTTAGTTTTTTTAATTCAAACTATCATACCAAATATGAAAGTTATATAAACATAACTCCAAAAGTAAAGATGCATTAAGTCTAAAAATGCCTGTAATTTTGTATCTATGTGAGTTTTACCAGAATCAGGTCATTTGGAAAGGTTTACAAATACAAAAATTGGGTTTTTGTCATATTGACGGTATAACTGCTAAATTCGATTCGACAGTTATTTACACATATCTTCATAATAACACGGGCAATTAGGCCAATAAAGCCTATAACAATGCATCCTTGTGAGTTTTACTCGAAACATATGCTATTTTAAGGCTTGCTAACACAAAAAGTAGTTTTTTCCTCAAAATGACAGTAATGTTCTTAAAATCCTGAGATAATGCGAAAAAAGCAATAAAAATGTTTTTCAACATAATTCCTACACCAAACATGCACAATGTCTAATAATGCCTGGAGACATGTATCTTTGTTAGTTTTACTAGAAAAATAATCTTGTGTAAGTTTTGCAAAGACGCAAGTTAGTTTTTTTAATTCAAACTATCATACCAAATATGAAAGTTATATAAACATAACTCCAAAAGTAAAGATGCATTAAGTCTAAAAATGCCTGTAATTTTGTATCTATGTGAGTTTTACCAGAATCAGGTCATTTGGAAAGGTTTACAAATACAAAAATTGGGTTTTTGTCATATTGACGGTATAACTGCTAAATTCGATTCGACAGTTATTTACACATATCTTCATAATAACACGGGCAATTAGGCCAATAAAGCCTATAACAATGCATCCTTGTGAGTTTTACTCGAAACATATGCTATTTTAAGGCTTGCTAACACAAAAAGTAGTTTTTTCCTCAATATGACAGTAATGTTCTTAAAATCCTGAGATAATGCGAAAAAAGCAATAAAAATGTTTTTCAACATAATTCCTACACAAAAGATGCAAAATGTCTAATAAAGCCTGGAGACATGTATCCTTGTTAGTTTTACTTGAAAAATAATATTTTGTAAGTTTTGCAAAGACGCAAGTTAGTTTTTTTAATTCAATATTACAGTATAACTGTCACACCAAATATGAAAGTTATATAAACATAACTCCAAAACTGAACATGCATTATGTCTAAAAATGCCTGTAATATTGTATCTATGTGAGTTTAACCAGAATCAGGTAATTTGGAAAGGTTTACAAATACAAAAATTGGGTTTTTGTCATAATGACAGTATATCTGCTAAATTCAATTTGACAGTTATTTAAACATATCTTCATAATAACACATGCAAATAGGCCAATAACGCCTAAACAATGCATCCTTGTGAGTTTTACTCGAAACCTATGCTATTTTAAGGCTTGCCAACCCAAAAAGTAGTTTTTTCCTCAATATGACAGTAATGTTCTTAAAATCAATCAAATAATTCCTACACCAAACATGCAAAATGTCTAATAATGCCTGGAGACATGTATCTTTGTTAGTTTTACTAGAAAAATAATCTTTTGTAAGTTTTGCAAAGACGCAAATTAGTTTTTTTAATTCAATATGACAGTATAACTGTCATACCAAATATGAAAGTTATATAAACATAACTCCAAAAGTAAAGATGCATTAAATCTAAAAATGCCTGTAAGTTTGTATCTATGTGAGTTTTACCAGAATCAGGTAATTTGGTTAAGTTTACAAATACAAAAATTAAGTTTTTCTCATAATGACAGTATAACTGCTACATTCAATTTGACAGTTATTGAAACATAACTTCCTAACCATACATGCAAAAAAGGCTAATAAGACCTAAAACAAAGCGTCCTTGTGAGTGTTACTCGAAACATATGGTATTTTAAGGCTTGCAAACACTAAAAGTAGTTTTTTACTCAATATGACAGTAATATTCTTAAAATCCTGAGATAATGCAAAAAAAGCAATAAAAATGTTTTTTAACATAATTCCTACACCAATCATGCAAAATGTCTAATAATGCCTGTAATTTTGTATCTATGTGAGTTTTACCAGAATCAGGTAATTTGGTTAGGTTTACAAATACATAAATTAAGTTTTACTCAATATGACAATAAAACTACTACATTCATTTTGACAGTTATTTAAGCATCATTTCCTAACCACACATGCAAAAAGGCTAAAAAAGCCTAAAACAATGCATCTGTGTGAGTTTTACTCGAAACATATGCTTTTTTAAGGCTTGCAAACACAAAATGTAGTTTTTGACTCAATATGACAGTAATATTCTTAAAATCCTGAGATAATGCGAAATAAGCAATAAAAATGTATTAATTCCTACACAAAACATGAAAAATGTCTAATAATGCCTGGAGACTTATATCTTTGTTAGTTTTACTAGAATAAGTATCTTTTGTAAGGTTTGCAAAGACACAAGATGTTTTTTTTATTTAATATGATGGTATAATTGTCATACTAAATATGAAATTTATATAAACATAACTCCAAAACCAAACATGCAATCCGTCTAAAAATGCCTGTAATATTGAAATTGTGTGAGTTTTACTAAAATCAAGTATTTTGGAAAAGTTTACAAATACAAAAATTAGGTTTTACTCATAATGTCAGTATCACTGCCACACTCAATGTGACAGTTATTTAAACATAACTCCTAAACCAAACATGCTCAAAGGATAATAATGCCTGGACAATTGTATCTTTGTGTGTTTTACTGGAAACAAATAATTTGTAAGGTTTGTAAAGACACAAGTTAATTTGTTTTACTCAATATGATGGTATAACTGTCATACTCCAAAACCAAACATGCATTATGTCTAAAAATGCCTGTAATATTGTATTCATGTGAGTTTTACTAAAATCAGTTATTTTTGTAAGGTTTGCAAATACAAAATATTGTTTTTACTCACGATGACAGTATACTGTCACTCTCAATATGACTGTTATTTAAACATGACTCCTGAATCACATGCAAATTGGTTAATAATGCCTGGAGAAATGTATTTGTGTGGGTTTTACTGGAGAACATTTTTTTGTAAGGTTTATAAAGACACAAGTTAGTTTTGTTTTTATTTGTATAACTGTCATACTAGATATGAAAGTTATATACACATAACTCCAAAACCAAACATGCAATCCGTTTAAAAATGCCTGTAATATTGAATTTGTGTGAATTTCACTAGAATTAAGTATTTTGGTAAGGTTTACAAATACAAAAATTAGGTTTTACTCATAATGACAGTATCACTGCCACACTCAATATGACAGTTATTTAAACATAACTCCTAAACCAAACATGCTAAATGGCTAATAATGCCTGGGGAAATGTATCTTTGTGAGTTTTACTGGAAACAAATGTTTTGTAAGGTTTGTAAAAACACACGTTGTTTTTTTTACTCAATATGATTGGATAACTGTCATACTAAATATGAAAGTTATATACACATAACTCTGAAACCAAACATGCCTTGTGTCTAAAAATGCTTGAATTTTGAATCTATGTGAGTTTTACTAGAAACAGGTATTTTGGTAAGGTTTACAAATACAAAAATTACGTTTTACTCATAATGACAGTATATCTGCCACATTTCAAATGACTGTTTTTTTAAGCATAACTCCTAAACCAAACATGCTAAATGGCTAATAATGCCTGGAGAATGGTATATTTACTGGAAAAAACATTTTGTAAGGTTTGTAAAGACACAAGTTAGTTTTTTTTAACTCAAAAAGAAAGTATAACTGTCTTACTAAATGTCAAAGTTATATAAACATAACTCCAAAACCAAACATGCATTATGTCTAAAAATGCCTGCAATGATGTATCTATGTGAGTATTACTAGAATCAGTTGTTTTTGTAAGTTTTGCAAATACAAAATATTGGTTTTACTCACTATGACAGTATACTGTCACATTCAATCTGACAGTTATTTAAACATAACTTCTAAACCACACATGCAAATATATTAATAATGTCTGGAGAAATGTATTTTTGTGAGTTTACTGGGGAAAAAAAATATTTTGTAAGGTTTTTAAAGACACAAGTTAGATTTTTTTACTCAATATGACAGAATAACTGTCATACTAAATATGAAAGTTATATAAACATACTTTCAAAACCAAACATGCATTATAATAAATAAATGATAAATGGGTTATACTTGTGTAGCGCTTTTCTACCTTCAAGGTACTCAAAGCGCTTTGACAGTATTACCACATTCACCCATTCACACACACATTCAGACACTGATGGCGGGAGCTGCCATGCAAGGGGTGAAGTGTCTTGCCCAAGGACACAACGGACGTGACTAGGATGGTAGAAGGTGGGGATTGAACCCCAGTAACCAGCAACCCTCTGATTGCTGGAACAGCCACTCTACCAACTTCGCCACGCCGTCCCATTATATCTAAAAAAGGCCTGTAATATTGTAACTAAGTGAGTTTTACTACAATCAGGTACTTTGGTAAGGTTTACAAATACAAAAACTAAGTTTTACTCATAATGACAGTATAACTGCCACACGCAATATGACAGTTATTTAAACATAAATCCTAAACCACAAATGCTGAATGGCTATTTAAGCCTGGCGAAATGTGCCTTTGTGAGTTTTACTGGAAACAAAAAAAATTGTAATGTTTGTAAAGACACAAGTTAGTCTTTTTTTACTCAATATGACAGTATAGCTGTCTTACTAAATATGAAAGTTATATAAACATGCATTATGTCTAAAAATGCCTGTAATATATTTCACCTGAATTATGTATTTTGGTAAGGTTTACAAATAAACAAATTAGGTTTTACTCATAATGACAATATAACTGCCACAATCAAAATGACATTTATTTAAACAAAACTCCTAAAACAAACACGCTCAAAGACTAATAATGCCTGGACAAATGTATATTTGTGAGTTTTACTGGAAAACAATAATTTGTAATGTTTGTAAAGACACAAGTTAGTTTTTTTTTTACTCAATATGATGGTATAACTGTCATACTAAATATGAAAGTTATATAAACATAACTCCAAAACCAAACATGCCTTATGTTTAAAAATGCTTGAATTTTGAATCCATGTGAGTTTCACTAGAAACAGGTATTTTGGTAAGGTTTACAAATACAAAAAATAGGTTTTACTCATAATGACAGTATAACTGCCACATTCAAAATGACAGTTATTATAACATAACTCCTAAACCACACATGCAAAATGGCTAATAATGCCTGGAGACATGTATCTTTGTAAAATGTACTGGAAAAAAAATAGTTTGTTAGGGTTGTAAAGACACAAAATAGTTTTTTTTTACTCAATATGACAGTATAACTGTCGTACTAAATATGCAAGTTAAATAAACATAACTCCAAAACCAAACTTGCAGTCCGTCTAAAAATGCCTGTAATATTGAATCTATGTGAGTTTTACCAGAATCAGGTATTTTGGTAAGGTTTACAAATACAAAAATTGGGTTTTACTCATAATGACAGTATAACTGCCATGTTCAATATGACAGTTATGTAAACATAACTCCTAAACCACACATGCAAAATGGTTAATAATGCCTGGAGAAATGTATCCTTGTGAGTTTCACTGGAAAAAAAATATTTTGTAAGGTTTGTAAAGACACAAGTTAGTTTTCTTTACTCAATATGACAGTTTAACTGTCATACTAAATATGAAAATTGTATTAACAAAACTCCAAAACCAAACGTGCAATCCGTCTAAAAATATCTGTAGTATTGAATTAATGTGAGTTTTACTAGATTAAGGTATTTTGGTAAGATTTACAAATACAAAAATTAGGTTTTACTAATAATGACAGTATAACTGCCACACTTAATATGACAGTTATTTAAACGACACATGCGAAATGGTAAATAATGCCTGGATAAATGTATATTTGTGAGTTTCACTGGAAAAAAATAAATTGTAAGGTTTGTAAAGACACGTTTTTTTTTTTACTCAATATGACGGTATACTGTCCTACTAAATGTGAAAGTTATATAGACATAACTTCAAAACCAAAATTTCATTTTGTCTAAAAATGCTTATAATATTGTATCTATGTGAGTTTTAGTAGAATCAGTTGTTTTTGTAAGGTTTGCAAATACAACATTTTGGTTTTACTCACTATGACAGTATATTGTCACATTCAATCTGACTGTTAATTAAACATAAATCCTAAACCACAAATGCTAAATGGCTATTAATGCCTGGAGAAATGTGCCTTTGTGAGTTTTACTGGAAAAAATAAAACATTGTAAGGTTTGTAAAGACACAAGTTACTTTTTTTTACTCAATATGACAGTATTGCTGTCATACTAAATTTGAAAGTTATATAAACATAACTCCAAAACCAAACATGCATTATGTCTAAAAATGCTTATAATATTGTGTCCATGTGAATTTTAGTAAAATCAGTTTTTTTTAAAGTTTGCAAATACAACATTTTGGTTTTACTCACAATGACAGTATACTGTCACATTCAATCCGACTGTTATTTAAACTTAAATTCGAAACCACACATGCATAATGGCTAATAATGCCTGGAGAAATGTATCTTTGTAAAATGTACTGGAAAAAAAATAGTTTGTATGGTTTGTAAAGACACAAAATAGTTTTTTTACTCAATATAATGGTATAACTGTCTTACTAAATTTGAAAGTTTATAAACAAATCTTCAAAAACAAACATGCAATCCGTCTACAAATGCCTGTAATATTGAATCTATGTGAGTTTTACTAGAATCAGGTATTTTGTTAAGGTTTACAAATACAAAAATTAGGTTTTACTCATAATGACAGTATAACTGCCACACTCAATATAATAAATGATACATGGGTTGTACTTGTATAGCGCTTTTCTACCTTCAAGGTACTCAAAGCGCTTTGACACTACTTCCACATTTATCCATTCACACACACATTCACACACTGATGGAGGGAGCTGCCATGCAAGGCGCTAACCAGCACCCGTCAGGAGCAAGGGTGAAGTGTCTTGCTCAGGACACAACGGACATGACGAGGTTGGTACTAGGTGGGGATTGAACCAGGGACCCTCGGGTCGCGCACGGCCATTCTTCCACTGCGTATGACAGTTATTTAAATATAACTCCTAAACCACACATGCAAAATGGCTAATAATGCTTGGAAAAATGTATTCTTGTGAGTTTTACCGGAAAAAAAAAAATATTTTGTAAGGTTTGTAAAGACACAAGTTACTTTTTTTTTTACTCAATATGACAGTATAGCTGTCTTACTAAATATGAAAGTTATATAAACATAACTCCAAACCAAAACATGTATTATGTCTAAAAATGCCTGTAATATTTTTTATACATGAGTTTTACCTGAATTATGTATTTTGGTAAGGTTTACAAATACAAAAATTAGGTTTTACTCATAATGACAATATAACTGCCACATTCAAAATGACATTTATTTAAACATAACTCCTAAACCAAACATGCTCAAAGGCTAATAATGCCTGGAAAAATGTATATTTGTGAGTTTTACTGGAAAACAATAATTTGTAAGGTTTGTAAAGACACAAGTTAGTTTTTTTTACTCAATATGATGGTATAATTGTCTTACTAAATATGAAAGTTATATAAACATAACTCCAAAACCAAACATGCAATCCGTATAAAAATGTCTGTAATATTGAATATATGTGAGTTTAACTAGAATCAGGTATTTTGGTAAGGTTTACAAATACAAAAATTAGGTTTTACTTATAATGACAGTATAACTGCCACACTCAATTTGACAGTTATTTAAACATAACTCCTAAACCACACATGCAAAATGGCAAAAAATGCCTGGAGAAATGTATCTTTGTGAGTTTTACTGGTAACAAATATTTTGTAAGGTTTGTAAAGACACAAATTAGTTGTTTGTTTTACTCAATATGATGGTATAACTGTCATACAAATATGAAAGTTATATAAAAATAACTCCAAAACCAAACATGCAATTCGTATAAAAATGGCTGTAAAATTGAATTTATGTGAGTTTTACTAGAATCAGGTATTTTGGTAAGGTTTCCAAATATAAACAATATTTTTTTACTTATATTGACAGTATAACTGCCACACTCATTATAACTTAACTCCAAAACCAAACAGGCATTATGTCTAAAAATGCCTGTAATATTGTATTCATGTGAGTTTAACTAGAATCAGTTGTTTTTGTAAGGTTTGCAAATACAAAATATTGGTTTTACTCACTATGACAGTATACTGTCACATTCAATCTGACAGTTATTTAAACAATAATCCTAAACCACAAATACAAATTGGTTATGAAATTTATCTTTGTGAGTTTTACTGGAAAAAAATATTTTGTAAGGTTTTTAAAGACACAAGTTAGTTTTTTTTTTACTTAATATGACAGTATAACTGTCATACTAAATATGAAAGTTATATAAACATAACTCCAAAACCAAGCATGCAATCTGTCTAAAAATGCCTGTATTATTGAATCTATGTGAGTTTTACAAGAATTAAGTATTTTGGTAAGGTTTACAAATACAAAAATTAGGTTTTACTCATAAATACAGTATAACTGCCACACTCAATATAACAGTTATTTAAACATAACTCCAAAACCAAACATGCATTATGTCTAAAATTCCTATAATATTGTATGTATTCATGTGAGTTTTTAGAATCAGTTGTTTTTGTAAGGTTTGTGAATACAACATTTTGGTTTTACTCACTATGACAGTATACTGTCACATTCAATCTGACTGTTATTTAAACATAAATTCTAAACCACAGATGCAAAATGGCTAATAATAACTGGAGAAATTTATTTTTGTGAGTTTTACTGGAAAAAAAAAATATTTTGTAAGGTTTGTATGGACACAAGTTAGTTGTTTTACTCAATATGATCGAAAGATGCTTTATGTCTAAAGAATCCTGTAATATTGTATCTATGTGAGTTTAATCAGAATCAAGTATTTTGGTCAGGTTTACAAATACAAAAAATAGGTTTTACTCATAATGACAGTATATCTGCCACAGTCAATATGACAGTTATTTAAACATAACTCCTAAACCAAACATGATAAATGGCTAATAATGCCTGGGGAAATGTATCTTTGTGAGTTTAACTGGAAAAAAAAATATTTTGTAAGGTTTGTAAAGACACACGTTAGTTTTTTTTACTTATAATGACAGTATAACTGCCACATTCAAAATGACAGTTATACAAACATAACTCCAAAACCAAACACGCAATCCGTCTAAAAATGCCTGTATTATTGAATCTATGTGGGTTTTACTAGAATCAAGTATTTTGGTAAGGTTTACAAAAACAAAAATTTGGTTTTACTCATAAATACAGTATAACTGCCACACTCAATATAACAGTTATTTAACATAACATACCTCCTAAACCAAACATGCTAAATGGCTAATAATGCCTGGGGAAATGTATCTTTGTGAGATTTACTGGAAACAACTTACTAGAAAAATAATCTTTTGTAAGTTTTGCAAAGACGCAAGTTAGTTTTTTTAATTCAATATGACAGTATAACTGTCATACTAAATGTAAAAAATATATAAACATAACTCCAAAAATGAACATGCATTATGTCTAAAAATGTCTAAAATATTGAATCAATGTGAGTTTTACCAGAATCAGGTAATTTGGTAAGGTTTACAAATACAAAATTAGGTTTTACTCATACTGACATTATTACTGCTACATTTAGTTTACATTTACATTACTTCCTAACCACACATGCAAAAAGGCTAAAAAAGCCTAAAACAATGCATCCTTTTGAGTTTTACTCAAAACATATGCTTTTTTAAGGCTTGCAAACACAAAATGTAGTTTCTTACTCAATATGACAGTAATATTCTTAAAATCCTAAGGTAATGCGAAATAAGCAATAAAAATGTTTTTCAATATAATTCCTAAATTAAACATGCAACATGTCTAATAATGCCTAGAGACATGTATCTTTGTTGGTTTTACTAAAAAACATATATTTTGTAAGTTTTGCAACGACGCAAGTTAGTTTTTTTAATTCAATATGACAGTGAAACTGTCATACTAAATATGAAAGTTATATCAACATAACTACAAAACTGACCATGCATTAACTTTCATATTTAGTATGACAGTTATACAATCATATTGAGTAAAAAAAACTAAATTGTGTCTTTACAAATCTTACAAAATATTTGTTTCCAGTAAATCTCACAAAGATACATTTCCCCAGGCATTATTAGCCATTTAGCATGTTTGGTTTAGGAGTTAGGTTTAAATAACTATCAGATTGAATGTGGCAGTTATACTGTCATTATGAGTAAAACCTAATTTTTTTTATATGTAAACCTTACCAAAATACTTGATTCTAGTAAAACTCACATAGATTCAATATTACAGGCATTTTTAGACGGGTTGCATGTTTGGTTTTGGAGTTATGTTTATAAAACTTTCATATTTAGTATGACAGTTATACTGTCATATTAAGTAAAAAAAACTAACTTGTGTCTTTAAAAACCTTACAAAATATTTTTTTCCAGTAAAACTCCTAAAGATACATTTCTCCAGGCATTATTAACCAATTTGCATTTGTGGTTTAGGAGTTATGTTTAAATAACTGTCAGATTGAATCTGACAGTATACTGTCATAGTGAGTAAAACCAATAGTTTGTATTTGCAAACCCTACAAAAACAACTGATTCTAGTTAAATTTACATGAATACAATATTACAGGCATTTTTAGACATAATGCATGTTTGGTTTTCGAGTATTGTTTATATAACTTTTACATTTAGTATGACAGTTATACTGTCTTTTTGATGTAAAAAAACGAACTTATGTCTTTACAAACCTTACAAAATATTTGTTTTCCCAGTAAAACTCACAAAGATACCTTTCTCCAGGCATTATTAGCCATTTTGCATGTTTGGTTTAGGAGTTATGTTTAAAAAAACTGTCATTTGGAATGTGGCAGTTATACTGTCATTATGAGTAAAACCCAATTTGTGTATTTGTAAACCTTACCAAAATACCTGTTTCTAGTAAAACTCACATAGATTCAAAATTCAAGCATTTTTAGACATAAGGCATGTTTTGTTTTGGAGTTATGTTTATATAACTTTCATATTTAGTATGACAGTTATACAATCATATTGAGTAAAAAAATTGTGTCTTTACAAACCTTACAAAATATTTGTGTCCAGTACAACTCACAAAGATACATTTCCCCAGGCATTATTAGCCATTTAGCATATGTTGTTTAGGAGTTATGTTTAAATACATTTGTATTGCTTTTTTCGCTTCACACTCGGCTGCGAACCTGGGATGGGAATCAGCACCTCCAAGTCCGAGTCTATGGTTCTCTCCCGGAAAAGGGTGGAGTGCCATCTCCGGGTTGGGGGGGAGATCTTGCCCCAAGTGGAGGAGTTCAAGTACCTCGGAGTCTTGTTCACGAGTGGGGGAAGAGTGGATCGTGAGATCGACAGGCGGATCAGTGCGGCGTCTTCAGTAATGCGGACGCTGTATCGATCCGTTGTGGTGAAGAAGGAGCTGAGCCGGAAGGCAAAGCTCTCGATTTACCGGTCGATCTACGTTCCCATCCTCACCTATGGTCATGAGCTTTGGGTCATGACCGAAAGGACAAGATCACGGGTACAAGCGGCCGAAATGAGTTTCCTCCGCCGAGTGGCGGGGCTCTCCCTTAGAGATAGGGTGAGAAGCTCTGTCTTTCGGGGGGAGCTCAAAGTAAAGCTGCTGCTCCTCCACATCGAGAGGAGCCAGATGAGGTGTTTCGGGCATCTGGTCAGGATGCCACCCGAACGCCTCCCTAGGAAGGTGTTTTGGGCACGTCCGACCGGTAGGAGGCCACGGGGAAGACCCAGGACACGCTGGGAAGACTATCTCTCCCGGCTGGCCTGGGAACGCCTCGGGATCCCCCGGGAGGAGCTGGACGAAGTGGCTGGGGAGAGGGAAGTCTGGGCTTCCCTGCTTAAGCTGCTGCCCCCGTGACCCGACCTCGGATAAGCGGAAGAAGATGGATGGATCGATGGATGGATGCTTTGTTCGCGTTATCTAGGATTTTAAGAACATTACTGTCATATTGAATAAAAAACTACTTTTTGTGTTTGCAAGATCTAAAAAAGCATATATTTCGAGTAAAACTCCCAAGATGCATTATGTCAGGCATTATTTGTCAATTTTCATGTGTGGTTTAGGAGTTATGTTTTAATAACTGTCATATTGAGTGTGACACTATACTGTCATAGTGACAAAACTTATTTTTTGTTTTTACAAACCTTACAAAAACAACTGATTGTAGTAAAACTCACATGGATTCGATATAAAAGGCATTTTTAGACATTTTGCATGTTCGGTTTATATCAGGATTTTAAGAACATTACTGTTATATTGAGTAAAAAACTACTTTTTGTATTTGCAAGCCTTAAAAAATCTTATGTTTCGAGTAAATTTCACAAGTTTGCATTGTTTTAGGCATTATTAGCCTTTTTGCATGTGTGGTTTAGGAGTTCATTTTAAATAACTGCCAAATTGAATGTATCAGTTATACTGTCATTATAAGTAAAACCTAATTTTTGTATATGTACACCTTACCAAAATACCTGATTCTGGTAAAACTCACATAGATAGAACGTTACAGGCATTTTTATTTATTTATTTATTTTTTATTTTTATTTTTTTTTTTTAATGTCCTGTTCAGCTTCTCAGGCAAATCATATAGTTGATGTAGATGCCCATGTCGGCTGTTCAGATTTACTTTACAAAAGAGAAGTGTAGGATACTTCTCTTGTTGCCTTATTTGTATTTGACTTTATTAAATGTATTTATATTATCATTTAGTGCAGCCGGGCCGGAGCAGGAGGGGATAGAAAGAGAAAAAAAAAGAAGACAGAGGGGGAAATTGTGGGGACAAGAGGGGGATTAGACAGAGAGACAAAAACAACAACAGCAAACAACAACAACAACAACAATAGAGCAACATCAGCAAATATGACATGTACAAATATGATGGTAAAAGTAATAGCAAATAAGCAGTTAGCGAAAAATAAAAAATAATACAGAAATGACAATGAGCATTATTACACTACAAATGGATCAATACAAATACCAATAGAAATAGCGCTATTGATAATGAACAATACCAATAATTTACCTTTATTATCAACAATACAGTTGTTTAAATGCAACAATACATATACGTAATGATAACTTGAGATACGAAAGAATGCAGAAAAATGGAGGGGGAGAAAGAGAAGCAACCTACATTAACCTTGTAGATTGTTATAGTCACAATAGGTTAAGCTTTGTCAGTGTGCCATGTGTTACACCCAGTTTACCCTAGGGCAACAACGTTAATATATGTTTGATGAAACGTGATTATGTGCATGAGTGTAAGTATGCATATGTACTTGTATATGTACAGAATGTGTATATGTGTTTGTACAATGAATGTATATGTACAGAATGTGTATATGTGTTTGTACAGTGAATGTATATGTACAGTATGTGTATGTGTATGTTTGTATATTGAATGTGCGTGTGGATGTACGAACATTAGGTAGGTAAATATGTACTGTATTTGTGTATGTATGTGGGAGCGTAGGTACCTATGTACGTATGTGAGCATACGTGAATTTGCATGTACAATACATTCGACTCCCAGAGTGCGTGGGAGCCAGAGCACGGCCCCATCACCCCCGAGAGCCCAACCCACAAACAGGAGGCGTGGTGCCCAGGGAACCAGGGACCACCGCCCCCACGCAGCCAAGCCGGCCAGCGACAGGAACCCCAGAGCCCGACCCACCGTACCGCCCACAAGGGCCAGCAGCAGGCCGCAGACAGACGCACCCGGCGGAGGACAGGGCACGAGAAAAGCAGGGGACAGCCAGACCCCAAGCCAGCGAGAGACCACACCCCACACGGGCAGAAAGGCGAGACGCCCCGCCCGAAGGACCCAGAGACTCCCCGCAACCGGACGGGAAGACCGCCCCCGCCCCACCGGCAACCGGGCCCCCACGAGCCCACCCCCCACCCCCGGAGAGCGCGGCGAGGCCAGCCCCCGGCCACCCCACCCAAACCGGCCGCCGCAGGACCACCCAGGCACAGGGCCACGGGAACCACCCACCCCACCCGCAGGGACCCCAACGATGGAGATGGAACAACCAGCAACCGCCCCGCCGAGCCCCCCCCCTGAGGGAGGGGAAAAATTAAAAAATAATATTAATAAAATATATTTTAAAAATAAATAAATAAATAAATTAATTAATTAATTAGTTACAGGCATTTTTAGACACAATGCATGTTTGATTTTGGAGTTATGTTTCTATAACTTTCATATTTAATATGACCGCTATACTGTCATATTGAGTAAAAAAAACTAACTTGTGTCTTTACAAACCTTACAAAATATTTTTTTCCAGTAATCTCACAAAGATACATTTCTCCAGGCATTATTAGCAATTTTGCATGTTTGGTTTAGTAGTTATGTTTAAATAACTGTCAGATTGAATGTGACAGTATACTGTCATAGTGAGTAAAACCAATATTTTGTATTTGCAAACCTTACAAAAACAACTGATTCTGGTAAAACTCACATAGATTCAATATCACAAGTATTTTTAGACCGATTGCATGTTTGGTTTTGGAGTTATGTTTATATAACTTTAATATTTAGTGTGACAGTTAAAATGGCATATTAAATAAAAAAAACTATCTTGTCTCTTTATAAACCTTACAAATTATTTTTTTCCAGTAAAACTCACAAAGATACATTTCTCTAGGCATTATTAGCCATTTATCATGTTTGGTTTAGGAGTCATGTTAAATAACTGTCATATCAAATGTTGCAGTTACTGTCATTATGAGTAAAACCCAATTTTTTATTTGTAAACCTTACCAAAATACCTGATTCTGGTAAAACTCACATAGATTCAATATAACAGGCATTTTTAAACGGATTGCAAGTTTGGTTTTGGTGTTATATTTATTCAACTTTTATATTTAGTATGACAGTTATACTGTCATATTGAGTACAAAAAAAGCGATCTTGTGTCTTTACAAACCTTACAAACTATTTTTTTCCAGTAGAACTTACAAAGATACATTTCTCCAAGCATTATTAGACATTTTGCAAGCATGGCTTAGGAGTTATGTTTAAATAACAGTCAGATTGAATGTGACAGTATACTGTTATAGTAGTTTTTTACTCAATATGCCAGTAATGTTCTTAAAATCCTGAGATAATGCGAAAAAAGTAATAAAAATGTTTTTCAACATAATTCCTACACCAAACATGCAACATGTCTAATAATAACTGGAGACATGTATATTTTGTTAGTTTTACTAGAAAATGTATCTTTTGTAAGTTTTGCAACGACGCAAGTTAGTTTTTTTAATTCAATATGACAGTATAACTGCCAAACTAAATGTAAAAGTTATATAAACATTACTCCAAAACTAAACATGCATTATGTCTAAAAATGCCGAAAATATTGTATATATGTGAGTTTTACAAGAATCAGGTAATTTGGTAAGGTTTAAAAAAACAAAAATTGGGTTTTACTTATAATGACAGTATATCTGCTACATTCAATTTGACAGTTATTTAAACATAATTTCCTAACCACACATGCAAATAGGCTAATAAAGGCTAAACCAATGCATCCTTGTGAGTTTTACTCGAAACAAATGCTATTTTAAGGCTTGCAAACACAAAAAGTAGATTTTTACTCAATATGACAGTAATGTTCTTAAAATCCTGGGATAATGTGAAATAAGCAATACAAATGTTTTTCAACATAATTCCTACACCAAACATGCAACATGTCTAATAATAACTGGAGACATGTATATTTTGTTAGTTTTACTAGAAAATGTATCTTTTGTAAGTTTTGCAACAACGCAAGTTAGTTTTTTAATTCAATATGACAGTATAACTGTCAAACTAAATGTAAAAGTTATATAAACATTACTCCAAAAATGAACATGCATTTTATCTAAAAATGCCTAAAATTTTGTATCTATGTGAGTTTTACCAGAATCAGGTAATTTGGCAAGGTTTACCAATACAAAAATGGTGTTTTTCTCATAATGACAGTATAACTGCTACATTCAATTTGACAGTTTTTTAAACATAACTTCCTAACCAAACATGCAAATAAATGGGTTATACTTGTATAGTGCTTTTCTACCTTCAAGGTACTTAAAGCGCTTTGACAGTATTTCCACATTCATCCATTCACACACACATTCACACACTGATGGCGGGAGCTGCCATGCAAGGCGCTAACCAGCAGCCATCAGGAGCAAGGGGTGAAAAGTCTTGCCCAAGGACACAATGGACGTGACTAAGATGGTAGAAGGTGGGGATTGAACCCCAGTAACCAGCAACCCTCCGAATGCTGGCACGGCCACTCTACCAACTTCGTCACGCCTAATAAAGCCTAAAACAATGCATCCTTGTAAGTTTTACTCGAAACATATGCAATTATAAGGCTTGCAAACACAAAAAGTAGTTTTTTCCTCAATTTGACAGTAATCTTCTTAAAATCCTGAGATAATGCGAAAAAAGCAATAACAATGTTTTTCAACATAATTCCTACACCAAACATGCAAAATGTCTAATAAAGCCTGGAGACATGTATCCTTGTTAGTTTTGCTAGAAATATAATCTTTTGTAAGTTTTCCAAAGACGCAAGTTAGTTTTTTTAATTCAATATGACAGTATAAAAGTCATACCAAATATGAAAGTTATATAAACATAACCCCAAAACTGAACATGCATTATGTCTTAAAATGCCTGTAATATTGTATCTATGTGAGTTTAACCAGAATCAGGTAATTTGGAAAGGTTTACAAATGCAAAAATTGGGTTTTTGTCATAATGGCAGTATATCTGCTAAATTCAATTTGACAGTTATTTAAACATATCTTCATAATAACACATGTAAATAGGCCAATAAAGCCTAAAACAATGCATCTTTGTGAGTTTTACTCGAAACATATGCTATTTTAAGGCTTGCCAAAACAAAAAGTAGTTTTTTCCTCAAAATGACAGTAATATTCTTAAAATACTGAGATAATGCGAAAAAAGCAATAAAAATGTTTTTTAACATCATTCCTACACCAAACATGCAAAATGTCTAATAATGCCTGGAGACATGTATCCTTGTTAGTTTAACTAGAAAAATAATCTTTTGTAAGTTTTGCAAAGACGCAAGTTAATTTTTTTAATTCAATATGTATAACTGTCATACCAAATATGAAAGTTATATAAACATAACTCCAAAAGTAAAGATGCATTTTGTCTAAAAATGCCTGTAATATTGTATCTATGTGAGTTTAACCAGAATCAGGTAATTTGGAAAGGTTTACAAATACAAAAATTGGGTTTTTGTCATAATGACAGTACATCTGCTAAATTCAATTTGACAGTTATTTAAACATATCTTCATAATAACACATGCAAATAGGCCAATAAAGCCTAAAACAATGCATCTTTGTGAGTTTTATTCGAAACATATGCTATTTTAAGGTTTGCCAAAACAAAAAGTAGTTTTTTCCTCAAAATGGCAGTAATGTTCTTAAAATACCGATATAATGCCAAAAAAGCAATAACAATGTTTTTCAACATAATTCCTACACCAAACATGCAAAATGTCTAATAATGCCTGAAGACATGTATCTTTGTTAGTGTTACTAGAAAAATAATCTTTTGTAAGTTTTGCAAAGACACAAGTTAGTTTTTTTAATTCAATATGAGAGTATAACCGTCATACCAAATATGAAAGTTATATGAACATAACTCCAAAAGTAAAGATGCATTAAGTCTAAAAATGCCTGTAATATTGTATCTATGTGAGTTTTACCACAATCAGGTAATTTGGTAAGGTTTTCAAAATACAAAAATTAAGTTTTTCTCATAATGACAGTAAAACTGCTACATTCAATTTGACAGTTATTTAAACATAACTTTCTAACCATACATGCAAAAAAGGCTAATAAAGCCTAAAACAATGCATCCTTGTGAGTGTTACTCGAAATATATGGTATTTTAAGGCTTGCAAACACAAAAAGTAGTTTTTTACTCAATATGACAGTAATATTCTTAAAATCCTGAGATAATGCGAAAAAAGCAAAAAAAATGTTTTTTAACATAATTCCTACACCAAACATGTAATATGTCTAATAATGCCTGGAGACATGTATCCTTGTTAGTTTTACTAGAAAAAGTATCTTTTGTAAGGTTTGCAAAGACACAAAATGTTTTTTATTTATTTAATATGACAGTATAGCTGTCATACTAAATATGAAAGTTATTTACACATAACTCCAAAATTAAACATGCATTATGTCTAAAAATGCATGTAATATTTTATATCCGTGAGTATTATCAATCCGTTATTTTGGTAAGGTTTACAAATACAAAAATTAAGGTTTTACTCATATTGACAATATAACTGCCACATTCAAAATGACAGTTATTTAAACATGACTCCTAAATCACATGCAAATTGGTTAATAATAACTGGAGGAATGTATTTTTGTGAGTTTTACTGGAAATAAATAATTTGTAAGGTTTATAAAGACACAAGTTTTTTATTTTATTTAATATGATGGTATAATTGTCATACTAAATATGAAAGTTATATAAACATAACTCCAAAACCAAACATGCAACCCGTCTAAAAATGCCTGTATTTTTGAATTTGTGTGAGTTTTACTAGAATCAAGTATTTTGGTAAGGTTTACAAATACAAAAATTAGGTTTTACTCATAATGACAGTATAACTGCCACATTCCAAATGACAGTTTTTTTAAACATAACTCCTATACCAAACATGCTAAATGGCTAATAATGCCTGGAGAATTGTATATTTACTGGAAAAAAAACATTTTGTAAGGTTTGTAAAGACACAAGTTAGTTTTTTTAACTCAAAAAGAAAGTATAACTTTCATACTAAATGTCAAAGTTATATAAACATAACTCCAAAACCAAACATGCATTATGTCTAAAAATACCTGCAATGATGTATCTATGTGAGTATTACTAGAATCAGTTGTTTTTGTAAGTTTTGCAAATACAAAATATTGGTTTTACTCTCTATGACAGTATACTGTCACATTCAATCTGACAGTTATTGAAACATAACTCCTAATACACAAATTCAAAATGACTAATAATGCCTCGAGATATATATATCTGTGTATTTTTCTGGAAAAAAATATTTTGTAAGGTTTGTAAAAACACAAGTTAGTTTTTTTTACTCAATATGACAGTATAACTGTCATACTAAATATGAAAATTATAAAAACATAACTCCAAGACCAAACTTGCAATCCGTCTAAAATTGCCTGTAATATTGAATTTTACCAGAATCAGTTGTTTTTGTAAGTTTTGCAAATACAAAATACTGGTTTTACTCACTATGACAATATACAGAAATGTGCCTTTGTGAATTTTACTGGAAAAAAAAAAGTAATGTTTGTAAAGACACAAGTTAGTTTTTTTTACTCCATATGACAGTATAACTGTCATACTAAATGTAAAAGTTATATAAACATATCTCCAAAACCAAACATGCATTATGTCTAAAAATGCTTATAATATTGTGTCAATGTGAGTTTTAGTAGAAACTTTTTTTTAAAAGTTTGCAAATACAAAATTTTGGTTTTACTCACAATGGCAGTATACTGTCACATTCAATCCTAATGTTATTTAAACATAAATTCGAAACCACAGATGCAAAATGGCTAATAATGCCTGGAGAAATGTATTTTTGTGAGTTTTACTGGACAAAAATATTTTGTAAGGTTTGTAAAGACACAAGTTAGTTTTTTTTACTCAATATAATGGTATAACTGTCTTACTAAATTTGAAAGTTTATAAACAAATCTTCAAAACCAAACATGCAATCCGTCTACAAATGCCTGTAATATTGAATCTATGTGAGTTTTACTAGAATCAGGTATTTTGTTAAGGTTTACAAATACAAAAATTAGGTTTTACTCATAATGACAGTATAACTGCCACACTCAATATGACAGTTACTTAAATATGACTCCTAAACCACACATATTGGCTAATAATCCCTGGAAAAATGTATCTTTGTGAGTTTTACTGGAAAAAACAATATTTTGTAAGGTTTGTAAAGACACAAGTTACTTTTTTTTTTACTCAATATGACAGTAAGCTCTCTTACTAAATATGAAAGTTATATAAACATAATTCCAAACTAAAACATGCATTATGTCTAAAAATGCCTGTAATATTTTTTATACATGAGTTTTACCTGAATTATGTATTTTGGTAAGGTTTACAAATACAAAAATTAGGTTTTACTCATAATGACAATATAACTGCCACATTCAAAATGACATTTATTTAAACATAACTCCTAAACCAAACATGCTCAAAGGCTAATAATGCCTGGACAAATGTATATGTGTGAGTTTTACTGGAAAACAATGCTTTGTAAGGTTTGTAAAGACACAAGTTAGTTTTTTTTTACTCAATATGATGGTATAACTGTCATACTAAATATGAAAGTTATATAAACATAACTCCAAAACCAAACATGCCTTATGTTTAAAAATGCATGCATTTTGAATCCATGTGAGTTTCACTAGAAACAGGTATTTTGGTAAGGTTTACAAATACAAAAAATAGGTTTTACTCATAATGACAGTATAACTGCCACATTCAAAATGACAGTTATTTAAACATAACTTCTAAACAAAATATGCTAATTGGCTAATAATGCCTGGAGAAAGGTATCTTTGTGAGTTTTACTGGAAAAAAAATATTTTGTAAGGTTTGTAAAGTCACTAGTTAGTTGTTTTTTTTAACTCAATTTGACAGTATAACTAACTGTCATATTAAATGTAAAAGTTATACAAACATAACTCCAAAACCAAACATGCATTATGTCTAAAAATGCCTGTAATATTGTGTCCATGTAAGTTTTACTAGAATCATATGTTTTTGTAACTTTTGCAAATAAAAATATTGGTTTTACTCACTAGGACAGTTTTAAAAATAACTGTCACATTCAATCTGACAGTTATCTCTCCTAATCCAAACATGCTAAATGGCTAGTAATGCCTGGAGAAATGAATCTTTGTGAGTTTTGCTGGGAAAAAAATATTTTGTAAGGTTTGTAAAGACACAAGTTTTATAACTGTCATAATAAATATGAAAGTTAAATAAACATAACTCCAAAACCAAACTTGCAATCGGTCTAAAAAAGCCTGTAGTATTGAATCTATGTGAGTTTTACCAGAATCAGATATTTTGGTAAGGTTTACAAATACAACACTTGGGTCATACTAATAATGACAGTATAACTGCAACATTTGATATGACAGTTATTTAGACATAACTCCTAAACCATACATGCAAAATGGCTAATAATGCCTGGAGAAATGTATCTTTGTGAGTTTTACTGGGAAAAAAATATTTTGTAAGGTTTGTAAAGACACAAGTTACTTTTTTTTACTCAATATGACAGTATAACCGTCATACTAAATTTGAAAGTTATATAAACATAACTCCAAAACCAAACATGCATTATGTCTAAAAATGCCTGTAATATTGTATCCATGTGAGTTTTACTAGAAACAGTTGTTTTTGTAAGGTTTGCAAATACAAAATATTGGCTTTACTCACTTTGACAGTATACTGTCACATTCAATCTGACTGTTATTTAAACATAGCTACTAAACCAATGTAAAATGGCTAAAAACGCCTGGAGAAATGTATCTATGTGAGTTTTACTGGAAAAAAATAATTCGTAATGTTTATAAAGACACAAATTTGTTTTTTTTTACTCAATATGACAGTATCATACCAAATGTAAAAGTATTATAAGCATAACTCCAAAACTAAACATGCATTATGTCTAAAAATGCCTGTAATATTGTATCTATGTGAGTTTTACCAGAATCAGGTAATTTGGTATGGTTTACAAATACAAAAAGTAGGTTTTACTCACTATGACAGTATACTGTCACATTCAATCTGACAGTTATTTAAACATAATGTAACTCCTAAACCGCACATAAAAAATGGCTAATAATCCCTGGAGAAATGTATCTTTGTGAGTTTTCCTGAAAAAAAAAAAAAAATTGTGATGTGTGTAAAGACACAAGTTAGTTTTTTTTACTCAATATGATTGTATAACTGTCATTCTAAATATGAAAGTTGTATAAACATAACCCTAAAACCAAACCTGCATTATGTTTAAAAATGCCTGTTTCTTCATCTTACTCGTCGTCGGCGTCGCCATGGCTGTATCTTCCGCTTTCTTCTGCTTTGTCTCCTTGTTGTGTGCGCAGTTGTGCACTGCACTCTCTAAAAGCCCTGGATGTTATTGGCACACATGCATGTACAGTAGATGGCAGTATTGCCCTGTTTAAAGAGTGTCACAACATTGCTGTTTACGGCAGACAAACTGCTTTACGGTAGACGAAAACGTGACTGCTGTTGTTTTGTGTTGTTACCGCGCTGGGAGGACGTTAATGAAACTACCTAACAATAAACCCACATAAGAAACCAAGAACTCGCCCTCGATCATTCTACAGTTATAACGTGATTGGGCAGGCATGCTGTTTATATCGTGGGAAAGCAGATGTGAATACAGGCTGTCCTCACTCAGATCAGCCTGAATTTCGGGAGATATTCGGGAGAAAATTTGTCCCGGGAGGTTTTCGGGAGAGGCGCTGAATTTCGGGAGTCTCCTGGAAAATCCAGGAGTATTGGCAAGTATGCCTAAACTACACATACAAAATGGCTAATAATGCCTGAAATAAGGCATTCTTGTGAGTTTTACTCGAAACATATGCTTTTTTAAGGCTTGCAAACACAAAAAGTATTTGGCTTCCTCTATATGACAGTAAAGTTCTTAAAATCCTGAGATAATGCGAAATAAGCAAAAACAATGTATTCCATCATAATTCCTACACCAAATAAGCAAAATGTCTAAAAATGCCTGTAATATTGAATCTGTGTGAGTTTTACTAAAATCAGTTGTTTTGGTAAGGTTTACAAATACAAAAATGAGGTTTTACTCTTTATGACAGTTATTTAAACATAACTCCATCCATCCAGCCATCCATTTTCTTCCGCTTATCCGAGGTCGGGTTGCGGGGGCTGCAGCCTAAGCAGGGAAGCCCAGACTTTCCTCTCCCCAGCCACTTCGTCCAGCTCCTCCCGGGGGATCCTGGGGCGTTCCCAGGCCAGCCGGGAGAGATAAGCTTCCCGTTTCCTGGGTCTTCCTGGGCCTCCTACCGGTCGGACGTGCCCGAAACACCGCCCTAGGGAGGCGTTCGGGTGGCATCCTGACCAGATGCCCGAACCACCTCATCTGGCTCCTCTCAAAATGGAGGAGCAATGGCTTTACTTTGAGCTCCTCCCGGATGACAGAGCTTCTCACCCTATCTCTAAGGGAGAGCCCCGCCACCCGGCGGAGGAAACTCATTTCGGCCGCTTGTACCCGTGATTTTGTCCTTTCGGCCATGACACAAAGCTCATGACCATAGGTGAGGATGGGAACGTAGATCGACCGGTAAATTGAGAGCTTTGCCTTCCGGCTCAGCTCCTTCTTCACCACAACGGATCAATACAGCGTCCGCATTACTGAAGACGCCGCACCGTTCCGCCTGTCGATCTCACGATCCACTCTTCCCTCACTCGTGAACAAGACTCTGAGGTCCTTGAACTCCTCCACTTGGGGCAAGATCTCCTCCCCAACCCGGAGATGGCACTCCACCCTTTTCCGGGCGAGAACCATGGACTCGGACTTGGAGGTGCTGATTCACATCCCAGTCACTTCACACTCGTCTGCGAACCGATCCAGTGAGGGCTGAAGATCTTGGCCAGATGAAGCCATCAGGACCACATCATCTGCAAATAGCAGAGACCTAATTCTGCAGACACGAAACCGGATCCCCTCAACGCCCTGACTGCGCCTAGAAATTCTGTCCATAAAGGTTATGAACAGAATCGGTGACAAAGGGCAGCCTTGGCGGAGTCCAACCCTCACTGGAAACGGGTCCGACTTACTGCCGGCAATGCGGACCAAGCTCTGACTCTTGCAAAGGGAGCGAACCGCCACAATAAGACAGTCCGTTACCCCATACTCTCTAAGCACTCCCCACAGGACTTCCAGGGGTAAATGGTCGAATGCCTTTTCCAAGTCCATAAAGCACATGTAGACTGGTTGGGCAAACTCCCATGCACCCTCAAGGACCCTGCCGAGAGTATAAAGCTGGTCCGCAGTTCCACGACCAGGACGTAAACCACACTGTTCCTCCTGAATCCGAGGTTCGACTATCCGGCGTAGCCTCTTCTCCAGTACACATGAATAGACCTTACCGGGAAGACTGAGGAGTGTGATCTCACGATAGTTGAAACACACCCTCTGGTTCCCCTTCTTAAAGAGAGGAACCACTACCCCGGTCTCCCAATCCAGAAGTACCGCCTCCGATGTCCACGCGATGTTGCAGAGTCTTGTCAACCAAGACAGCCCCACAGCATCCAGAGCCTTAAGGAACTCCGGACGGATCTCATCCACCCCCAGGGCGTTGCCATTGAGGAGCTTTTTAACTACCTTGGCATCCTCAGCCCCAGAAATAGGAGAGCCCACCACAGATTCCCCAGGCACTGCTTCCTCATAGGAAGACATGTTGGTGGGATTAAGGAGGTCTTCGAAGTATTCCCTCCACCGATCAATAACAGCTGCAGTAGAGGTCAGCAGCGCACCATCCTCACCATACACGTTGTTACAGTGCACTGCTGCCCCCCCCCCCCTTGAGCCGGCGGATGGTGGTCCAGAATCGCTTTGAAGCCGTCTGGAAGTCGTTTTCCATGGTTTCTCCAAACTGCTGCCATGTCCGAGTTTTTGCCTCTGCGACCGCTGAAGCCGCACTTCGCTTGGCCTGTCGGCTGCCTCTGGAGTCCCATGAGCCAAAAGGACCCGATAGGCTCTTTCTTCAGCTTGACGGCATCCCTCACTGCTGGTGTCCACCAGCGGGTTCTAGAGTTTGGTGCCACGACAGGCACCAAACTCCTTGCGGCCACAGCTCCAATCAGCCGGCTCGACAAGAGAGGCACGGAACATGGTCCACTCAGACTCAATGTCCAGCGCCTCCCTCGTGACATGTTCAAAGTTCTTTCGGAGGCGTTCCCAGCAAACCCTCACAATGCGTTTGGGCCTGCCAGGTCTGTCAGGCATCCTCCCCCACCATCGCAGCCAACTCACCACCAGGTGGTGATCGGTAGAAAGCTCCGCCCCTCTCTTCACCCGAGTGTCCAAAACATGAGACCGCAAATCCGATGACACAACTACAAAATCGATCATGGAACTGCGGCCTAGGGTGTCCTGGTGCCAAGTGCACATATGGACACCCTTATGTTTGAACTTTGTGTTTGTTATTGACAATCTGTGACGAGCACAAAAGTCCAATAACAAAACACCACTCGGGTTCAGATCCGGGCGGCCATTCTTCCCAATCACGCCTCTCCAGGTTTCACTGTTGTTGCCAAGATGAGCGTTGAAGGCCCCCAGTAGAACGAGGGAATCACCCGGTGGAGCACTTTCCAGTACTCCCTCGAGTGAATCCAAAAAGGGTGGGTACTCTGAGCTGCCGTTTGGCGCGTAAGGCCAAACAACAGTCAGGACCCGTCCCCCCACCCGAAGGCGGAGGAAAGCTACCCACTGGTCCACTGGGTTGAACTCCAACGTGCAGGCTTTGAGCCGGGGGGCAACAACAATTGCCACCCGAGCCCGTCGCCTCTCAACGCAAGCATTATAACTCCAAAACAACAAATGCTAATAATGCTTGGAAAAATGTATCTTTGTTAATTTTACTAGAATAATAATCTTTTGTAAGGTTTGCGGACACAAGTTTTTTTTTTTTTTACTCAATATGACAGTATAACTGTCATACTAAATATGAAAGTTGTATAAACATATCTCCAAAACCAAACATGCAATCCATCTAAAGATGCCTGTATTATTGAATCTATGAAAAATAGTTTTTTTACTCAATATGACAGTATAACTGTCATACTAAATCCATCCATTTTCTTCCGCTTATCCGAGGTCGGGTTGCGGGGGCAGCAGCCTAAGCAGAGAAGCCCCAGCCACTTTGTCCAGCTCTTCTCGGGGGATCCCGAGGCGTTCCCAGGCCAGCCTGAGACATAGTCTTCCCAATGTGTCCTGGGTCTTCCCCGTGGCCTCCTGCCGATCGGACTTGCCCTAACGAAAAAAGCAATAAAAATGTATTCAAACATGTGAAATGTCTAAAAATGCCTGTAATATTGAATCTATGTGAGTTTTACTAGAATCAGTTGTTTATGTAAGGTTTGCAAATACAAAAATTTGGTTTTACACATAATAACAGTATAACTGCCACATTCAATATGACATTTATTTAAACATATTTCCTAAACCACACGTGAAAAATGTCTAATAATGCCTGGAAAACATTATTTTTGTGAGTTTTACTGGAAAAACATAGTTTGTAATGTTTGTAAAGACACAAGTTAGTTTTACTCAAGATGACAGTATAACTGTCATAATACATATGAAAGTTATATAAACATAATTCCAAAACCAAACATGCATTATGTCTAAAAATACCTGTAAAATTGTATCCATGTGAGTTTTACTAGAATCATTTTTTTTTGTCGTTACTAAATCCATCCATTTTCTTCCGCTTAACCGAGGTCGGGTTTGGGGGGGCAGCAGCCTAAACAGAGAAGCCCAGACTTCCCTCTCCCCAGCCACTTCTTCCAGCTCTTCTCGGGGGATCCTGAGGCGTTCCCAGGCCAGCCGGGAGACATAATCTTCCCAATGTGTCCTGGGTCTTCCCCGTGGCCTCCTGCCGGTCGGACTTGCCCTAAACACCTCCCTCGGGAGGCGTTCGGGTGGCATCCTGAGCAGATGCCCGAACCACCTCATCTGGCTCCTCTCAATGTGGAGGAGCAGCGCTTTACTCTGAGTTCCTCCCGGATAACAGAGCTTCTTATCCTATCTCTAAGGGAGAGACCCGCCACCCGGCGGAGGAAACTCAATTTGGCCGCTTGTACCCGGGATCTTGTGTTTTCGGTCATAACCATGACCATGGGTGCAGGATGGGAATGTAGATCGACCGGTAAATTTAGAGCTTTTAATTCTGGTTCAGCTCCTTCTTCACCACAATGGATCGATATAGCGTCCTCATTACTGAAGACGCCGCACCGATCCGCCTGTGGATCTCATGATCCACTCTTCCCTCACTCGTGAACAAGACTCCTAGGTACTTGAACTCCTCCACTTGGGGCCATCTAGTATGTGCCATCGCCTCCTCAACCTGGAAATGGCACCCCACCTTTTACCGGGCGAGAACCATGGACTCGGACTTGGAGGTGCTGATTCTCATCCCAGTCGCTTCATACTCGGCCATCCAATGAGAGCTGGAGATCCTGGCCAGTTGAAGCCATCAGGACAACATCAACTGCAAAAAGCAGAGACCTAATCCTGCAACCACCAAACCGGATCCCCTCAACGCCATGACTGCAATTCTGTCCATAAAAGTTAACAACAGAATCGGTGACACTGATCATAACCGCCACAATCAGACAGTCCGATACCCCATACTCTTGTCTTTGAGCCGGGGGGACAACAAGAATTGCCACCCCAGCCTCTCATTGCTTGCAACGCCATAGTGGAAGACTGTCGAGGGAACAGGTTCCTGTACCTCGCACCTCGCACACCAGCTCAGGCTCCTTCCCTCCCAGCGAGGTGACATTTCACGTCAGAAGAGCTAGCTTATGTAGCCGATGATCGGACCGCCAAGTGCCCTGCCTTCGGCTGCCGCTCAGCTCACACTGCACCCGACCTCTATAACCCAGCCCATGAGTGGTGAGCCCATTGGAGGAGGGAACCACGTTGCTTCATTGAGCTGAGCCAGCCAACAGGCGCTCGCCATCGTGCCCCACCTCTGGGCCTGGCTCCACAGGGGAGCCACGGTGACCCGCGTCCGGGCGAGGAAAAATCTAGGACCTCGATTTGTACTTTTCATAAAGGTCTTTGAGCTGCTCTTTGGCTGATCCCTCACCAAGGACCTATTTGTCTTGGGAGAGCCTACGAGGGGGCATAGAAGCCCACAGACAGCATAGCTCCTAGGATCAGTGGGACACGCAAACTCCTCTACCACGATAAGGTGGCGGCTCAGAAAGGAGGTTATATAAACATAACTCCAAAACCAAACATTCATTATGTCTAAAAATGCCTAAAATATTGTATCTGTGTGACTTTTACTAGAATGAGTTGTTTTTGTAAGGTTTGTAAATACAAACATTTGGTTTTACTCACTATGGTAAATGGGTTATACTTGTATAGCGCTTTTCTACCTTCAAGGTACACAAAGCGCTTTGACACTATTTTTCCATTCATCCATTCACACACACACACTGATGGCGGGAGCTGGCATGCAAGGCCCTAACCACAAACCATCAGGAGCAAGGGTAAAGTGTCTCCCTCAAGGACACAACGGACGTGACGAGGTTGGTAGAAGGTGGGGATCGAACCAAGAACCCTCAGGTTGCTGGAATGGCCACTCTCCCAACTGCGCCACGCCTTCCCCATGTATACTGTCTCTGTCTCTGTATCTGACAGTTATTTAAAAACCACACATGCAAAATGGCTAATAAGAGAAATGTATCTTTGTGAGTTTTACTGGAAAAAAATATTTTGTAAGGTTTGCAAAGACACAAGTCTTTTTTTTTTTTTTTTTTACTTAATATGACAGTATAACTGTCATACTAAATATGAAAAGTTATAAACCTAACTCCAAGGTGAATTTTACTAGAATCAGGAGGTTTATAAGGTTTAAAAATACAAAAATTAGGTTTTACTCATAATGACAGTAAAACTGTCACACGCAATATGACAGTTATTTAAAAACTCCTAATCCACACAAGCAAAATGGCTATTGATGCCTGAAATAATTCATCCTTAGGAGTTTTCCTCGAAACATAAGGTTTTTTAAATCTTGCAAACACAAAAAGTAGTTTTTTACTCAATATGACAGTAATGTTCTTAAAATCCTGAGATAATACGAAAAAAGCAACAAAAAAAATGTATTCCATTATAATTCCTAAACCAAACATGCAAAATGTGTAAAAATGCCAGTAATATTGAATCAATGTATGTCTTACTAGAATCAGTTGTGTTTGAAAGGTTTGCAATTAGAAAAATTAGGGTGACAGTAAATTAAACATAACTCCTAAACTACACAGAACAATGAGCTAATATCCATCCATCCATCCATCCATCTATCCATCCAGCCATCTTCTTCCGCTTATCCGAGGTCGGGTCGCGGGGGCAGCAGCCTAAGCAGGGAAGCCCAGACTTCCCTCTCCCCAGCCCCTTCGTCCAGCTCCTCCCGGGAGATCCCGAGGCGTTCCCAGGCCAGCCGGGAGACATAGTCTTCCCAACGTGTCCTGGGTCTTCCCCGTGGCCTCCTACCGGTCGGACGTGCCCTAAACACCTCCCGAGGGAGGCGATCGGGTGGCATCCTGACCAGATGCCCGAACCACCTCATCTGGCTCCTCTCGATGTGGAGGAGCAGCGGCTTTACTTTGAGCTCCCCCCAGATGACAGAGCTTCTCACCCTATCTGTAAGGGAGAGCCCCGCCACCCGGCGGAGCGAATATTGCATGAAATAATGCATTCTTGTGAGTTTTACTCGAATCATATGCTTTTTTAAGGCTTGCAAACACAAAAAGTAGTTTTTTACTCAATATGACAGTAATGTTCTTAAAATTCTGAGATAATGCGAAAAAAGCAATAAAAATGTATTCAATCATAATTTCTAAACTAAAAATTGCAAAATGTGTAAAAATGCCTGTATTATTGAATCCATGTGAGTTTAACTAGAATCAGTTGTTTTAGTAAGGTTTGCAAGAGCAAAAATTAGGTTTTACTCTTTATGAAAGTAAACTGTCACACTCAATATGACATTTATTGAATCATAACTCCTAAACTACACATGCAAAATGTCTAATGATGCCTCAAATAATGCATTCTACGGAGTTTTACTCGAAACATATGCTTTTTCAAATCTTGCAAGCAAAAAGTAGTTTTTACTCAATATGACAGTAATGTTCTTAAAATTCTGAGATAATGCGAAAAAAGCAATAAAAATGTATTCCAACATAATTCCTAAACCAACAATGCAAAATGTCTAAAAATGCCAGTAATATTAAATCCATGTGAGTTTCACTAGAATCAGTTGTTTTAGTAAGGTTTGCAAGAGCAAAAATTATGTTTTACTCTTTATGAAAGTAAACTGTCACACTCAATATGACAGTTTTTTAATCATAACTCCTAAACCACTCATGCAAAATGGCTAATAATGTTTGAAATAATGGATCCTTGGGAGTTTTCCTCGAAACATATGCTTTCTTAAGGCTTGCAAACACAAAAAGTATTTTTTACTCAATATGACAGTAATGTTCTTAAAATCCTGAGATAATGCGAAAAAAGCAATAAAAATGTATTCAATCATAATTTCTAAACTAAACATGCAAAATGTGTAAAAATGCCTGTATTATTGAATCCATGTGAGTTTTACTAGAATCAGCTGTTTTAGTGAAGTTTGCAAAAACAAAAATTAAGTTTTACTGTTTATGAAAGTAATCTGTCACACTCAATATGACAGTTTTTTAATCATAACTCCTAAACTACTCATGCAAAATGGCTAATAATGTTTGAAATAATGGATTGTTGGGAGTTTTCCTCGAAACTTATGCTTTCTTAAGGCTTGCAAACACAAAAAGTATTTTTTTTACTCAATATGACAGTAATGTTCTTAAACTCCTGAGATACTGCGAAAAAAGCAATAAAAATGTATTCAATCATAATTTCTAAACTAAACATGCAAAATGTGTAAAAATGCCTGTATTATTGAATCCATGTGAGTTTAACTAGAATCAGTTGTTTTAGTAAGGTTTGCAAACACAAAAATTAGGTTTTACTCTTTATGAAAGTAAACTGTCACACTCAATATGACATTTATTTATTCATAACTCCTAAACTACACATGCAAAATGTCTAATGATGCCTCAAATAATGCATTCTACGGAGTTTTACCCGAAACATATGCTTTTTCAAATCTTGCAAACACAAAAAGTAGTTTTTTACTCAATATGACAGTAATATTCCTAAAATACTGAGATAATGCAAAAAAAGCAATGAAAATACATTCAATCATATTTCCTAAATCTAACATGCAAAATGTGTAAAAATGCCTGTAATATTGAATCCATGTGAGTTTTACTAGATTAGGTTGTGTTTGAAATTTTTGCAAATACAAAAATTAGGTTTTTTTCACCATGACAATGTACACTCAATATGACAGTAAAATAAACATAACTCCTAAACTACACTTAAAAATGAGCTAATATTGCCTGAAATAATGCATTCTTGTGAGTTTTACTCGAAACATATGCTTTCTTAAGGCTTGCAAACACAAAAAGTATTTTTTTTACTCAATATGACAGTAATGTTCTTAAAATCCTGAGATAATGCGAAAAAAGCAATAAAAATGTATTCAATCATAATTTCTAAACTAAACATGCAAAATGTGTAAAAATGCCTGTATTATTGAATCCATGTGAGTTTAACTAGAATCAGTTGTTTTAGTAAGGTTTGCAAACACAAAAATTAGGTTTTACTCTTCATGAAAGTAAACTGTCACACTCAATATGACATTTATTTATTCATAACTCCTAAACTACACATGCAAAATGTCTAATGATGCCTCGAAAAATGCATTCTACGGAGTTTTACTCGAAACATATGCTTTTTCAAATCTTGCAAACAAAAAGTATCTTTTTACTCAATATGACAGTAATATTCCTAAAATACTGAGATAATGCGAAAAAAGCAATGAAAATATATTCAATCATATTTCCTAAATCAAACATGCAAAATGTGTAAAAATGCCTGTGATATTGAATCAATGTGAGTTTTACTAGATTAGGTTGTGTTTGAAATTTTTGCAAATACAAAAATTAGGTTTTTTTCACCATGACTCAATATGACAGTAAATTAAATATAACTCCTAAACTACACTTAAAAATGAGCTAATATTGCCTGAAATAATTTATTCTTGTGAGTTTTACTCAAAACATATGCTTTTTTAAGGATTGCAAACACAAAAAGTAGTTTTTATTCAATATGACAGTAATGTTCTTAAAATTCTGAGATAATGCGAAAAAAGCAATACAAATGTATTCCAACATAATTCCTAAACCAACAATGAAAAATGTCTAAAAATGCCTGTAATATTAAATCCATGTGAGTTTTACTAGAATCAGTTGTTTTAGTAAGGTTTGCAAAAACAAAAATTAGGTTTTACTCTTTATGAAAGTAAACTGTCACACTCAATATGACAATTTTTTAATCATAACTCCTAAACTACTCATGCAAAATGGCTAATAATGTTTGAAATAATGGATCCTTGGGAGTTTTCCTCGAAACATATGCTTTCTTAAGGCTTGCAAACACAAAAAGTATTTTTTACTCAATATGACAGTAATGTTCTTAAAATCCTGAGATAATGCAAAAAAAGCAATAAAAATGTATTCAATCATAATTTCTAACTTAAACATGCAAAATGTGTAAAAATGCCTATTATTGAATCCATGTGAGTTTTACTAGAATCAGTTGTTTTAGTAAGGTTTGCAAAAACAAAAATTAGGTTTTACTCTTTATGAAAGTAAACTGTCACACTCAATATGACAGTTTTTTAATCATAACTCCTAAACTACTCATGCAAAATGGCTAATATTGTTTGAAATATTGGATCCTTGGGAGTTTTCCTCGAAACATATGCTTTCTTAAGGCTTGCAAACACAAAAAGTATTTTTTACTCAATATGACAGTTATGTTCTTAAAGTCCTGAGAAAATGCGAAAAAGGCAATAAAAATGTATTCAATCATAATTTCTAAACTAAACATGCAAAATTTGTAAAAATGCCTGTAATATTGAATCCATGTGAGTTTTACTAGAACCGGTTGTGTTTGAAATTTTTGCAAATAAAAAAAATTTGGTTTTTTTCACCATGACAAGTACACTCAATATAACAGTAAATAAACATAACTCCTAAACTACACATAAAAATGAGCTATTATTGCCTGAAATAATGCATTATTGTGAGTTTTACTCGAAACATATGCTTTTTTTAAGGCTTGCAAACACAAAAAGTAGTTTTTTACTCAATATGACAGTAATGTTCTTAAAATCCTGAGATAATGCGAAAAAAGCAATAAAAATGTATTCCAACATAATTCCTAAACCAACAATGTAAAATGTCTAAAAATGCCTGTAATATTAAATCCATGTGAGTTTTACTAGAATCAGTTGTTTTTGTAAGGTTTGCAAATACAAAAAATAGGTTTTACTCTATATGAGAGTATACTGTTACATTTAATATGACAGTTATTTAAACATAACTCCTAAACTACAAATGCTAAATGGCTAATGATGCCTGAAATAATGCATCCTTAGGAGTTTTACTCGAAAAATATGCTTTTTTAATCCTTGCAAACACAGAAAGTAGTTTTTACTCAATGTGACAGTAATATTCTTATAATCCTGAGATAATGCGAAAAAAGCAATAAAAATGTGTTCCATCATAATTTCTAAACCAAACATGCAAAATGTGTAAAAATGCCTGTTATATTGAATCCATGTGAGTTTTACTAGTATCAGTTGTTTTTGTAAGGTTTTCAAATACAAAAAATAGGTTTTACTTACTATGACAGTTATTTAAACTCCATGTATCTTTGTGAGTTTTACTAAAAAAAATATATTTTGAATGTTTACAAAAACAAAAGTTAGTTTTTTTTTACTCAATATGATAGTATAACTGTCATACTAAATCCATCCATTTTCTTCCGCTTATCCGAGGTCGTGTTGCGGGGGCTGCAGCCTAAGCAGAGAAGCCCAGACTTCCCTATCCCCAGCTACTTCGTCCAGCTCCTCTCGGGGGATCCCGAGGCGTTCCCAGGCCAGCCAGCTGATATAATCTTCCCAATGTGTCCTGTGTCTTCCCCGTGGCCTCCTGCCGTTTGGACTTGCCTTAACGAAAAAAGCAATACTAATGTATTCAAACACAACTCCTAAACAAAACATGTAAAATGTCTAAAATGCCTTTAATATTGAATCTATGTGAGTTTTACAAGAATCAGTTGTTTTTGTAAGGTTTGCAAATACAAAAATTAGGTTTTACACTTAACTTTATAACTCAATATGTGTGGCAGTTATACTACCACACTCAAAATGACAGTTATTTAAGCATAACTCCTAAACTACACATGACCATTTTCTAATAATGCATGAAGAAATGTATCTTTGTGAGTTTTACTAGTAACATTTTCTTTTGTAAGGTTTGCAAAGACACGAGTTAGTTTTTTTTTACTCACTTTGACAGTATACTGTCACACTCAATTTCAGTTATTTAAACATAACTCCTAAACCACACATACAAAATGGCTAATAATGTCTGTAGAAATGTATCTTTGTGAGTTTTACTGGGAAACAATATTTTGTAAGGTTTGTAAAGACACAAGTTAGTTTTTTTTTACTCAATATAACAGTATAACTGTCATACTATATATGAAAGTTATATAAACATAACTTCAAAACTACATATGAACATTTTCTAATAATGTTAGAGTTTTACTAGTAACATTTTCTTTTGTAAGGTTTGCAAAGACACAAGTTAGTTTTTTTTACTCAATATAACAGTATAACTGTCATACTATAAACACAAGTTATATAAACATAACTCCAAAACCAAACATGCATTATGTCTAAAAATTCAACACTGCAACTACACATGCACCGGATTTAAACTAAATGTCCCTGCTGCTGAGATCCGAGTTGCAGGGCTGGCCACCACGCCAACATCATCCAGGGCTCCAGAAACATTTGTAGGTCAATGCCCCACAATACAAGTAGATGCTGGAGGCACTATTCTGCCAGGACTTTTAGACACCGGGTCCCAAGTGACGCTAATGTCCGAAAGCCTATTTAATGCTCACTTTACCGAAGCTAAGCTCGAAAGGACCCCTACCCTTTTTCGTCTAAGAGCAGCTAATGGCCTGGAAATCCCCTATATCGGCTATGCGGTTCTTGATTTTGAGGTAGAGGGTGTTAAAGTTCCCGAAAGAGGAGTAGTAATTGTTGCGGATCAAAACTGTACACACCCCTTCATAATAGGTATGAATCTAATCGTGGGTTGTTGGGATGCCGTTTTTAAATGTCCTAAGACCTCTACTCTTCGGCATCTTCAAAAGCAAAAGGTGTGGAGGGAAGCTTTTGCTACATGTTCCCGTATAGAAGCTGTTGCTGCTGAAGATGGCTTGCTAGGCCACGTGAGATTGGCCTCGAAGACTAGTATTACATATCCCCCAAAGGAGATGTTGGTGCAGGGCTAACTACTGCGCCCTGCCACGCCAACTGCCGGTGCAGTTGGCGTGGCAAAATCACTGGTCGTGGTGAACAGAGGTAGGCTGCCCCTCCGTGTTTATAACCCCCATTCCTACAGTATTTCCTTAAAACGATTTGAGAAGCTAGGGCAGCTGTTCTGTGTTGATGATAGTGATGTGCATGGAGCTGAGGATCTGTGTTTATCTCTAGTAGAGGAGGGTGTGGTAGAAGTGTCACTCATTGATGCCACAGCCCAAACCAATCCAGAACTGTCCCCAGATGTTAGGGATTTGAGTGATAAGCCGGATCTGTCTGAGCAGCAACAGGTGCAGCTACGCGCCCTGCTGGCGAAGTGGGAGAAGGTGTTTGCACAACATGAGGACTTTGGAAGGACCAGTGTTGTGCAACACAGGATACTGACTGGAGATTCCGCCCCTACCAGGGAGAGATACCGACCCATCCCGCCTCTGTTGCATAAGGAAGTGAAGACACTGCATGTTTTCAGGTATGCTTGAACAGAGAGTGATAAAGGAAAGCTGCAGTCCCTGGGCAGCGCCTATAGTGTTAGTCCGCAAAAAGTTGGCGCTTTTGTGTAGACTACCGGAGGTTAAACTCAGTTACACATAAAGACGCCTTTCCGTTCCCCTGAATCGAAGAGACCCTAACTGGTCTGAGCAAATCTGAATGGTTTTCGACCTTAGACCTCGCTAGTGGGTATTGGCAAGTGGAGGTGCACCCGGACGATCGTGAAAAGACTGCATTTACAACTCTCCTCGGACTGTTCGAGTTTGAACGCATGCCATTTGGTCTATGCAATGCACCTGCCACTTTCCAACGGCTTATACGTCATTGTTTGAATGGTCAAATAGCGGAATCATTGTTGGTTTATCTTGATGACATAATACTTTTTTCTGTTGATTTCACTGCCCATCTACAGCACCTGGACCAGGTGTTTGAACGGTTGCAGCGACATGGACTTAAACTCAAGCCCTCTAAGTGCAAGCTCTTTCAGCGTGAGGTGAAATTCTTGGGACACGTGGTGGATCGGGATGGAGTGAGACCGGACTCAGGTAAAATTAAGGCAGTACAGGACTGGGCCGCTCCGACCACTGTCAAGGAAGTGAGAGCGTTTCTTGGATTGGCAGGCTATTACCAACGTTTTGTGGCTGGGTTTGCTAAAATAGCCCGTCCCCTAAATAAATGTCGGTGGGACGGCCTCACTGGCCGTCCCACCGACAAGAAGGCACAGGCCCACAAAATAGTGTGGACACCAGAGTGTCAGACGTCCTTTGAAGAGCTAAAAAAGGCTTTGACCGACAGTTGCCTGCCCGCTATGCAGACGAGAGTTCCCCCCGTTGCAGGGACTGACAACGATAATGTATGGGGGGGATGTGATGGGACACAAGTAGGGGATTTTATTTTTTTTGTTTCATTGTCATGCATGTCTGAGTGTTTTTATTGTTGTAGATTTTAATTGCATGTTTTTACATTTTACAATTTGATTGCATGTTTTGACACTTTGAGGACTTTGACTGTATTTTTAATTGCATAAGTTTATTCCTTGTGGACTTTGCTGGCATTTAAGACGTTGCCCCTTTTAGCTTGTTGCCCCTGACAACCAAAGTGCCCAATCGAACGGCACCTGAAATCAGACGCACCTGTGGAGCATTAGGGCTGCACACATTTAAAAAGGAGCGACCAGGAGGATCGTCAGGCTTGACAAGGAGGACCGGGTGAACGCGCGCAGGTTGAGAAGGAATCCCCAAGACTACCCAGCAGACCCGCAGGCTACCGAAAAGAACCCCCAGAATCCCACAATACGCAGGGGCAGAGGAAACTCTGACTCCAAAGTAAGTGTCGTGCCTTGTGGATTTGCAGGGGTATTTAACTGCCTTGGGCTGTGGGCTTGTGGCTCGTGTGTTGTGCGCTGGCTGTGTGGTTCTGTGAGCAGGAGCAATCGAACACGATTCATAAACCAAAGATGTATTATGTCTAAAAATGCCTGTAATATTTTATCCATGTGAGTTTTACTACAATCAGTTGTTTTTGTAAGGTTTGCAAATACAACAATTAGGTTTTACACATAATGACAGTATAACTGCCACACCCAATCAGTAGTTTTTTACTCGATTTGACTAATATTTTTACAATCCTGAGATAATGCAAAAAAAGCAATAAAAATGTATTGCAACATAATTCCTAAACCAACAATGCAAAATGTCTAAAAATACCTGTAATATTAAAACTATGTGACAATTACTGTAATCAGTTGTTTTTGAAAGATTTGCAAATACAAAAATTAGGTTTTACGCATAGACATATAACTGCCACCTAAATATGACAGTTGTTTAAAACATATCTCCTAAACCACACATGCAAAGTGGCTAATAATGCCTGGAGGAATGTATCTTTGTGAGTTTTACTAGAATAATGATCTTTTGTAAGGATTGCAAAGACACAAGTTAGTTTTTTTTACTCAATATGACAGTTTTACTGTCATACTAAATATGAAAGTTATATAAACATAACTCTATAACCAAACATGCATTATGTCTAAAAATGCCTGTAATATTGTATCCATGTGAGTATTACTAGAATCAGTTGTTTTTGTAAGGTTTGCAAATACAAAAATTAAGTTTTACTCACTATGCCAGTTATTTAAACATAACTCCTAAACAACAAATGCAAAATGGCTAATAATGCCTGGAGATGTATCTTTGAGTTTTACTAAAATGTTCTTTTGTAAGGTTTGCAAAGACACAAGTTAGTTTTTTTTTACTCAATATGATAGTATCACTGTCATACTAAATAAGAAAGTTGTATAAACATAATTTCAAAACTACACATGCAATCCGTCTAAAAATGCCTGTAATATTGAATCTATGTGAGTTTTACCAGAATCAGGTATTTTGGTAAGGTTTACAATTACAAAAATTAGGTTTTACTCATGACAGTATAACTGCCACATTCAATATGGCAGTTATTTAAACATAACCCCTAAACCACATGCAAAAAGGCTTATATTGCCTGGAGATGTATCTTTGTGAGTTTTACTAGAAAACATATAATTTGTAAGGTTTTTTAAAGACACAAGTTAGTTTTTTTTACTCAATATAATAGTATAACTGTCATACTAAATGTATCCATTTTCTTCCGCTTATCCGAGGTCGGGTTGCGGGGGCAGCAGCCTAAGCAGAGAAGCCCAGACTTCCCTCTCCCCAGCCACTTCGTCCAGCTCTTCTCGGGGGATCCCGAAGCGTTCCCAGGCCAGCCGGCTGACATAGTCTTCCCAATGTGTCCTGGGGCTTCCCTGTGGCCTCCTGCCGGTCGGACTTGCCCTAACGAAAAAAGCAATTAAAATGTATTCAAACACAACTCCTAAACCAAACATGTGAAATGTCTAAATGCCTGCAATATTGAATCTATATGAGTTTTACTAGAATCAGTTGTTTTTGTAAGGTTTGCAAATACAAAAATTAGGTTTAACACTTAATGACAGTATAACTGCCATACTCAATTTGACAGTTATTAAAACATAACTCCTAAACTACACATGAACATTTTCTAATAATGCATGAAGAAATGTATCTTTTGTGAGTTTTACTAGTAACATTTTCTTTTGTAAGCATTGCAAAGACACAAGTTAGTTTGTTTTACTCACTATGACTTTACTGTCACACTCAATATGACAATTATTTAAACATAAATCCTAAACCGCACATGCAAAATGGCTAATAATGCCTGTAGAAATGTATCTTTGAGTTTTACTGGGAAAAATATTTTGTAAGGTTTGTAAAGACACAAGTTAGTTGTTTTTTCTTTACTCAATATGACAGTATTACTGTAATACTAAATATGAAAGTTATATAAACACAACTCCAAAACCAAACATGCATTATGTCTAAAAATGCCTGTGATATTGTATCTGAGTTTTCCTCGAATCAATTGTTTTTGTAAGGTTTGCAAATACAAAATTTAGGTTTTACTCACTATGACAGTTATTTAAACATAAATCCTAAACAACAAATGCAAATAGCTAATAATGCTTGGAGAACTGTCTTTGTTATAGAGAGCCTGCTGACCAACAGCATCTCTGTCTGGACTGGAGCCTGCAGTGCCTGATCAGACTGGAAGTCTCTCCAGAGAGTGGTGAGGACCGCGGAAAAGATCTTCAGGAATCCTCTTCCTCTTATCCAGGAGATCGCAAAAAGCGCTGCCTGACCAGGGCTCAAAAAATTTGCAAAGACTCCTCCCACCCCCACCAAGGACTGTTTTCACTGCTGGACTCTAGAAAGAGGTTCCGCAGACTCCGAAGCAGAACCTCCAGCTTCTTCCCTCAGGCCGTAAGACTCTTGAACGCATTATAATTAAATTATCCCCTCAACTCCCCTCAAAATGGATTAACTCGCTGGAATAAACAAAAAGCAATATAACATACACCCATAAACGTGGGCGCATGTGGAAAAAGTGCAATATATTTATCTGCACAGTAATCTTTTTATTTATTTATATATATTTAAGTATATTTATTTATTTTATATATATATTTATATATTATTTTTATTTATTTATTTATTTATAAATGCACCTTATTGCTTTTTTATCCTGCACTACCATGAGCTTATGTAACGAAATTGTGTTATCTATGCTGTAAAGTTCAAATTTGAATGACAATAAAAAGAAAGTCTAAGTCTTTACCAGAATAATGATCTTTTGTAAGGTTTGCAAAGACGCAAGTTATTTGTTTTTTTTACTCAATATGACAGTATAACTGTCATACTAAATATGAAAGTTGTAAAAACATAACTCCAAAACCAAACAAGCAATCCGTCTACAAATGCATGTAATATTCAATCTATGTGAGTTTTACCAGAATCAGGTATTTTGGTAAGGTTTACAATTACAAAAATTAGGTTTTACTCATGACAGTATACCTGCCACATTCAATTTGACATTTATTTAAACATAACTCCTAAACCACACATGCACAATGGCTAATAATACCTGGGGAAATGTCTCTTTGTGAGTTTTACTAGAAAAAATATATTGTGTAAGGTTTGTAAAGACACAAGTTAGTTTTTTTTACTCAATATAACAGTATAGCTGTCATACTATATATAAATAAATAAATGGGTTGTACTTGTATAGCGCTTTTCTACCTTCAAGGTACTCAAAGCGCTTTGACACTACTTCCACATTTACCCATTCACACACTGATGGAGGGAGCTGCCATGCAAGGCGCTAACCAGCACCCATCAGGAGCAAGGGTGAAGTGTCTTGCTCAGGACACAACGGACATGACGAGGTTGGTACTAGGTGGGGATTGAACCAGGGACCCTCGGGTCTCGCACGGCCATTCTTCCACTGCGCCAAACATTACTCCAAAACCAAATATGTATTATGTCTAAAAATGCCTGTAATATTGTATCTGTGTGAGTTTTACTAGAATACGTTGTTTTTTTAAGGTTTTCAAATACCAAAATTAGTTTTTTTTTACTTTGACAGTTATTTAAACATAACTCCTAAACAACAAATGCAAAATAATGCTTGGAGAGATGTATCGTTGTTATAGCGAGCCTGCTGACCAACAGCATCTCTGTCTGGACTGGAGCCTGCAGTGCCTCAGACTGGAAGTATCTCCAGAGAGTGGTGAGGACGGCGGAAAAGATCATCAGGACTCCTCTTCCTCCTATCCAGGAGATCGCAAAAAGTGCTGCCTGACCAGGGCTCAGAAAATTTGCAAAGACTCCTCCCACCCCCACCAAGGACAGTTTTCACTGCTGGACTCTAGAAAGAGGTTCCGCAGCCTCCGAAGCAGAACCTCCAGCTTCTGTAGCAGCTTCTTCCCTCAGGCCGTAAGACTCTTGAACGCATCATAATTAAATTATCTCAACTCCCCTCAAAATGAATTGACTCGCTGGAATGAAATAAACAATATAACATACACCCATAAACGTGGGCGCATGTGGAAAAAGTGCAATATATTTATCTGCACAGTAATCTATTTATCTATTTATATCTATGTATATATATTTATTTATTATATATATGTATATATATATATATATATATATATATATATATATATATATATAGTATTTATATATTATTTATATATATTTATTTATCAAAATATGCACCTTATTGCTTTTTTATCCTGCACTACGACATTTCGTTCTTATCTGTGCTGTAAAGTTCAAATTTGAATGACAATAAAAAGAAAGTCTAAGTCTTTACCAGAATAATGATCTTTTGTAAGGTTTGCAAAGACGCAAGTTATTTGTTTTTTTTACTCAATATGACAGTATAACTGTCATACTAAATATGAAAGTTGTAAAAACATAACTCCAAAACCAAACAAGCAATCCGTCTAAAAATGCATGTAATATTCAATCTATGTGAGTTTTACCAGAATCAGGTATTTTGGTAAGGTTTACAATTACAAAAATTAGGTTTTACTCATGACAGTATACCTGCCACATTCAATTTGACATTTATTTAAACATAACTCCTAAACCACACATGCACAATGGCTAATAATACCTGGGGAAATGTCTCTTTGTGAGTTTTACTAGAAAAAATATATTGTGTAAGGTTTGTAAAGACACAAGTTAGTTTTTTTTACTCAATATGACAGTATAGCTGTAAATAAATAAATAAATAAATGGGTTGTACTTGTACAGCGCTTTTCTACCTTCAAGGTACTCAAAGCGCTTTGACACTACTTCCACATTTACCCATTCACACACTGATGGAGGGAGCTGCCATGCAAGGCGCTAACCAGCACCCATCAGGAGCAAGGGTGAAGTGTCTTGTTCAGGACACAACGGACATGACGAGGTTGGTACTAGGTGGGGATTGAACCTGGGACCCTCGGGTCGCGCACGGCCATTCTTCCACTGCGCCAAACATTACTCCAAAACCAATGTCTAAAAATGCCTGTAATATTGTATCTGTGTGAGTTTTACTAGAATCAGTTGTTTTTGTAAGGTTTTCAAATACCAAAATTAGGTTTTATTTACTTTGACTGTTATTTAAACATAACTCCTAAACAACAAATGCAAAATAGCTAATAATGCTTGGAGAGATGTATCGTTGTTATAGCGAGCCTGCTGACCAACAGTATCTCTGTCTGGACTGGAGCCTGCAGTGCCTCAGACTGGAAGTATCTCCAGAGAGTGGTGAGGACGGCGGAAAAGATCATCAGGACTCCTCTTCCTCCTATCCAGGAGATCGCAAAAAGTGCTGCCTCACCAGGGCTCAGAAAATTTGCAAAGACTCCTCCCACCCCCACCAAGGACAGTTTTCACTGCTGGACTCTAGAAAGAGGTTCCGCAGCCTCCGAAGCAGAACCTCCAGCTTCTGTAGCAGCTTCTTCCCTCAGGCCGTAAGACTCTTGAACGCATCATAATTAAATTATCTCCTCAACTCCCCTCAAAATGAATTAACTCGCTGGAATGAAATAAACAATATAACATACACCCATAAACGTGGGCGCATGTGAAAAAAGTGCAATATATTTATCTGCACAGTAATCTATTTATCTATTTATATATATTTATATATATTTATTTATTATATATATATATATGTATATATATATACATATATATATATATATATATATATATATATATATAGTATTTATATATTATTTATATATATTTATTTATCGAAATATGCACCTTATTGCTTTTTTATCCTGCACTACGACATTTCGTTCTTATCTGTGCTGTAAAGTTCAAAGTGGAATGACAATAAAAAGAAAGTCTAAGTCTAAGTCTTTACTAGAATAACGATCTTTTGTAAGGTTTGCAAAGACACAAGTTAGGTTTTTTTTTACTCAATGGTAATATACAGTATAACTGTCATACTAAATATGAAAGTTGTATAATCAAAACTCCAAAACCAAACATGCAATCCGTCTAAAAATGCATGTAATAATGAATCTATGTGAGTTTTACCAGAATCAGGTATTTTGGTAAGGTTTACAATTACAAAATTTAGGTTTCACTCATAATGACAGTATAACTGCCACATTCAATTTGACATCTATTTAAACATAACTCCTAAACCACAAATGCACAATGGCTATTAATGCCTGGAGAAATGTCTCTTTGTGAGTTTTACTGGAAAAAAAATATTTCGTAATGTTTGTACCGACACAAGTGCGTTTTTTTTACTCAATATGACAGTGTTACTGTCATACTAAATATGGAAGTTATATAAACATAACTCCAAAACCAAACATGCATTATCTCTAAAAATGCCTGTAATTTTGTATCCATGTGAGTTTTACTAGAATCAGTTGTTTTTGTAAGGTTTGCAAATACAAAATATGGGTTTTACTCACAGTATACTGTCACACTCAATCTGACAGTTATTTAAACATAACTCCTAAACCACACATGCCAAATGGCTAATAATGCCTGGAGAAATGTCTCTTTGTGAGTTTTGCAGGAAAAAAAATATTTTGTAAGGTTTGTAAAGACACAAGTTAGTTTTTATTACTCAATATGACAGTATTACTGTAATACTAAATATGAAAGTTATATACACACAACTCCAAAATCAAACATGCATCATGTCTAAAAATGCCTGCAATATTGCATCCATGTGAGTTTTACTAGAATCAGTTGTTTTTGTAAGGTTTTTGCAAATACAAAAATTAGGTTTTACTCACTATGACAGTTATTTAAACATAACTCCTAAACAACAAATGCAAAATGACTAATAATGCTTGGAGAAATGTATCTTTGTTAGATTAACTAAAACAATGATCTTTTTTATGGTTTGCAAAGAAACACATTTTAGTTTTTTGTACTCAATATGATAGTATAACTGTTATACTAAATATGAAAGTTGTATAAACATAACCCCAAAACCAAACATGTAATCTGTCTAAAAATGCCTGTAATATTGAATATTTGTGAGTTTTACCAGAATCAGGTATTTTGGTAAGGTTTACAATTACAAAAATTAGGTCATGATGACAGTATTACTGCCACATTCAATATGACAGTTATTTAAACATAACTCCTAAACCACACATGCAAAATGGCTAATAATGCCTGTAGATATGTATCTTTGTGAGTTTTACTAGAAAAAATATATTTTGTAAGTTAGTTTTTTTTACTTAATATGACAGTATAACTGTCATACTAAATCCATCCATTTTCTTCCGCTTATCCGAGGTCCGGTTGCAGGGGCAGCAGCCTAAGCAGAGAAGCCCGGACTTCCCTATCCCCAACCACTTCGTCCAGCTCATCTCGGGGGATCCCGAGGCGTTCGACAGCCCAGCCAGGAGACATAGTCTTCCCAATGTGTCCTGGGTCTTCCCCGCGGCCTCCTGCCCGTCGGACTTGCCCTAATGAAAAAAGCAATACAAATGTATTCAAACACAACTCTAAACCAAACATGTAAAATGTCTAAAAATGCCTGTAATATTGAATCTATGTGAGTTTTACCAGAATCAGGTATTGTGGTAAGGTTAACATTTACAAAAATTAGGTTTTACTCATAATAACAGTATAACTGCCACATTCAATTTGACATTTATTTAAACATAACTCCTAAACCACATGTGCACAATGGCTAATAATGCCTGGAGAAATGTCTCTTTGTGAGTTTTACTGGAAAAAAAAATATTTTTTAAGGTTTGTACAGATACAAGTTAGTTTTTTTAATTCAATATGACAGTATTACTGTCATACAAAATATGAAAAATATATAAACATTACTCCAAAACCAAACATGCATTATGTCTAAAAATGCCCGTAATCAGGGCCGGCCCGTGGCATAGGCTGTATAGGCAAATGCTAAGGGCGCCGTTCATCAGGGGGCGCCACGCCAGTGCCACAAATGTTGGAGAAAAAAAAAAAGAAAAAAAAGTTGGTACTATTATTTCTAAATACAAAAAATAATCCCACGTTAATTAAAATGCAAATTAAAGCCTATTTAATAGAAATATTATTTGTTACAACATTACGCCCCCCCCCCTTCCCCCCGCACGGTCCCCCCCCCCCCCCCCCCTTTCCCGTATCATGACTCTTTTTGGACGTCACCACATCAAAAAATCAACACAAGATGTCAAAACGGCCAAAACTGTCAGGTGCCCAGGGAAGAAAAAAGAGAAAAGAAGAGGAGGAGAAACGAGAAAAGACAGAGGTAGCAGGTAGGTAACGTTAGCCTACATGAAATTATTTGTCTGTTACAGAATGTGATAGTAACCTGGCTTTTTAGCATTAAGCTAATGTTACATGATTCGGCAATTGCTAATCAATAAATAGCTAGTTCTGTTTTAACGTCGGGTTAATATTGTGGAGGGGGCTAAATTGTTATGGAAAATAATAATGTAACGTTAGGTAATTACAGTACTCCCACCTTACATTCCTCAGGGACATTTGTATTAGATCTTTTAAGCAGGTGTTTTTGTTTACATTGTTATTGCCTTCTGGTTAGCTAATGTTTGCCCTGCAGGTAATAGTCACTTTTCCACCCCTTTATATATTAGGTATAGTTGTAAGCAGAGGTGGCTAGAGTAGCCAGAAATTGTACTCAAGTAAGAGTACTGTTACTTTAGAGATTTATTACTCAAGTAAAAGTAAGGAGTAGTCACCCAAATATTTACTTGAGTAAAAGTAAAAAGTATGTTGTGAAAAAACTACTCAAGTACTGAGTAACTGATGAGTAACATACACACACACACACACATATATATATATATATATATATATATATATATATATATATATATATATATATATATATATATATATACATACATATACATTGATATATACAGTATATAATTTATATGTAATTATTTTGCTGTTTTTGTTTACATGTTAAAGATGTTTTAATGAATATACATGCATGTTTAACATATAGATTATTTTCTTTCATGCAGACTAGAATATAAATTGGTGTATTACCTGATTCTGATGACTTGCGTTGACTGTAATCAGACAGTAGTGATGATAACGTCCACGTTTTCAAATGGAGGAGAAGAAAAGTTCCTCCTTTCTGTCTAATACCACATGAAAGTGGTTGGTTTTTGGCACCTTGTTTGTCCAGCTTCCATATTCGTTTTTATACACTTTACAAGAAATATATTGGCGTCAAACTCCGTAGCTTGCTAGCTTGTTTGCGCTGGCTTTCGGAGACTCTTGTTTTGAAAGCGCAGGCGGGATGGAGCGGCATTTTTATTGTGAAGACAGGAACGTCCTCATGTGCGGTCAGTCTTGAGGCTTTTGACGGGATGTACGGTTGAAATAAAAAAAGTATATTTTTTCCTTCACACTTTTGATTGATTGATTGGAACTTTTATGATTAGATTGCACAGTACAGTAAATATTCCGTACAATTGACCACTAAATGGTAACACCCCAATAAGTTTTTCAACTTGTTTAAGTCAGGTCATGTGACCACCTGGCTCTGTTTGATTGGTCCAACGTCACCAGTGACTGCATCTGATTGGTGGAACGAAGTGAAACGTCACCAGTAAGGCAGGCACTTTGAAGGTCTGTCTGACAGACCAAAACAAACAAAGCGTGCATTAACAGATCGATAAAAATTAGTAGCGAGTAGCGAGCTGAATGTAGATAAAAGTAGCGGAGTAAAAGTAGCGTTCCTTCTCTATAAATATACTTAAGTAAAAGTAAAAGTATGTTGCATTAAAACTACTCTTAGAAGTACAATTTATCCCAAAATTTACTCAAGTAGATGTAACGGAGTAAATGTAGCGCGTTACTACCCACCTCTGGTTGTAAGTAAAAAAAAAGGTCAAAGACAAAGCTATTCGGTTTCTTGTGAGTATATACACTTCACTGCCGATGTGGGGGGGCGCCACCTAAAATCTTGCCTAGGGCGCCAGATTGGTTAGGGCGGGCCTGCCCGTAATATTGTATCCATGTGAGTTTTAGTAGAATCATTTGTTTTCATAAGGTTTGCAATTACAAAATATGGGTTTTACTCACTATGACAGTATACTGTCACACTCAATCTGACGATTATTTAAACATAAATCCTAAACCACACATGCAAAATGGCTAATAATGCCTTGAGTTATGTATCTTTGTGAGTTTTACTAGAAAAAATATATTTTGTAATGTTTGCAAATACCCAAGTTATTTTTTTACTTAATATGACAGTATAACTGTCATACTAAATCCATCCATTTTCTTCCTGCTTATCCGAGGTCAGGTTGCGGGGGCAGCAGCCTAAGCAGAGAAGCCCAGACTTTCCTCTCCCCAGCCACAAGGGACGGCGTGGCGCAGTGGAAGAGTGGCCGTGCGCGACCCGAGGGTCCCTGGTTCAATCCCCACCTAGTACCAACCTCGTCATGTCCGTTGTGTCCTGAGCAAGACACTTCACCCTTGCTCTTGATGGGTGCTGGTAGCGCCTTGCATGGCAGCTCCCTCCATCAGTGTGTGAATGTGTGTGTGAATGGGTAAATGTGGAAGTAGTGTCAAAGCGCTTTGAGTACCTTGAAGGTAGAAAAGCGCTATACAAGTACAACCCATTATCATTATCATTATCACTTTGTCCAGCTCTTCTCGGGACAAATATATAAATTGTATAAATTGTATAAATTGTATAAATTGAAACAAAATAGAAACATATTACAATAGAATAAAAATAAAAAGCAACAATGAGAATAAAAAATAAAAAATGTATTCAAACACAACTCCTAAACCAAACATGTAAAATGTCTAAAAATGCCTGTAAAATTGAATCTATGTTTTACTAGAATCAGTTGTTTTTATAAGGTTTGCAAATACAAAATTAGGTTTTACACATAATGACAGTATAACTGCCACACTCAATATGACAGTTATTTAAACATAATTCCTAAACCACACATGAAAAATGTCTAATAATGCGTGAAGAAATGTATCTTTGTGATTTTTATTAGAAACGTTTTCTTTTGTGAGGTTTGCAAAGAAACAAGTTAGTTTTTTTTACTCAATATGACTGCCACACTCACTATGACAGTTATTTAAACATAACTCCTAAACTCATACTTGCCAACATTGAGACCTCCGATTTCAGTATATATATATATATATATATATATATATATATATATATATATATATATATATATATATATATATACACACACATATATAAAAAAAACTTGACTTTCAGTGAATTCTAGCTATATATATATATATATATATATATATATATATATATATATATATATATATATATATGTATGTGTGGGGAAAAAAATCACAAGACTACTTCATCTCTACAGGCCTGTTTCATGAGGGGTTCCCTCAATCATCAGGAGATATAAGACATATATATATATATATTTATATATATATATAAAATAAATACTTGAATTTCAGTTTTCATTTATTTACACATATACACACACCTAACACTCATCTACTCATTGTTGAGTTAAGGGTTGAATTGTCCATCCTTGTTCTATTCTCTGTCACTATTTTTATAACCATGCTGAACACCCTCTCTGATGATGCATTGCTGTGTGGCACGCACAAAAGTGCTTTCATCAAATGCACGAGAGTCTGGAATTTTCCATCCCTCCCGAGCATGGCCAAAAACCGGTCAATCTTTGCTTCCTGAGGAAGATCTTCACTGCCAAGCACTTGGTATTCCACTACTTCTTCCCGGAGGCTATCTAGGTCCAATCGCAGCTGCGGCTTGGAACTTATAAGCGTGTTTCTTCATCTTACTCGTCGTCGGCGTCGCCATGGCTGTATCTTCCGCGTTCTTCTGCTTTGTCTCCTTGTTGTGTGCGCAGTTGTGCACTGCATTCTCTAAAAGCCCTGGATGTTATTGTCACATATGCATGTACAGTAGATGGCAGTATTGCCCTGTTTAAAGAGTGTCACAACATTGCTGTTTACGGCAGACAAACTGCTTTACGGTAGACGAAAACGTGACTGCTGTTGTTTTGTGTTGTTACCGCGCTGGGAGGACGTTAATGAAACTACCTAACAATAAACCCACATAAGAAACCAAGAACTCGCCCTCGATCATTCTACAGTTATAACGTGATTGGGCAGGCATGCTGTTTATATCGTGGGAAAGCAGACGTGAATACAGGCTGTCCTCACTCAGATCAGCCTGAATTTCGGGAGATTTTCGGGAGAAAATTTGTCCCGGGAGGTTTTCGTGAGATGCGCTGAATTTCGGGAGTCTCCTGGAAAATCCAGGAGTATTGGCAAGTATGCCTGAACTACACATAAAAAATGGCTAATAATGCCTGAAATAAGGCATTCTTGTGAGTTTTACTCGAAACATATGCTTTTTTAAGGCTTGCAAACACAAAAAGTATTTGGTTTCCTCTATATGACAGTAAAGTTCTTAAAATCCTGAGATAATGCGAAATAAGCAAAAACAATGTATTCCATCATAATTCCTACACCAAATAAGCAAAATGTCTAAAAATGCCTGTAATATTGAATCTGTGTGAGTTTTACTAAAATCAGTTGTTTTGGTAAGGTTTACAAATACAAAAATGAGGTTTTACTCTTTATGACAGTTATTTAAACATAACTCCATCCATCCAGCCATCCATTTTCTTCCGCTTATCCGAGGTCGGGTTGCGGGGGCTGCAGCCTAAGCAGGGAAGCCCAGACTTTCCTCTCCCCAGCCACTTCGTCCAGCTCCTCCCGGGGGATCCTGGGGCGTTCCAGGCCAGCCGGGAGAGATAAGCTTCCCGTTTCCTGGGTCTTCCTGGGCCTCCTACCGGTCGGACGTGCCCGAAACACCTCCCTAGGGAGGCGTTCGGGTGGCATCCTGACCAGATGCCCGAACCACCTCATCTGGCTCCTCTCGAAATGGAGGAGCAATGGCTTTACTTTGAGCTCCTCCCGGATGACAGAGCTTCTCACCCTATCTCTAAGGGAGAGCCCCGCCACCCGGCGGAGGAAACTCATTTCGGCCGCTTGTACCCGTGATTTTGTCCTTTTGGCCATGACACAAAGCTCATGACCATAGGTGAGGATGGGAACGTAGATCGAACCGGTAAATCGAGAGCTTTGCCTTCCGGCTCAGCTCCTTCTTCACCACAACGGATCAATACAGCGTCCGCATTACTGAAGACGCCGCACCGTTCCGCCTGTCGATCTCACGATCCACTCTTCCCTCACTCGTGAACAAGACTCTGAGGTCCTTGAACTCCTCCACTTGGGGCAAGATCTCCTCCCCAACCCGGAGATGGCACTCCACCCTTTTCCGGGCGAGAACCATGGACTCGGACTTGGAGGTGCTGATTCACATCCCAGTCACTTCACACTCGTCTGCGAACCGATCCAGTGAGGGTTGAAGATCTTGGCCAGATTAAGCCATCAGGACCACATCATCTGCAAATAGCAGAGACCTAATCCTGCAGACACCAAACCGGATCCCCTCAACGCCCTGACTGCGCCTAGAAATTCTGTCCATAAAGGTTATGAACAGAATCGGTGACAAAGGGCAGCCTTGGCGGAGTCCAACCCTCACTGGAAACGGGTCCGACTTACTGCCGGCAATGCGGACCAAGCTCTGACTCTTGCAAAGGGAGCGAACCGCCACAATAAGACAGTCCCTTACCCCATACTCTCTAAGCACTCCCCACAGGACTTCCAGGGGTAAATGGTCGAATGCCTTCTCCAAGTCCATAAAGCACATGTAGACTGGTTGGGCAAACTCCCATGCACCCTCAAGGACCCTGCCGAGAGTATAAAGCTGGTCCGCAGTTCCACGACCAGGACGTAAACCACACTGTTCCTCCTGAATCCGAGGTTCGACTATCCGGCGTAGCCTCTTCTCCAGTACACATGAATAGACCTTACCGGGAAGACTGAGGAGTGTGATCTCACGATTGTTGAAACACACCCTCTGGTTCCCCTTCTTAAAGAGAGGAACCACCACCCCGGTCTCCCAATCCAGAAGTACCGCCCCCGATGTCCACGAGATGTTGCAGAGTCTTGTCAACCAAGACAGCCCCACAGCATCCAGAGCCTTAAGGAACTCCGGACGGATCTCATCCACCCCCAGGGCGTTGCCATTGAGGAGCTTTTTAACTACCTTGGCATCCTCAGCCCCAGAAATAGGAGAGCCCACCACAGATTCCCCAGGCAATGCTTCCGCATAGGAAGACATGTTGGTGGGATTAAGGAGGTCTTCGAAGTATTCCCTCCACCGATCAATAACAGCTGCAGTAGAGGTCAGCAGCGCACCATCCTCACCATACACGGTGTTACAGTGCACTGCTGCCCCCCCTTGAGCCGGCGGATGGTGGTCCAGAATCGCTTCGAAGCCGTCTGGAAGTCGTTTTCCATGGCTTCTCCAAACTCCTCCCATGTCCGAGTTTTTGCCTCTGCGACCGCTGAAGCCGCACTTCGCTTGGCCTGTCGGCTGCCTCTGGAGTCCCATGAGCCAAAAGGACCCGATAGGCTCTTTCTTCAGCTTGACGGCATCCCTCACTGCTGGTGTCCACCAGCGGGTTCTAGGATTACCGCCACGACAGGCACCAAACTCCTTGCGGCCACAGCTCCAATCAGCCGGCTCGACAAGAGAGGCACGGAACATGGTCCACTCAGACTCAATGTCCAGCGCCTCCCTCGTGACATGTTCAAAGTTCTTCCGGAGGCGTTCCCAGCAAACCCTCACAATGCGTTTGGGCCTGCCAGGTCTGTCAGGCATCCTCCCCCACCATCGCAGCCAACTCACCACCAGGTGGTGATCGGTAGAAAGCTCCGCCCCTCTCTTCACCCGAGTGTCCAAAACATGAGACCGCAAATCCGATGACACAACTACAAAATCGATCATGGAACTGCGGCCTAGGGTGTCCTGGTGCCAAGTGCACATATGGACACCCTTATGTTTGAACTTGGTGTTTGTTATTGACAATGTGTGACGAGCACAAAAGTCCAATAACAAAACACCACTCGGGTTCAGATCCGGGCGGCCATTCTTCCCAATCACGCCTCTCCAGGTTTCACTGTTGTTGCCAAGATGAGCGTTGAAGGCCCCCAGTAGAACGAGGGAATCACCCGGTGGAGCACTTTCCAGTACTCCCTCGAGTGAATCCAAAAAGGGTGGGTACTCTGAGCTGCCGTTTGGCGCGTAAGGCCAAACAACAGTCAGGACCCGTCCCCCCACCCGAAGGCGGAGGAAAGCTACCCACTGGTCCACTGGGTTGAACTCCAACGTGCAGGCTTTGAGCCGGGGGGCAACAAGAATTGCCACCCGAGCCCGTCGCCTCTCAACGCAAGCATTATAACTCCAAAACAACAAATGCTAATAATGCTTGGAAAAATGTATCTTTGTTAATTTTACTAGAATAATAATCTTTTGTAAGGTTTGCAGACACAAGTTTTTGTTTTTTTACTCAATATGACAGTATAACTGTCATACTAAATATGAAAGTTGTATAAACATATCTCCAAAACCAAACATGCAATCCATCTAAAGATGCCTGTAATATTGAATCTATGAAAAATAGTTTTTTTACTCAATATGACAGTATAACTGTCATACTAAATCCATCCATTTTCTTCCGCTTATCCGAGGTCGGGTTGCGGGGGCAGCAGCCTAAGCAGAGAAGCCCCAGCCACTTTGTCCAGCTCTTCTCGGGGGATCCCGAGGCGTTCCCAGGCCAGCCTGAGACATAGTCTTCCCAATGTGTCCTGGGTCTTCCCCGTGGCCTTCCTTGCCCTAACGAAAAAAGCAATAAAATGTATTCAAACATGTGAAATGTCTAAAAATGCCTGTAATATTGAATCTATGTGAGTACAAAAATTTGGTTTTACACATAATAACAGTATAACTGCCACATTCAATATGACAGTTATTTAAACATATTTCCTAAACCACACATGAAAAATGTCTAATAATGCCTGGAAAACATTATTTTTGTGAGTTTTACTGGAAAAACATAGTTTGTAATGTTTGTAAAGACACAAGTTAGTTTTACTCAAGATGACAGTATAACTGTCATAATACATATGAAAGTTATATAAACATAATTCCAAAACCAAACATGCATTATGTCTAAAAATACCTGTAAAATTGTATCCATGTGAGTTTTACTAGAATCATTTTTTGTTGTCGTTACTAAATCCATCCATTTTCTTCCGCTTAACCAAGGTCGGGTTGCGGGGGCAGCAGCCTAAACAGAGAAGCCCAGACTTCCCTCTCCCCAGCCACTTCTTCCAGCTCTTCTCGGGGGATCCTGAGGCGTTCCCAGGCCAGCCGGGAGACATAATCTTCCCAATGTGTCCTGGGTCTTCCCCGTGGCCTCCTGCCGGTCGGACTTGCCCTAAACACCTCCCTCGGGAGGCGTTCGGGTGGCATCCTGAGCAGATGCCCGAACCACCTCATCTGGCTCCTCTCAATGTGGAGGAGCAGCGCTTTACTCTGAGTTCCTCCCGGATGACAGAGCTTCGGGAGAGACCCGCCACCCGGCAGAGGAAACTCAATTTGGCCGCTTGTCTTTGATATTGTCTTTTCGGTCATAACCATGACCATGGGTGCAGGATGGGAATGTAGATCGACCGGTAAATTTAGAGCTTTTAATTCTGGCTCAGCTCCTTCTTCACCACAATGGATCGATATAGCGTCCTCATTACTGAAGACGCCGCACCGATCCGCCTGTGGATCTCATGATCCACTCTTCCCTCACTCGTGAACAAGACTCCTAGGTACTTGAACTCCTCCACTTGGGGCCATCTAGTATGTGCCATCGCCTCCTCAACTTGGAAATGGCACCCCACCCTTTACCGGGCGAGAACCATGGACTCGGACTTGGAGGTGCTGATTCTCATCCCAGTCGCTTCATACTCGGCCATCCAATGGAGATCCTGGCCAGTTGAAGCCATCAGGACCACATCAACTGCAAAAAGCAGAGACCTAATCCTGCAACCACCAAACCGGATCCCCTCAACGCCATGACTGCAATTCTGTCCATAAAAGTTAACAACAGAATCGGTGACAAAGGGCAGCCTTGGTGGACCAAGGCTGCCCTACACTGATCATACAGGGAGCGACCCGCCACAATAAGACAGTCCGATACCCCATACTCTTGTCTTTGAGCCGGGGGGACAACAAGAATTGCCACCCCAGCCTCTCATTGTTTGCAACGCCATAGTGGAAGAGAGTCCAGCCCCTCTCGAGAGAACAGGTTCCTGTGCGTCGAAGTGAGTCCAACTATATCTAGCCGGAACTTATCCATCTCGCACACCAGCTCAGGCTCCTTCCCTCCCAGCGAGGTGACATTTCACGTCAGAAGAGCTAGCTTATGTAGCCGATGATCGGACCGCCAAGTGCCCTGCCTTTGGCTGCCGCTCAGCTCACACTGCACCCGACCTCTATAACCCAGCCCATGAGTGGTGAGCCCATTGGAGGAGGGAACCACGTTGCTTCATTGAGCTGAGCCAGCCAACAGGCGCTCGCCATCGTGCCCCACCTCTGGGCCTGGCTCCACAGGGGAGCCACGGTGACCCGCATCCGGGCGAGGAAAAATCTAGGACCTCGATTTGTACTTTTCATAAAGGTCTTTGAGCTGCTCTTTGTCTGATCCCTCACCTAGGACCTATTTGTCTTGGGAGAGCCTACGAGGGGGCATAGAAGCCCACAGACAGCATAGCTCCTAGGATCAGTGGGCCCCGCAAACTCCTCTACCACGATAAGGTGGCGGCTCAGAAAGGAGGTTATGTAAACATAACTCCAAAACCAAACATGCATTATGTCTAAAAATGCCTAAAATATTGTACCTGTGTGACTTTTACTAGAATGGGTTGTTTTTGTAAGGTTTGTAAATACAAACATTTGGTTTTACTCACTATGGTAAATGGGCTATACTTGTATAGCGCTTTTCTACCTTCAAGGTACACAAAGCGCTTTGACACTATTTTTACATTCATCCATTCACACACACATTCACACACTGATGGCGGAAGCTGGCATGCAAGGCCCTAACCACAGCCCATCAGGAGCAAGGGTAAAGTGTCTCCCTCAAGGACACAACGGACGTGACGAGGTTGGTAGAAGGTGGGGATCGAACCAAGAACCCTCAGGTTGCTGGAACGGCCACTCTCCCAACTGCGCCACGCCTTCCCCATGTATACTGTCTCTGTCTCTGTATCTGACAGTTATTTAAACATAATTCCGAAACCACACATGCAAAATGGCTAATAAGAGAAATGTATCTTTGTGAGTTTTACTGGAAAAAAATATTTTGTAAGGTTTGCAAAGACACGTCTTTTTTTTTTTTTTTTTTACTTAATATGACAGTATAACTGTCATACTAAATATGAAAAGTTATAAACCTAACTCCAAAACCAAACCTGCATTATGTCTAAAAATGCCTGTAATATTGTATATTTGTGAATTTTACTAGAATCAGGAGGTTTTAAGGTTTAAAAATACAAAAATTAGGTTTTACTCATAATGACAGTATAACTGCCACAGGCAATATAACAGTTATTTAAAAACTCCTAATCCACACAAGCAAAATGGCTATTGATGCCTGAAATACTGCATCCTTAGGAGTTTTCCTCGAAACATAAGCTTTTTTAAATCTTGCAAACACAAAAAGTAGTTTTTTACTCAATATGACAGTAATGTTCTTAAAATCCTGAGATAATGCGAAAAAAGCCATAAAAATGTATTCAATCATAATTTCTAAACTAAACATACAAAATGTGTAAAAATGCCTGTATTATTGAATCCATGTGAGTTTTACTAGAATCAGTTGTTTTAGTGAAGTTTGCAAAAACAAAAATTAGGTTTTACTCTTTATAAAAGTAAATTGTCACACTCAATATGACAGTTTTTTAATCATAACTCCTAAACTACTCATGCAAAAGGGCTAATAATGTTTGAAATAATGGATTCTTGGGAGTTTCCTCGAAACATATTCTTTCTTAAGGCTTGCAAACACAAAAAGTATTTTTTTACTCAATATGACAGTAATGTTCTAAAATCCTGAGATAATGCGAAAAAAGCCATAAAAATGTATTCAATCATAATTTCTAAACTAAACATGCAAAATGTGTAAAAATGCCTGTATTATTGAATCCATGTGAGTTTTACTAGAATCAGTTGTTTTAGTGAAGTTTGCAAAAACAAAAATTAGGTTTTCTCTTTATGAAAGTAAACTGTCACACTCAATATGACATGTATTTAATCATAACTCCTAAACTACACATGCAAAAGTCTAATGATGCCTCAAATAATGCATTCTACGGAGTTTTACTCGAAACATATGCTTTTTCAAATCTTGCAAACAAAAAGTAGCTTTTTACTCAATATGACAGTAATATTCCTAAAATACTGAGATAATGCGGAAAAAAGCAATGAAAATATATTCAATCATATTTCCTAAACCAAACATGCAAAATGTGTAAAAATGCCTGTAATATTGAATCCATGTGAGTTTTACTAGATTAGGTTGTATTTGAAATTTTTGCAAATACAAAAATTAGGTTTTTTTCACCATGACAATGTACACTCAATATGACAGTAAATTAAACATAACTCCTAAACTACACTTAAAAATGAGCTAATGTTGCCTGAAATAATGGATCCTTGGGAGTTTTACTCGAAACATATGCTTTTTTTAAGGTTTGTAAACACAAAAAGTAGTTTTTACTCAATATGACAGTAATGTTCTTAAAATTCTGAGATAATGCGAAAAAAGCAATAAAAATGTATTCCAACATAATTCCTAAACCAACAATGCAAAATGTCTAAAAATGCCAGTAATATTAAATCCATGTGAGTTTCACTAGAATCAGTTGTTTTAGTAAGGTTTGCAAAAGCAAAAATTAGGTTTTACTCTTTATGAAAGTAAACTGTCACACTCAATATGACAATCTTTTAATCATAACTCCTAAACCCCTCATGCAAAATGGCTAATAATGTTTAAAATAATAGTTCCTTGGGAGTTTACCTCGAAACATATGCTTTCTTAAGGCTTGCAAACACAAAAAGTATTTTTTTACTCAATATGACAGTAATGTTCTTAAAATCCTGAGATAATGCGAAAAAAGCCATAAAAATTTATTCAAACATAATTTCTAAAATAAACATGCAAAATGTGTAAAAATGCCTGTAATATTGAATCCATGTGAGTTTTACTAGAATCAGTTGTTTTAGTGAAGTTTGCAAAAACAAAAATTAGGTTTTACTCTTAATGAAAGTAAACTGTCACACTCAATATGACAATTTTTTAATCACAACTCCTAAACTACTCATGCAAAATGGCTAATAATGTTTGAAATAATGGATCCTTGGGAGTTTTCCTCGAAACATATGCTTTCTTAAGGCTTGCAAACACAAAAAGTATTTTTTACTCAATATGACAGTAATGTTCTTAAAATCCTGAGATAATGCAAAAAAAGCAATAAAAATGTATTCAATCATAATTTCAAATTTAAACATGCAAAATGTGTAAAACTGCCTGTATTATTGATTCCAAGTGAGTTTTCCTAGAATCAGTTGTTTTAGTGAAGTTTGCAAAAACAAAAATTAGGTTTTACTCTTTATGAAAGTAAACTGTCACACTCAATATGACAGTTTTTTAATCATAACTCCTAAACTACTCATTGAAAAGGGCTAATAATGTTTGAAATAATGGATTCTTGGGAGTTTTCCTCGAAACATATGCTTTCTTAAGGCTTGCAAACACAAAAAGTATTTTTTTACTCAATATGACAGTAATGTTCCTAAAATCCTGAGATAATGCGAAAAAAGCCATAAAAATGTATTCAATCATAATTTCTAAACTAAAGATACAAAATGTGTAAAAATGCCTGTATTATTGAATCCATGTGAGTTTTACTAGAATCAGTTGTTTTAGTGAAGTTTGCAAAAACAAAAATTAGGTTTTACTCTTTATGAAAGTAAACTGTCACACTCAATATGACAATTTTTTAATCATAACTCCTAAACCACTCATGCAAAATGGCTAATAATGTTTAAAATAATAGTTCCTTGGGAGTTTACTTCGAAACATATGCTTTCTTATGGCTTGCAAACAAAAAAAGTATTTTTTTACTCAATATGACAGTAATGTTCTTAAAATCCTGAGATAATGCGAAAAAAGCCATAAAAATGTATTCAATCATAATTTCTAAACTAAACATGCAAAATGTGTAAAAATGCCTGTATTATTGAATCCATGTGAGTTTTACTAGAATCAGTTGTTTTAGTGAAGTTTTCAAAAACAAAAATTAGGTTTTACTCTTTATGAAAGTAAACTGTCACACTCAATATGACAGTTTTTTAATCATAACTCCTAAACTACTCATGCAAAATGGCTAATAATGTTTGAAATAATGGATTCTTGGGAGTTTTCCTCGAAACATATGCTTTCTTAAGGCTTGCAAACACAAAAAGTATTTTTTTACTCAATATGACAGTAATGTTCTTAAAATCCTGAGATAATGCGAAAAAAGCCATAAAAATGTATTCAATCATAATTTCTAAACTAAACATGCAAAATGTGTAAAAATGCCTGTATTATTGAATCCATGTGAGTTTTACTAGAACCAGTTGTTTTAGTGAAGTTTGCAAAAACAAAAATTTGGTTTTACTCTCTATGAAAGTAAACTGTCACACTCAATATGACAGTTTTTTAATCATAACTCCTAAACTACTCATGCAAAATGGCTAATAATGTTTAAAATAATAGTTCCTTGGGAGTTTTCCTCGAAACATATGCTTTCTTAAGGCTTGCAAACACAAAAAGTATTTTTTTACTCAATATGACAGTAATGTTCTTAAAAACCTGAGATAATGCGAAAAAAGCCATAAAAATATATTCAATCATAATTTCTAAAATAAACATGCAAAATGTGTAAAAATGCCTGTATTATTGAATCCACGTGAGTTTTACTAGAATCAGTTGTTTTAGTGAAGTTTGCAAAAACAAAAATTAGGTTTTACTCTTTATGAAAGTAAACTGTCACACTCAATATGACAGTTTTTTAATCATAACTCCTAAACTATTCATGCAAAATGGCTAATAATGTTTGAAATAATGGATTCTTGGGAGTTTTCCTCGAAACATATGCTTTCTTAAGGCTTGCAAACACAAAAAGTATTTTTTTACTCAATATGACAGTAATGTTCTTAAAAACCTGAGATAATGCGAAAAAAGCCATAAAAATGTATTCAATCATAATTTCTAAAATAAACATGCAAAATGTGTAAAAATGCCTGTATTATTGAATCCACGTGAGTTTTACTAGAATCAGTTGTTTTAGTGAAGTTTGCAAAAACAAAAATTAGGTTTTACTCTTTATGAAAGTAAACTCTCACACTCAATATGACAGTTTTTTAATCATAACTCCTAAACCACTCATGCAAAATGGCTAAAAATGTTTGAAATAATGGATTCTTGGGAGTTTTCCTCGAAACATATGCTTTCTTAAGGCTTGCAAACACAAAAAGTATTTTTTTTAATCAATATGACAGTAATGTTCTTAAAATCCTGAGATAATGCGAAAAAAGCCATAAAAATGTATTTAATCATAATTTCTAAACTAAACATGCAAAATGTGTAAAAATGCCTGTATTATTGAATCCATGTGAGTTTTACTAGAATCAGTAGTTTTAGTAAAGTTTGCAAAAACAAAAATTAGGTTTTACTCTTTATGAAAGTAAACTGTCACACTCAATATGACAATTTTTTAATCACAACTCCTAAACTACTCATGCAAAATGGCTAATAATGTTTGAAATAATGGATCCTTGGGAGTTTTCCTCGAAACATATGCTTTCTTAAGGCTTGCAAACACAAAAAGTATTTTTTACTCAATATGACAGTAATGTTCTTAAAATCCTGAGATAATGCAAAAAAAGCAATAAAAATGTATTCAATCATAATTTCAAACTTAAACATGCAAAATGTGTAAAACTGCCTGTATTATTGATTCCAAGTGAGTTTTCCTAGAATCAGTTGTTTTAGTGAAGTTTGCAAAAACAAAAATTAGGTTTTACTCTTTATGAAAGTAAACTGTCACACTCAATATGACAGTTTTTTAATCATAACTCCTAAACTACTCATTGAAAAGGGCTAATAATGTTTGAAATAATGGATTCTTGGGAGTTTTCCTCGAAACATATGCTTTCTTAAGGCTTGCAAACACAAAAAGTATTTTTTTACTCAATATGACAGTAATGTTCCTAAAATCCTGAGATAATGCGAAAAAAGCCATAAAAATGAATTCAATCATAATTTCTAAACTAAACATGCAAAATGTGTAAAAATGCCTGTATTATTGATTCCATGTGAGTTTTACTAGAATCAGTTGTTTTAGTGAAGTTTGCAAAAACAAAAATTAGGTTTTACTCTTTATGAAAGTAAACTGTCACACTCAATATGACAGTTTTTTAATCATAACTCCTAAACTATTCATGAAAAATGGCTAATGTTTGAAATAATGGATTCTTGGGAGTTTTCCGAAACATATGCTTTCTTAAGCTTGCAAACACAAAAAGTATTTTTTTTTACTCCATATGACAGTAATGTTCTTAAAATCCTGAGATAATGCGAAAAAAGCCATAAAAATGTAATCAATCATAATTTCTAAACTAAAGATGCAAAATGTGTAAAAATGCCTGTATTATTGAATCCATGTGAGTTTTACTAGAATCAGTTGTTTTAGTGAAGTTTGCAAAAACAAAAATTAGGTTTTACTCTTTATGAAAGTAAACTGTCACACTCAATATGACAGTTTTTTAATCATAACTCCTAAACTACTCATGCAAAATGGCTAATAATGTTTGAAATAATGGATTCTTGGGAGTTTTCCTCGAAACATATGCTTTCTTAAGGCTTGCAAACACAAAAAGTATTTTTTTACTCAATATGACAGTAATGTTCTTAAAATCCTGAGATAATGCGAAAAAAGCCATAAAAATGTATTCAATCATAATTTCTAAACTAAACATGCAAAATGTGTAAAAATGCCTGTATTATTGAATCCATGTGAGTTTTACTAGAACCAGTTGTTTTAGTGAAGTTTGCAAAAACAAAAATTTGGTTTTACTCTCTATGAAAGTAAACTGTCACACTCAATATGACAGTTTTTTAATCATAACTCCTAAACTACTCATGCAAAATGGCTAATAATGTTTAAAATAATAGTTCCTTGGGAGTTTTCCTCGAAACATATGCTTTCTTAAGGCTTGCAAACACAAAAAGTATTTTTTTACTCAATATGACAGTAATGTTCTTAAAAACCTGAGATAATGCGAAAAAAGCCATAAAAATGTATTCAATCATAATTTCTAAAATAAACATGCAAAATGTGTAAAAATGCCTGTATTATTGAATCCACGTGAGTTTTACTAGAATCAGTTGTTTTAGTGAAGTTTGCAAAAACAAAAATTAGGTTTTACTCTTTATGAAAGTAAACTGTCACACTCAATATGACAGTTTTTTAATCATAACTCCTAAACTATTCATGAAAAATGGCTAATGTTTGAAATAATGGATTCTTGGGAGTTTTCCGAAACATATGCTTTCTTAAGCTTGCAAACACAAAAAGTATTTTTTTTTACTCCATATGACAGTAATGTTCTTAAAATCCTGAGATAATGCGAAAAAAGCCATAAAAATGTAATCAATCATAATTTCTAAACTAAAGATGCAAAATGTGTAAAAATGCCTGTATTATTGAATCCATGTGAGTTTTACTAGAATCAGTTGTTTTAGTGAAGTTTGCAAAAACAAAAATTAGGTTTTACTCTTTATGAAAGTAAACTGTCACACTCAATATGACAGTTTTTTAATCATAACTCCTAAACTACTCATGCAAAATGGCTAATAATGTTTGAAATAATGGATTCTTGGGAGTTTTCCTCGAAACATATGCTTTCTTAAGGCTTGCAAACACAAAAAGTATTTTTTTACTCAATATGACAGTAATGTTCTTAAAATCCTGAGATAATGCGAAAAAAGCCATAAAAATGTATTCAATCATAATTTCTAAACTAAACATGCAAAATGTGTAAAAATGCCTGTATTATTGAATCCATGTGAGTTTTACTAGAACCAGTTGTTTTAGTGAAGTTTGCAAAAACAAAAATTTGGTTTTACTCTCTATGAAAGTAAACTGTCACACTCAATATGACAGTTTTTTAATCATAACTCCTAAACTACTCATGCAAAATGGCTAATAATGTTTAAAATAATAGTTCCTTGGGAGTTTTCCTCGAAACATATGCTTTCTTAAGGCTTGCAAACACAAAAAGTATTTTTTTACTCAATATGACAGTAATGTTCTTAAAAACCTGAGATAATGCGAAAAAAGCCATAAAAATGTATTCAATCATAATTTCTAAAATAAACATGCAAAATGTGTAAAAATGCCTGTATTATTGAATCCACGTGAGTTTTACTAGAATCAGTTGTTTTAGTGAAGTTTGCAAAAACAAAAATTAGGTTTTACTCTTTATGAAAGTAAACTGTCACACTCAATATGACAGTTTTTTAATCATAACTCCTAAACTATTCATGCAAAATGGCTAATAATGTTTGAAATAATGGATTCTTGGGAGTTTTCCTCGAAACATATGCTTTTTTAAGGCTTGCAAACACAAAAAGTATTTTTTTTACTCAATATGACAGTAATGTTCTTAAAATCCTGAGATAATGCGAAAAAAGCCATAAAAATGTATTCAATCATAATTTCTAAACTAAACATGCAAAATGTGTAAAAATGCCTGTATTATTGAATCCATGTGAGTGTTACTAGAATCAGTTGTTTTAGTGAAGTTTGCAAAAACAAAAATTAGGTTTTACTCTTTGTGAAAGTAAACTGTCACACTCAATATGACAGTTTTTTAATCATAACTCCTAAACTACTCATGCAAAATGGCTAATAATGTTTGAAATAATGGATCCTTGGGAGTTTTCCTTGAAACATATGCTTTCTTAAGGCTTGCAAACACAAAAAGTTTTTTTTGTACTCAATATGACAGTAATGTTCTTAAAATTCTGAGATAATGCGAAAAAAGCAATAAAAATGTATTCCAACATAATTCCTAAACTAAACATGCAAAATGTGTAAAAATGCCTGTATTATTGAATCCATGTGAGTTTTACTAGAATCAGTTGTTTTAGTGAAGTTTTCAAAAACAAAAATTAGGTTTTACTCTTTATGAAAGTAAACTGTCACACTCAATATGACAGTTTTTTAATCATAACTCCTAAACTACTCATGCAAAATGGCTAATAATGTTTGAAATAATGGATCCTTGGGAGTTTACTTCGAAACATATGCTTTCTTAAGGCTTGCAAACACAAAAAGTATTTTTTTACTCAATATGACAGTAATGTTCTTAAAATCCTGAGATAATGCGAAAAAAGCCATAAAAATGTATTCAATCATAATTTCTAAACTAAACATGCAAAATGTGTAAAAATGCCTGTATTATTGAATCCATGTGAGTTTTACTAGAACCAGTTGTTTTAGTGAAGTTTGCAAAAACAAAAATTTGGTTTTACTCTCTATGAAAGTAAACTGTCACACTCAATATGACAGTTTTTTAATCATAACTCCTAAACTACTCATGCAAAATGGCTAATAATGTTTAAAATAATAGTTCCTTGGGAGTTTTCCTCGAAACATATGCTTTCTTAAGGCTTGCAAACACAAAAAGTATTTTTTTACTCAATATGACAGTAATGTTCTTAAAAACCTGAGATAATGCGAAAAAAGCCATAAAAATGTATTCAATCATAATTTCTAAAATAAACATGCAAAATGTGTAAAAATGCCTGTATTATTGAATCCACGTGAGTTTTACTAGAATCAGTTGTTTTAGTGAAGTTTGCAAAAACAAAAATTAGGTTTTACTCTTTATGAAAGTAAACTGTCACACTCAATATGACAGTTTTTTAATCATAACTCCTAAACTATTCATGCAAAATGGCTAATAATGTTTGAAATAATGGATTCTTGGGAGTTTTCCTCGAAACATATGCTTTTTTAAGGCTTGCAAACACAAAAAGTATTTTTTTTACTCAATATGACAGTAATGTTCTTAAAATCCTGAGATAATGCGAAAAAAGCCATAAAAATGTATTCAATCATAATTTCTAAACTAAACATGCAAAATGTGTAAAAATGCCTGTATTATTGAATCCATGTGAGTGTTACTAGAATCAGTTGTTTTAGTGAAGTTTGCAAAAACAAAAATTAGGTTTTACTCTTTGTGAAAGTAAACTGTCACACTCAATATGACAGTTTTTTAATCATAACTCCTAAACTACTCATGCAAAATGGCTAATAATGTTTGAAATAATGGATCCTTGGGAGTTTTCCTTGAAACATATGCTTCTTAAGGCTTGCAAACACAAAAAGTATTTTTTGTACTCAATATGACAGTAATGTTCTTAAAATTCTGAGATAATGCGAAAAAAGCAATAAAAATGTATTCCAACATAATTCCTAAACCAACAATGCAAAATGTCTAAAAATGCCAGTAATATTAAATCCATGTGAGTTTCACTAGAATCAGTTGTTTTAATAAGGTTTGCAAAAGCAAAAATTAGGTTTTACTCTTTATGAATGTAAACTGTCACACTCAATATGACAAGTTTTTAATCATAACTCCTAAACCACTCATGCAAAATGGCTAATAATGTTTGAAATAATGGATTCTTGGGAGTTTTCCTCGAAACATATGCTTTCTTAAGGCTTGCAAACACAAAAAGTATTTTTTTTACTCAATATGACAGTAATGTTCTTAAAATCCTGAGATAATGCGAAAAAAGCCATAAAAATGTATTTAATCATAATTTCTAAACTAAACATGCAAAATGTGTAAAAATGCCTGTATTATTGAATCCATGTGAGTTTTACTAGAATCAGTAGTTTTAGTAAAGTTTGCAAAAACAAAAATTAGGTTTTACTCTTTATGAAAGTAAACTGTCACACTCAATATGACAGTTTTTTAATCATAACTCCTAAACTACTCATGCAAAATGGCTAATAATGTTTGAAATAATGGATCCTTGGGAGTTTTCCTTGAAACATATGCTTTCTTAAGGCTTGCAAATACAAAAAGTATTTTTTGTACTCAATATGACAGTAATGTTCTTTAAATTCTGAGATAATGCGAAAAAAGCAATAAAAATGTATTCCAACATAATTCCTAAACCAACAATGCAAAATGTCTAAAAATGCCAGTAATATTAAATCCATGTGAGTTTCACTAGAATCAGTTGTTTTAGTAAGGTTTGCAAAAGCAAAAATTAGGTTTTACTCTTCATGAAAGTAAAATGTCACACTCAATATGACAGTTATTTAAAAATAACTCCTAACTACACATGCAAAATGGCTAATGATGCCTCAATTAATGCATTCTACGGAGTTTTACTCGAAACATATGCTCTTTCAAATCTTGCAAACACAAAAAGTAGTTTTTTACTCAATATGACAGTAATATTCCTAAAATCCTGAGATAATGCGAAAAAAGCAATGAAAATATATTCAATCATATTTCCTAAATCAAACATGCAAAATGTGTGAAAATGCCTGTAATTTTGAATCCATGCGAGTTTTACTAGAATCGGTTGTGTTTGAAATTTTTGCAAATAAAAAAATTAGGGTTTTTTTCACCATGACAATGTACACTCAATATGACAGTAAATAAACATAACTCCTAAACTACAGATAAAAATGAGCTAATATTGCCTGAAATAATGCATTATTGTGAGTTTTACTCGAAACATATGCTTTTTTAAGGCTTGCAAACGCAAAAAGTAGTTTTTTACTCAATATGACAGTAATATTCCTAAAATCCTGAGATAATGCGAAAAAAGCAATACAAATGTATTCCATCATAATTTCTAAACCAAACAGGCAAAATGTCTAAAAATAACTGTAATATTGAATGCATGTGAGTTTTACTAGAATCAGTTGTTTTTGTAAGGTTTGCAAATACAAAAAGTAGGTTTTACTCTATATGAGAGTATACTGTTACATTTAATATGACAGTTATTTAAACATAACTCCTAAACAACAAATGCAAAATGGCTAATAATGCCTGGAGATGTATCTTTGAGTTTTACTAAAATGTTCTTTTGTAAGGTTTGCAAAGACACAAGTTAGTTTTTTTTACTCAATATGATAGTATCACTGTCTTACTAAATAAGAAGGTTTTATAAACATAATTTCAAAACTACAATGCAATCCGTCTAAAAATGCCTGTAATATTGAATCTCTGTGAGTTTTACCAGAATCAGGTATTTTGGTAAGGTTTACAATTACAAAAATTAGGTTTTACTCATAATGACAGTATAACTGCCACGTTCAACATGGCAGTTATTTAAACATAACCCCTAAACCACATGCAAAATGGCTTATAATGCCTGGAGATGTATCTTTGTGAGTTTTACTAGAAAACATTAAATTTGTAAGGTTTTTTAAAGACACAAGTTAGTTTTTTTTACTCAATATAATAGTATAACTGTCATACTAAATGTATCCATTTTCTTCCGCTTATCCGAGGTCCGGTTGCGGGGGCAGCAGCCTAAGCAGAGAAGCCCAGACTTCCCTCTCCCCAGCCACTTCGTCCAGCTCTTCTCGGGGGATCCCGAAGCGTTCCCAGGCCAGCTGGCTGACATAGTCTTCCCAATGTGTCCTGGGGCTTCCCCGTGGCCTCCTGCCGGTCGGACTTGCCCTAACGAAAAAAGCAATTAAAATGTATTCAAACACAACTCCTAAACCAAACATGTGAAATGTCTAAAATGCCTGCAATATTGAATCTATGTGAGTTTTACTAGAATCAGTTGTTTTTGTAAGGTTTGCAAATACAAAAATTAGGTTTAACACTTAATGTCAATTTGACAGTTATTAAAACATAACTCCTAAACTACACATGAACATTTTCTAATAATGCATGAAGAAATGTGTCTTTTGTGAGTTTTACTAGAAACATTTTCTTTTGTAAGCATTGCAAAGACACAAGTTAGTTTGTTTTACTCACTATGACTTTACTGTCACACTCAATATGACAGTTATTTAAACATAAATCCTAAACCGCACATGCAAAATGGCTAATAATGCCTGTCTGTAGAAATGTATCTTTGAGTTTTACTGGGAAAAATATTTTGTAAGGTTGGAAAGACACAAGTTAGTTGTTTTTTTTTACTCAATATGACAGTATTACTGTAATACTAAATATGAAAGTTATATAAACACAACTCTAAAACCAAACATGCATTATGTCTAAAAATGCCTGTGATATTGTATCTGTGAGTTTTACTAGAATCAATTGTTTTTGTAAGGTTTGCAAATACAAAATTTAGGTTTTACTCACTATGACAGTTATTTAAACATAAATCCTAAACAACAAATGCAAATAGCTAATAATGCTTGGAGAACTGTATCTTTGTTATAGAGAGCCTGCTGACCAACAGCATCTCTGTCTGGACTGGAGCCTGCAGTGCCTCAGACTGGAAGTCTCTCCAGAGAGTGGTGAGGACGGCGGAAAAGATCTTCAGGAATCCTCTTCCTCCTATCCAGGAGATCGCAAAAAGCGCCGCCTGACCAGGGCTCAGAATATTTGCAAAGACTCCTCCCACCCCCACCAAGGACAGTTTTCACTTCTGGACTCTAGAAAGAGGTTCTGCAGCCTCCGAAGCAGAACCTCCAGCTTCTTCCCTCAGGCCGTAAGACTCTTGAACGCATTATAATTAAATTATCCCCTCAACTCCCCTCAAAATGGATTAACTCGCTGGAATAAACAAAAAACAATATAACATACACCCATAAACGTGGGCGCATGTGGAAAAAGTGCAATGTATTTATCTGCACAGTAATCTTTTTATTTATTTATATATATTTAAGTATATTTATTTATTTTATATGTATATTTATATATTATTTATATTTATTTATTTATATATGCACCTTATTGCTTTTTTATCCTGCACTACCTTGAGCTTATGTAACGAAATTGTGTTATCTATGCTGTAAAGTTCAAATTTGAATTACAATAAAAAGAAAGTCTAAGTCTTTACCAGAATACTGATCTTTTGTAAGGTTTGCAAAGACGCAAGTTAGTTGTTTTTTTTACTCAATATGACAGTATAACTGTCATACTAAATATGAAAGTTGTAAAAACATAACTCCAAAACCAAACAAGCAATCCGAACAAAAAATGCATGTAATATTCAATCTATGTGAGTTTTACCAGAATCAGGTATTTTGGTAAGGTTTACAATTACAAAAATTAGGTTTTACTCATGACAGTATACCTGCCACATTCAATTTGACATTTATTTAAACATAACTCCTAAACCACACATGCACAATGGCTAATAATACCTGGGGAAATGTCTCTTTGTGAGTTTTACTAGAAAAAATATATTGTGTAAGGTTTGTAAAGACACAAGTTAGTTTTTTTTACTCAATATAACAGTATAGCTGTCATACTATATATAAATAAATAAATAAATAAATGGGTTGTACTTGTATAGCGCTTTTCTACCTTCAAGGTACTCGAAGCGCTTTGACACTACTTCCACATTTACCCATTCACACACTGATGGAGGGAGCTGCCATGCAAGGCGCTAACCAGCACCCATCAGGAGCAAGGGTGAAGTGTCTTGCTCAGGACACAACGGACATGACGAGGTTGGTACTAGGTGGGGATTGAACCAGGGACCCTCGGGTCGCGCACGGCCATTCTTCCACTGCGCCAAACATTACTCCAAAACCAAACATGTATTATGTCTAAAAATGCCTGTAATATTGTATCTGTGTGAGTTTTACTAGAATCAGTTGTTTTTGTAAGGTTTTCAAATACCAAAATTAGGTTTTATTTACTTTGACAGTTATTTAAACATAACTCCTAAACAACAAATGCAAAATAGCTAATAATGCTTGGAGAGATGTATCGTTGTTATAGCGAGCCTGCTGACCAACAGCATAGCATCTCTGTCTGGACTGGAGCCTGCAGTGCCTCAGACGGAAGTATCTCCAGAGAGTGGTGAGGACGGCGGAAAAGATCATCAGGACTCCTCTTCCTCCTATCCAGGAGATCGCAAAAAGTGCTGCCTGACCAGGGCTCAGAAAATTTGCAAAGACTCCTCCCACCCCCACCAAGGACAGTTTTCACTGCTGGACTCTAGAAAGAGGTTCCGCAGCCTCCGAAGCTTCTGTAGCAGCTTCTTCCCTCAGGCCGTAAGACTCTTGAACGCATCATAATTAAATTATCTCCTCAACTCCTCTCAAAATGAATTAACTCGCTGGAATGAAAGAAACAATATAACATACATCCATAAACGTGGGCGCATGTGGAAAAAGTGCAATATATGTATCTGCACAGTAATCTATTTATCTATTTATATATACTTATATATATCTATTTATTATATATATATATATATATATATATATGCATATATATATATATATATATATATATATATATATATATATATATATATATATATATATATATATATATATATATATATATATATATACATATATATATATATATATATATATATATACATATATATATATATATATATATATATAGTATTTATATATTATTTATATATATTTATGTATCGAAATATGCACCTTATTGCTTTTTTATCCTGCACTACGACATTTCGTTCTTATCTGTGCTGTAAATTTCAAATTTGAATGACAATAAAAAGAAAGTCTAAGTCTAAGTCTAAGTCTTTACTAGAATAACGATCTTTTGTAAGGTTTGCAAAGACACAAGTTAGGTTTTTTTTTACTCAATAGTAATATACAGTATAACTGTCATACTAAATATGAAAGTTGTATAATCAAAACTCCAAAACCAAACATGCAATCCGTCTAAAAATGTATGTAATATTGAATCTATGTGAGTTTTACCAGAATCAGGTATTTTGGTAAGGTTTACAATTACAAAAATTAGGTTTCACTCATAATGACAGTATAACTGCCACTTTCAATTTGACATCTATTTAAACATAACTCCTATAGTTTTTATAAACATAACTCCAAAACCAAAATGCATTTTGTCTAAAAATGCCTGTAATATTGTATCTTTTTGAGTTTTACCAGAATCAGGTATTTTGGTAAGGTTGACAAATACAAACATTAGGTTTTACTCATAATGACAGTATACTGCCACATTCAATATGACAAATATTTAAACAAAACTCCAAAACCAAACATGCATTATGTCTAAAAATTCCTATAATTTTTTATCTTCGTGATTTTTACTAGAATCAGTTGTTTTTGTAAGGTTTACAAATACAAAATATTAGTTTTTCTCATAATGAGAGTATACTGTCACAATCGATCCGACAAATTGGCTAATAATGCCTGGAGGAATGTATCTTTGTGAATTTTACTGGAACAAAAAATTTTGTAAGGTTTGTAAAGACACACGTTAGTTTTTTTTACTTAATTTTACAGTATAGCTGTCATACTATATATGAAAGTTTTATAAACATAACTCCAAAACCAAACATGCAATCTGTCTAAAAATGTCTGTAATATTTATTATATGTAAGTTTTATCAGAATCAGGTATTTTGGTAAGGTTTACAAATCAAAAAATTAGGTTTTACTCATAGTGACAGTATAACTGCCACACTCAATATGACACTTATTTAAACATAACTCCTAAAACACAAATGCAAAATGACTAATAATGCCTAGAGAAATGTATATTTGTGAATTTTACTGGAAAACAATATTTTGTAAGGTTTGTAAAGATACAAATTAGTGTTTTATTACTCAATATGATGGTATAACTGTCATACTAAATATGAAAGTTATATAAACATAACTCCAAAACCAAACATATTTTATGTCTAAAAATTCCTGTAATCGATGTGGGTTTTACCAGAATCAGGTATTTTGGTAAGGTTTACAAATACAAAAAATAGGTTTTACTCATAATGACAGTATAACTGCCACATTCAATATGACAGTTATGTAAACATAACTCCTAAACCACACATGCAAAATGGTTAATAATGCCTGGAGAAATGTATCTTTTTAAGTTTTACAATTTTGTAAGGTTTGTAAAGACTGCGATGAGGTGGCGACTTGTCCAGGGTGTACCCCGCCTTCCGCCCGATTGTAGCTGAGATAGGCTCCAGCGCCCCCCGCAACCACAAAGGGAATAAGCGGTAGGAAATGGATGGATGAATGGGTTTGTAAAGACACAAGTTATTTTTTTCTTACTCAATATGACAGTAAAACTGTCATACTAAATGTAAAAAAATTATAAACATAACTCCAAAACCAAACATGCATTATGTCTAAAAATGCCTGAAATATTGTATTCATGTGAGTTTAACTAGAATCAGTTGTTTTTGTAAGGTTTGCAAATACAAAATATTGGTTTAACTCACTATGACAGTATACTGTCACATTCAATCTGACAGTTATTTAAACATAACTCCTAAACCAAACATGTTTTATGTCTAAAAATTCCTGTAATATTGTATCTATATGAGTTTTACCAGAATCAGGCATTTTGGTAAGGTTTACAAATACAAAACATAGGTTTTACTCATAATGACAATATAACTGCCACACTCAACATGACAGTTATTTAAACATAATTCCTAAACCAAACATGATACATGGCTAATAATGCCTGGAGAAATGTATCTTTGTGATTTTTACTAGAAAAAAATATTTTGTTAGGTTTTTTAAGACAAAAGTTAGTTGTTTTTTTTACTCAATATGATGGTATAACTGTCATACTAAATATAAAAGTTATATAAACATAATTCCAAAACCAAACTCCTAAACCAAACTTGCAATATGTCTTAAACTGCCTGTAATATTTAATATATGTGAGTTTTACCAGAATCAGGTATTTTGGTAAGGTTTACAAATACAAAACTTGGGTTTTACTCATAATGACAGTATAACTGCAACATTTGATATGACAGTTATTTAAACCAAACATGATAAATGGCTAATAATGCCTGGAGAAATGTATCAGTTTGAGTTTTACTGGAAACAAATAATTTGTAAGGTTTATATAGACACAAGTTAGTTTTTTTTTATTTAATATGATGGTATAACTGTCATACTAAATATGAAAGTTATATAAATATAACTCCAAAACCAAACATACATTATGTCTAAAAATGCCTGTAATTTTGTATCTATGTGAGTTTTACCAGAATCAGGTATTTTGGAAAGGTTCACAATTACAAAAATAGGTTTTACTCATAATGACTGTATAACTGCCACATTGACTGCCACCAAACATGCACTGTGTTTAAAAATGCTTATAATTTTGTATCCATGTGAGTTTTACTCTAATCAGTTGTTTTTGTAAGGTTTACAAATACAAAATATTAGTTTTACTCATAATGACAGTATACTGACAAAATGGCTAATAATGCCTTGAGGAATGTATCTTTGTGAGTTTTACTGGAAAAAATATTTTGTAAGGTTTGTAAAGACACAAGTTAGTTTTTTTTACACAATTTAGCAGTTTAGCTGTCATACTATATATGGAAGTTATATAAACATAATTCCAAAACCAAATATGCAATCCATCTAAAAATGCCTGTAATATTGAATATATGTGAGTTTTGTCAGATTCAGGTATTTTGGTAAGGTTTACAAATACAAAAATTAGGTTTTACTCATAGTGACAATATAACTGCCACACTCAATATGACAGTTAATTAAACATAACTCCTAAAACACAAATGCAAAATGACTAATAATGCCTAGAGAAATGTATATTTGTGAATTTTACTGGAAAACAATATTTTGAAAGATTTGTAAAGATACAAATTAGTTTTTTTTTACTCAATATGATGGTATAACCGTCATACTAAATATGAAAGTTATATCAACATAACTCCAAAACCAAACATGTTTTATGTCTAAAAATTCCTGTAATATTGTATCGGTGTGGGTTTTACCAGAATCAGGTATTTTGGTAAGGTTTACAAATACAAAAAATAGGTTTTATTTATAATGACACACAATACAATAACTACCCCACTCAATATGACAGTTATTTAAACATAACTCCTAAACCAAACATTAAAATGGCTAATTATGCCTGGAGAAAAGTATCTTTGTGAGTTTTGGAGGAAAAAAATTGTAAGGTTTATAAGGACACAAGTTTTGTTTTTTTTACTCAATATGATGGTATAACTGTCATACTAAATATGAAAGTTATATAAACATAACTCCAAAACCAAACATGCATTATCTCTAAAAATGCCTGTAATTTTGTATCCATGTGAGTTTTACTAGAATCAGTTGTTTTTGTAAGGTTTGCAAATACAAAATATGGGTTTTACTCACAGTATACTGTCACACTCAATCTGACAGTTATTTAAACATAACTCCTAAACCACACATGCCAAATGGCTAATAATGCCTGGAGAAATGTCTCTTTGTGAGTTTTGCAGGAAAAAAAATATTTTGTAAGGTTTGTAAAGACACAAGTTAGTTTTTATTACTCAATATGACAGTATTACTGTAATACTAAATATGAAAGTTATATAAACACAACTCCAAAATCAAACATGCATCATGTCTAAAAATGCCTGCAATATTGCATCCATGTGAGTTTTACTAGAATCAGTTGTTTTTGTAAGGTTTTTGCAAATACAAAAATTAGGTTTTACTCACTATGACAGTTATTTAAACATAACTCCTAAACAACAAATGCAAATGACTAAAAATGCTTGGAGAAATGTATCTTTGTTAGATTTACTAGAAAAAATATATTTTGTAAGTTAGTTTTTTTTACTTAATATGAGAGTATAACTGTCATACTAAATCCATCCATTTCCTTCCGCTTATCCGAGGTCCGGTTGCAGGGGCAGCAGCCTAAGCAGAGAAGCCCGGACTTCCCTATCCCCAACCACTTCGTCCAGCTCTTCTCGGGGGATCCCGAGGCGTTCGACAGCCCAGCCGGGAGACATAGTCTTCCCAATGTGTCCTGGGTCTTCCCCGCGGCCTCCTGCCCATCGGACTTGCCCTAATGAAAAAAGCAATACAAATAACACAACTCTAAACCAAACATGTCAAATGTCTAAAAATGCCTGTAATATTGAATCTATGTGAGTTTTACCAGAATCAGGTATTGTGGTATGACAGTATAACTGAAATACTAAATCCATCCATTACAAAAATTAGGTTTCACTCATATTAACAGTATAACTGCCACATTCAATTTGACATTTATTTAAACATAAGTCCTAAACCACATGTGCACAATGGCTAATAATGCTTGGAGAAATGTCTCTTTGTGAGTTTTACTGGGAAAAAAAATATTTTTTAAGGTTTGTACAGTTACAAGTTAGTTTTTTTTATTCAAAATGACAGTATTACTGTCATACAAAATATGAAAGTTAAATAAACATTACTCCAAAACCAAACATGCATTATGTCTAAAAATGCCTGTAATATTGTATCCATGTGAGTTTTAGTAGAATCATTTGTTTTCATAAGGTTTGCAATTACAAAATATGGGTTTTACTCATGACAGTATACTGTCACACTCAATCTGACGATTATTTAAACATAAGTCCTAAACCACACATGCAAAATGGCTAATAATGCCTTGAGTTATGTATCTTTGTGAGTTTTACTAGAAAAAATATATTTTGTAATGTTTGCAAAGACACAAGTTAGTTTTTTACTTAATATGACAGTATAACTGAAATACTAAATCCATCCATTTTCTTCCTGCTTATCCGAGGTCAGGTTGCGGGGGCAGCAGCCTAAGCAGAGAAGCCCAGACTTTCCTCTCCCCAGCCACTTTGTCCAGCTCTTCTCGGGGGATCCCGAGGCATTTACAGGCCAGCCAGGAGACATAAATAGATAGATACATAGATAGTACTTTATTGATTCCTTCAGGAGAGTTCCCTCAGGAAAATTTAAATTCCAGCAGTAGTGTACAAAATTGTAAAAAGTGAAAAGTAAATAATGGAGGTATAAATTGAAACAAAATAGAAACATATTACAATAGAATAAAAATAAAAAGCAACAATGAGAATAAAAATATAACAGTAAAATAAGAATATAACAAGAGAAACTAGGCAGTAGTGACCATGTTTTGAAAAAATATTGCACTCTTATTGATTTGCATCCCCTGTCATCCTAGTAGCCCCCCTCCCCCCAGAGAAGAGTTGTACAGTCTAATGGCGTGTGGGACAAAGGACAGCCGCCTCAGGAAGTACAGCTCTGTCCTTTCCTGTACAAGTGGTCTGTGTTAACAGTCCAGTCCAGCTTATTGTCCACCCACACCCCAAGGTACTTGAATGATAGTCTTCCCAATGTGTCCTGGGTCTTCCCCGTGGCCTCCTGCCGGCCGGCCTTGCCCTAACGAAAATAGCAATAAAAAATGTATTCAAACACAACTCCTAAACCAAAAATGTAAAATGTCTAAAAATGCCTGTAAAATTGAATCTATGTTTTACTAGAATCAGTTGTTTTTATAAGGTTTGCAAATACAAAACTAGGTTTTACACATAATGACAGTATAACTGCCACACTCAATATGACAGTTATTTAAACATAACTCCTAAACCACACATGAAAAATGTCTAATAATGCGTGAAGAAATGTATCTTTGTGATTTTTATTAGAAACATTTTCTTTTGTGAGGTTTGCAAAGACACAAGTTAGTTTTTTTTACTCAATATGACAGTGTAACTGCCACACTCACTATGACAGTTATTTAAACATAACTCCTAAACTCATACTTGCCAACATTGAAACCTCCGATTTCAGGAGGTGGGGGCGTGGTTGGGGGTGTGGTTAGAGGGGAGGAGTATATTTAGAGCTAGAATTCACCAAGTCAAGTATTTCATATATATATATATATATATATATATATATATATATATATATATATATATATATATATATATATATATATATACATATATATATATATATATATATATATATATACACATATATACATATATATATATATATATATATATATATATATATATATATATATATATATATATATATATATATATATATATATATATATATATATATATATATATACACACACATATATAAAAAAAACTTGACTTTCAGTGAATTCTAGCTATATATATATATATATATATATATATATATATATATATATATATGTGTGTGGGGAAAAAAATCACAAGACTACTTCATCTCTACAGGCCTGTTTCATGAGGTGTTCCCTCAATCATCAGGAGATATAAGACATATATATATATATATATATATATATATATATATATATATATATATATATATATATATATATATATATATATATATATATATATATATATATATATATATATATGTGTGTGGGGGAAAAATCACAAGACTACTTCATCTCTACAGGCCTGTTTCATGAGGGGTTCCCTCAATCATCAGGAGATATAAGACATATATATATATATATATATATATATATATATATATATATATATATATATATATATATATTATATATATATATATATATATATATATATATATATATATATATATATATTATATATATATATATAAAATAAATACTTGAATTTCAGTTTTCATTTATTTACACATATACACACACATAACACTCATCTACTCATTGTTGAGTTAAGGGTTGAATTGTCCATCCTTGTTCTATTCTCTGTCACTATTTTTATAACCATGCTGAACACCCTCTCTGATGATGCATTGCTGTGTGGCACGCACAAAAGTGCTTTCATCAAATGCATGAGAGTCTGGAATTTTCCATCCCTCCCGAACATGGCCAAAAACCGGTCAATCTTTGCTTCCTGAGGAAGATCTTCACTGCCAAGCACTTGGTATTCCACTACTTCTTCCCGGAGGCTATCCAGGTCCAATCGCAGCTGCGGCTTGGAACTTATAAGCGTGTTTCTTCTTTTTACTCGTCGTCGGCGTCGCCATGGCTGTATCTTCCGCGTTCTTCTGCTTTGTCTCCTTGTTGTGTGCGCAGTTGTGCACTGCACTCTCTAAAAGCCCTGGATGTTATTGTCACATATGCATGTACAGTAGATGGCAGTATTGCCCTGTTTAAAGAGTGTCACAACATTGCTGTTTACGGCAGACAAACTGCTTTACGGTAGACGAAAACGTGACTGCTGTTGTTTTGTGTTGTTACCGCGCTGGGAGGACGTTAATGAAACTACCTAACAATAAACCCACATAAGAAACCAAGAACTCGCCCTCGATCATTCTACAGTTATAACGTGATTGGGCAGGCATGCTGTTTATATCGTGGGAAAGCAGACGTGAATACAGGCTGTCCTCACTCAGATCAGCCTGAATTTCGGGAGATTTTCGGGAGAAAATTTGTCCCGGGAGGTTTTCGGGAGAGGCGCTGAATTTCGGGAGTCTCCTGGAAAATCCAGGAGTATTGGCAAGTATGCCTAAACTACACATAAAAAATGGCTAATAATGCCTGAAATAAGGCATTCTTGTGAGTTTTACTCGAAACATATGCTTTTTTAAGGCTTGCAAACACAAAAAGTATTTGGTTTCCTCTAGATGACAGTAAAGTTCTTAAAATCCTGAGATAATGCGAAATAAGCTTAATATTTTTTTTGTGGTTACAAAAAAAATATTTTGTAAGGTTTGTAAAGACAAAAGTTAGTTGTCTTTTTTACTCAATATGATGGTATAACTGTCCTACTAAATATGAAAGTTAGATAAACATAATTCCAAAACGAAACTCCTAAACCAAACTTGCAGTCTGTCTTAAACTGCCTGTAATATTGAATCTATGTGAATTTTGCCAGAATCATGTATTTTGGTAAGGTTTACAAATACAAAACTTGGGTTTTACTCATAATGACAGTATAACTGCAACATTTGATATGACAGTTATTTAAACATGACTCCTGAACCAAACATGATAAATGACTAATAATGCCTGGAGAAATGTATCTTTGTGAGTTTTACTGGAAAAAAATAATATGTAAGGTTTATAAAGACACAAGTTATTTTTTTTTATTTAATACGATGGTGTATTTGTAAAGAAAACAGTTTTTTTTTTTTTTTACTCAATATGATGGTATAACTGTCAAACTAAATATAAAAGTAATATAAACATAATTCCAAAACCAAACTCCTAAACCAAACTTGCAATCCGTCTTAAACTGCCTGTACTATTGAATCTATATGAGTTTTACCAGAATCAGGTATTTTGGTAAGGTTTACAAATACAAAACTTGGGTTTTACTCATAATGACACAAATAACTGCATTATTTGATATGACAGTTATTTAAACATAACTCCTAAACCAAACATGATAAATGGCTAATAATGCCTGGAAAAATGTATGTAAACATAACTCCAAAACCAAACATGCATTATGTCTAAAAATGCCTGTAATATTGTATCTCTGTGAGTTTTACCAGAATCAGGTATTTTGGTAAGGTTTATAAATACAACATTTAGGTTTTACTAATAATGACAGTAGACAAAGAGCAGCTCGAAGACCTCCATGAAAAATAAAAACCAAGGACCCAGATTTCCCTCGCCCGGACGCGGGTCACCGGGGCCCCCCTCTGGAGCCAGGCCCGGGGTGGGGCACGATGGCGAGCGCCTGGTGGCCGGGCCTGTCCCCATGGGGCCCGGCCGGGCACAGCCCGAAGAGGCAACGTGGATCCCCCTTCCAATGGGCTGGACATTGAGTCCGAATGGACCATGTTCCGCGCCTCTATTGTCGAGGCGGCTGATTGGAGCTGTGGCCGCAAGGTAGTTGGTGCTTGTCGTGGCGGTAATCCTAGAACCCGTTGGTGGACACCGGCGGTGAGGGATGCCGTCAAGCTGAAGAAGGAGTTCTATCGGGTTCTTTTGGCTCATAGGACTCCCGAGGCAGCGGACAGGTACCGACAGGCCAAGCGGTGTGCGGCTTCAGCGGTCGCAGAGGCAAAAATTCGGACATGGGAGGAGTTCGGGGAAGCCATGGAAAACGACGGCTTCGAAGCAATTCTGGACCACCATCCGCCGCCTCAGGAAGGGGAAGCAGTGCACTATCAACACCGTGTATGGCGAGGATGGTGTTCTGCTGACCTCGACTGCGGATGTTGTGGATCGGTGGAGGGAAAACTTCGAAGACCTCCTCAATCCCACCAACACGTCTTCCTATGAGGAAGCAGTGCCTGGGGAGTCTGTGGTGGGCTCTCCTATTTCTGGGGCTGAGGTTGCTGAGGTAGTTAAAAAGCTCCTCGGTGGCAAGGCCCCGGGAGTAGATGAGATCCGCCCGGAGTTCCTTAAGGCTCTGGATGCTGTGGGGCTGTCTTGGTTGACAAGACTCTGCAGCATTGCGTGGACATCGGGGGCGGTACCTCTGGATTGGCAGACCGGGGTGGTGGTTCCTCTCTTTAAGAAGGGGAACCGGAGGGTGTGCTCTAACTATTGTGGGATCACACTCCTCAGCCTTCCCGGTAAGGTCTATTCAGGTGTACTGGAGAGGAGGCTACGCCGGATAGTCGAACCTCAGATTCAGGAGTAACAGTGTGGTTTTCGTCCTGGTCGTGGAACTGTGGACCAGCTCTATACTCTCGGCAGGGTCCTTGAGGGTGCATGGGAGTTTGCCCAACCAGTCTACATTTGTTTTGTGGACTTGGAGAAGGCATTTGACCGTGTCCCTCGGGAAGTCCTGTGGGGAGTGCTCAGAGAGTATGGGGTATCGGACTGTCTGATTGTGGCAGCCCGTTCCCTGTATGCTCAGTGCCAGAGCTTGGTCCGCATTGCCGGCAGTAAGTCGGACCCGTTTCCAGTGAGGGTTGGACTCCGCCAAGGCTGCCCTTTGTCACCGATTCTGTTCATAACTTTTATGGACAGAATTTCTAGGCGCAGTCAAGGCGTTGAGGGGATCTGGTTTGGTGGCTGCAGGATTAGGTCTCTGCTTTTTGCAGATGATGTGGTCCTGATGGCTTCATCTGGCCAGGATCTTCAGCTCTCACTGGATCGGTTCGCAGCCGAGTGTGAAGCGACTGGGATGAGAATCAGCACCTCCAAGTCCGAGTCCATGGTTCTCGCCCGGAAAAGGGTGGAGTGCCATCTCCGGGTTGGGGAGGAGATCTTGCCCCAAGTGGAGGAGTTCAAGTACCTCGGAGTCTTGTTCACGAGTGAAGGAAGGGTGGATCGTGAGATCGACAGGCGGATCGGTGCGGCGTCTTCAGTAATGCGGACGCTGTATCGATCCGTTGTGGTGAAGAAGGAGCTGAGCCGGAAGGCAAAGCTCTCAATTTACCGGTCGATCTACGTTCCCATCCTCACCTATGGTCATGAGCTTTGGGTTATGACCGAAAGGACAAGATCACGGGTACAAGCGGCCGAAATGAGTTTCCTCCGCCGGGTGGAAGAGATAGGGTGAGAAGCTCTGCCATCCGGGGGGAAGCTCAAAGTAAAGCCGCTGCTCCTCCACATCGAGAGGAGCCAGATGAGGTGGTTCGGGCATCTGGTCAGGATGCCACCCGAACGCCTCCCTAGGCTATACCATCATATTGCGTAAAAAAAAAAAAAAACTTGTGTCTTTATAAACCTTACAAATTATTTATTTCCAGTAAAACTCACATAGATACATTTTTCCAAGCATTATTAACCATTGAGCATGTTTGGTTTAGGAGTTATGTTAAATAACTGTCATATTGAGGGTGGCAGTTATACTGTCATTATGAGTAAAACCTATTTTTTGTATTTGTAAACCTTACCAAAATAACTTATTCTGATAAAACTCACATAGTATCAATATTACAGGCAGTTTAAGACAGATTGCAAGTTTGGTTTTGGAGTTATGTTTATTTAACTTTCATATTTAGTATGACAGTTATGCTGTCATATTGAGTAAAAAAAAACTAACTTGTGTCTTTACAAACCTTACAAAATATTTTTTTTCCAGTAGAACTCACAAAAATACATTTCTCCAGGCATTATTAGCCATTTAGCATGTTTGGTTTTGGAGTTATGTTTAATAACTGTTATTTTGAAGATGGCAGGTCATTATGAGTAAAACCCAATTTTTTGTATTTGTAAACCTTACCAAAATACCTGATTCTGGTAAAACTCACATAGATTCAATATCACAAGTATTTTTAGACCGATTGCAAGCTTGGTTTTGGACTTATGTTTATTTAACTTTCATATTTAGTATGACAGTTATAATGGCATATTAAATTTAAAAAACTATCTTGTGTATTTATAAACCTTACAAATTATGTTTTTCCAGTAAAACTCACAAAGATACATTTCTCTAGGCATTATTAGCCATTTATCATGTTTGGTTTAGGAGTCATGTTAAATAACTGTCATATCAAATGTTGCAGTTATACTGTCATTATGAGTATAACCCAAGTTTTGTATTTGTAAACCTTACCAAAATACCCGATTCTGGTAAAACTCACATACATTCAATATTACAAAAAGTTTAAGACGGATTGCAAGTTTGGTTTAAAAGTTTGGTTTTGGAATTATGTTTATATAACTTTCATATTTAGTATGACATTGAGTAAAAAAAAACTAACTTTTGTCTTTACAAACCTTACAAAATATGTTTTTCTAGTAAAACATTTTTCCAGGCATTATTAGCCATTTTGCATGTGTGGTTTAAGAGTTATGTTAAAATAACTGTCATATCAAATTTTACAGTTGTATAACTGCAACATTTGATATGACAGTTATTTTGAGTAAAACCAAAGTTTTGTATTTGTAAATCTAACCAAAATATCTGATTCTGGTAAAACTTACTTAGATTTAAAATTACAGGCATTTTTAGACCGATTGCAAGTTTGGTTTTGGACTTATGTTTATTTAACTTTCATATTTAGTCAAAAAACTAACTTGTGTTTTTACAAACCTTACAAACCTTTTTTTTTTCCAGTAAAACTTACAAAGATACATTTTTCCAGGCATTATTAGTCATTTTGCATGTGTGGTTTAGGAGTTATGTTTAAATAACTGTCAGATTAAATGTGATAGTATACTGTCAACGTGAGTAAAACCCAAGTTTTGTATTTGTAAACCTTACCAAAATATCTGATTCTGGTAAAACTCACATAGATTCACAATTACAGGTATTTTTAGACGGATTGCAAGTTTGATTTTGGAGTTATGTTTATTTAACTTTCATATTTAGTATGACAGTTATGCTGTCATATTGAGTAAAAAAAAACTAACTTGTGTCCTTACAAACCTTACAAAATATTTTTTTTCCAGTAGAACTCACAAAAATATATTTCTCCAGGCATTATTAGCCATTTAGCATGTTTGGTTTAGGAGTTATGTTTAAATAACTGTTATTTTGAAGATGGCAGCTATACTGTTATATTGAGTAAAAAAAAAACTAACTTGTGTCTTTACAAACCTTACACAATATATTTTTTCTAGTAAAACTCACAAAGAGACATTTCCCCAGGTATTATTAGCCATTGTGCATGTGTGGTTTAGGAGTTATGTTTAAATAAATGTCAAATTGAATGTGGCAGGTATACTGTCATGAGTAAAACCACATTTTTGTAAGACAGATTGCAAGTTTGGTTTAGAAGTTTGGTTTTGGAATTATGTTTATATAACTTTCATAATTAGTATGACAGTTATAATGGCATATTAAATAAAATAAAAAAACTTTTGTCTTTACAAACCTTACAAAATATTTTTTTCTAGTAAAACTCACAAAGATTCATTTCTCCAGGCATTATTAGCCATTTAGCATGTTTGGTTTAGGAGTTATGTTTAAATAACTGTTATTTTGAATATGGCAGTTATACTGTCATTATGAGTAAAACCCAATTTTTGTATTTGTAAACCTTACCAAAATACCTGATTCTGGTAAAACTCATATAGATTCAATATTACAGACATTTTTAGACGGATTGCAAGTTTGGTTTTGGTGTTATATTTATTCAACTTTTATATTTAGTATGACAGTTATACTGTCATATTGAGTAAAAAAAAAGCTAACTTGTGTCTTTACAAACCTTACAAACTATTTTTTCCAGTAAAACTTACAAAGATACATTTTTCCAAGCATTATTAGACATTTTGCATGCATGGTTTAGGAGTTATGTTTAAATAACAGTCAGATTGAATGTGACAGTATACTGTCATAGTAGTTTTTTACTCAATATGCCAGTAATGTTCTTAAAATCCTGAGATAATACGAAAACAGCAATAAAAAGTTTTTCAACATAATTCCTACACCAAACATGCAACATAATAATAACTGGAGACATGTATATTTTGTTAGTTTTACTAGAAAATGTATCTTTTGTAAGTTTTGCAACGACGCAAGTTAGTTTTTTTTAATTCAATATGACAGTATAACTGTCAAACTAAATGTAAAATTTATATAAACATTACTCCAAAAATGAACATGCATTATGTCTAAAAATGCCTAAAATTTTGTATCTATGTGAGTTTGACCAGAATCAGGTAATTTGCCAAGGTTTACAAATACAAAAATTGTGTTTTTCTCATAATGACAGTATAACTGCTACATTCAATTTGACAGTTTTTTAAACATAACTTCCTAACCACACATGCAAATAAATTGGTTATACTTGTATAGCGCTTTTCTACCTTCAAGGTACTTAAAGCGCTTTGACAGTATTTCCACATTCATCCATTCAAACACACATTCACACACTGAAGGCGGGAGCTGCCATGCAAGGCGCTAACCAGCAGCCATCAGGAGCAAGGGATGGAGAGTCTTGCCCAAGGACACAACGGACGTGACTAAGATGGTAGAAGGTGGGGATTGAACCCCAGTAACCAGCAACCCTCCGAATGCTGGCACGGCCACTCTACCAACTTCGCTACGCCTAATAAAGCCTAAAACAATGCATCCTTGTAAGTTTTACTCGAAACATATGCTATTATAACGCTTGCAAACACAAAAAGTAGTTTTTTATTCATTATGACAGTAATGTTCTTAAAATCCTGAGATAATGCGAAATAAGCAATAAAAATGTTTTTCAACATAATTCCTACACCAAACATGCAAAATGAATAATAATGCCTGGAGACATGTATCTTTGTTAGTCTTACTAGACAAATGATCTTTTGTAAGTTTTGCAAAAACGCAAGTTAGTTTTTTTAATTCATAATGAAAGTGTAACTGTCATACCAAATATAAAAGTTAAATAAACATAACTCCAAAACTGAACTTGCATTATGTGTAAAAATGCCTAAAATATTGTATCTATGTGAGTTTTACAAGAATCAGGTAATTTGGTAAGGTTTCCAAATACAAAAATTAAGTTTTTCTCATGACAGTATAACTGCTACATTCAATTTGACAGTTATTTAAACATAACTTCCCAACCATACAGGCAAAAAAGGCTAATAAAGCCTAAAACAATGCATCCTTGTGAGTGTTACTCGAAACATATGGTATTTTAAGGCTTGCAAACTCAAAAAGTACTTTTTTACTCAATATGACACTAATATTCTTAAAATCCTGAGATAATGCGAAAAAAGCAATAAAAATGTTTTTTAACATAATTCCTACATCAAACATGTAACAGGTCTAATAATGCCTAGAGACAAGTATCCTTGTCAGTTTTACTAGAAAAATTAACTTTTGTAAGTTTTGCCATGACGCAAGTTAGTTTTTTTTATTCATAATGACATTATAACTGTCATACCAAATATGAAAGTTATATAAACATAACTCCAAAACATGCATTATGTCTAAAAATGCCTGTAATATTGTATCTATGTGAGTTTAACCAGAATCAGGTAATTTGGAAAGGTTTACAAATACAAAAATTGGGTTATTGTCCTAATGACAGTATACCTGCTAAATTCAATTTGACAGTTATTTAAACATATATTCATAATAACACATGCAAATAGGCCAATAAAGCTAAAACAATGCATCCTTGTGAGTTTTACTCGAAACATATGCTATTTTAAGGCTTGCTAACACAAAAAGTAGTTTTTTCCTCAAAATGACAGTAATGTTCTTAAAATCCTGAGATAATGCGAAAAAAGCAATAAAAATGTTTTTCAACATAATTCCTACACCAAACATGCACAATGTCTAATAATGCCTGGAGACATGTATCTTTGTTAGTTTTACTAGAAAAATAATCTTGTGTAAGTTTTGCAAAGACGCAAGTTAGTTTTTTTAATTCAAACTATCATACCAAATATGAAAGTTATATAAACATAACTCCAAAAGTAAAGATGCATTAAGTCTAAAAATGCCTGTAATTTTGTATCTATGTGAGTTTTACCAGAATCAGGTCATTTGGAAAGGTTTACAAATACAAAAATTGGGTTTTTGTCATATTGACGGTATAACTGCTAAATTCGATTCGACAGTTATTTACACATATCTTCATAATAACACGGGCAATTAGGCCAATAAAGCCTATAACAATGCATCCTTGTGAGTTTTACTCGAAACATATGCTATTTTAAGGCTTGCTAACACAAAAAGTAGTTTTTTCCTCAATATGACAGTAATGTTCTTAAAATCCTGAGATAATGCGAAAAAAGCAATAAAAATGTTTTTCAACATAATTCCTACACAAAAGATGCAAAATGTCTAATAAAGCCTGGAGACATGTATCCTTGTTAGTTTTACTTGAAAAATAATATTTTGTAAGTTTTGCAAAGACGCAAGTTAGTTTTTTTAATTCAATATTACAGTATAACTGTCACACCAAATATGAAAGTTATATAAACATAACTCCAAAACTGAACATGCATTATGTCTAAAAATGCCTGTAATATTGTATCTATGTGAGTTTAACCAGAATCAGGTAATTTGGAAAGGTTTACAAATACAAAAATTGGGTTTTTGTCATAATGACAGTATATCTGCTAAATTCAATTTGACAGTTATTTAAACATATCTTCATAATAACACATGCAAATAGGCCAATAACGCCTAAACAATGCATCCTTGTGAGTTTTACTCGAAACCTATGCTATTTTAAGGCTTGCCAACCCAAAAAGTAGTTTTTTCCTCAATATGACAGTAATGTTCTTAAAATCAATCAAATAATTCCTACACCAAACATGCAAAATGTCTAATAATGCCTGGAGACATGTATCTTTGTTAGTTTTACTAGAAAAAGAATCTTTTGTAAGTTTTGCAAAGACGCAAATTAGTTTTTTTAATTCAATATGACAGTATAACTGTCATACCAAATATGAAAGTTATATAAACATAACTCCAAAAGTAAAGATGCATTAAATCTAAAAATGCCTGTAAGTTTGTATCTATGTGAGTTTTACCAGAATCAGGTAATTTGGTTAAGTTTACAAATACAAAAATTACGTTTTTCTCATATGACAGTATAACTGCTACATTCAATTTGACAGTTATTGAAACATAACTTCCTAACCATACATGCAAAAAAGGCTAATAAGACCTAAAACAAAGCGTCCTTGTGAGTGTTACTCGAAACATATGGTATTTTAAGGCTTGCAAACACTAAAAGTAGTTTTTTACTCAATATGACAGTAATATTCTTAAAATCCTGAGATAATGCAAAAAAAAGCAATAAAAATGTTTTTTAACATAATTCCTACACCAATCATGCAAAATGTCTAATAATGCCTGTAATTTTGTATCTATGTGAGTTTTACCAGAATCAGGTAATTTGGTTAGGTTTACAAATACATAAATTAAGTTTTACTCAATATGACAATAAAACTACTACATTCATTTTGACAGTTATTTAAGCATCATTTCCTAACCACACATGCAAAAAGGCTAAAAAAGCCTAAAACAATGCATCTGTGTGAGTTTTACTCGAAACATATGCTTTTTTAAGGCTTGCAAACACAAAATGTAGTTTTTGACTCAATATGACAGTAATATTCTTAAAATCCTGAGATAATGCGAAATAAGCAATAAAAATGTATTAATTCCTACACAAAACATGAAAAATGTCTAATAATGCCTGGAGACTTATATCTTTGTTAGTTTTACTAGAATAAGTATCTTTTGTAAGGTTTGCAAAGACACAAGATGTTTTTTTTATTTAATATGATGGTATAATTGTCATACTAAATATGAAATTTATATAAACATAACTCCAAAACCAAACATGCAATCCGTCTAAAAATGCCTGTAATATTGAAATTGTGTGAGTTTTACTAAAATCAAGTATTTTGGAAAAGTTTACAAATACAAAAATTAGGTTTTACTCATAATGTCAGTATCACTGCCACACTCAATGTGACAGTTATTTAAACATAACTCCTAAACCAAACATGCTCAAAGGATAATAATGCCTGGACAATTGTATCTTTGTGTGTTTTACTGGAAACAAATAATTTGTAAGGTTTGTAAAGACACAAGTTAATTTGTTTTACTCAATATGATGGTATAACTGTCATACTCCAAAACCAAACATGCATTATGTCTAAAAATGCCTGTAATATTGTATTCATGTGAGTTTTACTAAAATCAGTTATTTTTGTAAGGTTTGCAAATACAAAATATTGTTTTTACTCACGATGACAGTATACTGTCACTCTCAATATGACTGTTATTTAAACATGACTCCTGAATCACATGCAAATTGGTTAATAATGCCTGGAGAAATGTATTTGTGTGGGTTTTACTGGAGAACATTTTTTTGTAAGGTTTATAAAGACACAAGTTAGTTTTGTTTTTATTTGTATAACTGTCATACTAGATATGAAAGTTATATACACATAACTCCAAAACCAAACATGCAATCCGTTTAAAAATGCCTGTAATATTGAATTTGTGTGAATTTCACTAGAATTAAGTATTTTGGTAAGGTTTACAAATACAAAAATTAGGTTTTACTCATAATGACAGTATCACTGCCACACTCAATATGACAGTTATTTAAACATAACTCCTAAACCAAACATGCTAAATGGCTAATAATGCCTGGGGAAATGTATCTTTGTGAGTTTTACTGGAAACAAATGTTTTGTAAGGTTTGTAAAAACACACGTTGTTTTTTTTACTCAATATGATTGGATAACTGTCATACTAAATATGAAAGTTATATACACATAACTCTGAAACCAAACATGCCTTGGGTCTAAAAATGCTTGAATTTTGAATCTATGTGAGTTTTACTAGAAACAGGTATTTTGGTAAGGTTTACAAATACAAAAATTACGTTTTACTCATAATGACAGTATAACTGCCACATTCCAAATGACTGTTTTTTTAAGCATAACTCCTAAACCAAACATGCTAAATGGCTAATAATGCCTGGAGAATGGTATATTTACTGGAAAAAACATTTTGTAAGGTTTGTAAAGACACAAGTTAGTTTTTTTTAACTCAAAAAGAAAGTATAACTGTCTTACTAAATGTCAAAGTTATATAAACATAACTCCAAAACCAAACATGCATTATGTCTAAAAATGCCTGCAATGATGTATCTATGTGAGTATTACTAGAATCAGTTGTTTTTGTAAGTTTTGCAAATACAAAATATTGGTTTTACTCACTATGACAGTATACTGTCACATTCAATCTGACAGTTATTTAAACATAACTTCTAAACCACACATGCAAATATATTAATAATGTCTGGAGAAATGTATTTTTGTGAGTTTACTGGGGAAAAAAAATATTTTGTAAGGTTTTTAAAGACACAAGTTAGATTTTTTTACTCAATATGACAGAATAACTGTCATACTAAATATGAAAGTTATATAAACATACTTTCAAAACCAAACATGCATTATAATAAATAAATGATAAATGGGTTATACTTGTGTAGCGCTTTTCTACCTTCAAGGTACTCAAAGCGCTTTGACAGTATTACCACATTCACCCATTCACACACACATTCAGACACTGATGGCGGGAGCTGCCATGCAAGGGGTGAAGTGTCTTGCCCAAGGACACAACGGACGTGACTAGGATGGTAGAAGGTGGGGATTGAACCCCAGTAACCAGCAACCCTCTGATTGCTGGAACAGCCACTCTACCAACTTCGCCACGCCGTCCCATTATATCTAAAAAAGGCCTGTAATATTGTAACTAAGTGAGTTTTACTACAATCAGGTACTTTGGTAAGGTTTACAAATACAAAAACTAAGTTTTACTCATAATGACAGTATAACTGCCACACGCAATATGACAGTTATTTAAACATAAATCCTAAACCACAAATGCTGAATGGCTATTTAAGCCTGGCGAAATGTGCCTTTGTGAGTTTTACTGGAAACAAAAAAAATTGTAATGTTTGTAAAGACACAAGTTAGTCTTTTTTTACTCAATATGACAGTATAGCTGTCTTACTAAATATGAAAGTTATATAAACATGCATTATGTCTAAAAATGCCTGTAATATATTTCACCTGAATTATGTATTTTGGTAAGGTTTACAAATAAACAAATTAGGTTTTACTCATAATGACAATATAACTGCCACAATCAAAATGACATTTATTTAAACAAAACTCCTAAAACAAACACGCTCAAAGACTAATAATGCCTGGACAAATGTATATTTGTGAGTTTTACTGGAAAACAATAATTTGTAATGTTTGTAAAGACACAAGTTAGTTTTTTTTTTACTCAATATGATGGTATAACTGTCATACTAAATATGAAAGTTATATAAACATAACTCCAAAACCAAACATGCCTTATGTTTAAAAATGCTTGAATTTTGAATCCATGTGAGTTTCACTAGAAACAGGTATTTTGGTAAGGTTTACAAATACAAAAAATAGGTTTTACTCATAATGACAGTATAACTGCCACATTCAAAATGACAGTTATTATAACATAACTCCTAAACCACACATGCAAAATGGCTAATAATGCCTGGAGACATGTATCTTTGTAAAATGTACTGGAAAAAAAATAGTTTGTTAGGGTTGTAAAGACACAAAATAGTTTTTTTTTACTCAATATGACAGTATAACTGTCGTACTAAATATGCAAGTTAAATAAACATAACTCCAAAACCAAACTTGCAGTCCGTCTAAAAATGCCTGTAATATTGAATCTATGTGAGTTTTACCAGAATCAGGTATTTTGGTAAGGTTTACAAATACAAAAATTGGGTTTTACTCATAATGACAGTATAACTGCCATGTTCAATATGACAGTTATGTAAACATAACTCCTAAACCACACATGCAAAATGGTTAATAATGCCTGGAGAAATGTATCCTTGTGAGTTTCACTGGAAAAAAAATATTTTGTAAGGTTTGTAAAGACACAAGTTAGTTTTCTTTACTCAATATGACAGTTTAACTGTCATACTAAATATGAAAATTGTATTAACAAAACTCCAAAACCAAACGTGCAATCCGTCTAAAAATATCTGTAGTATTGAATTAATGTGAGTTTTACTAGATTAAGGTATTTTGGTAAGATTTACAAATACAAAAATTAGGTTTTACTAATAATGACAGTATAACTGCCACACTTAATATGACAGTTATTTAAACGACACATGCGAAATGGTAAATAATGCCTGGATAAATGTATATTTGTGAGTTTCACTGGAAAAAAATAAATTGTAAGGTTTGTAAAGACACGTTTTTTTTTTTACTCAATATGACGGTATACTGTCCTACTAAATGTGAAAGTTATATAGACATAACTTCAAAACCAAAATTTCATTTTGTCTAAAAATGCTTATAATATTGTATCTATGTGAGTTTTAGTAGAATCAGTTGTTTTTGTAAGGTTTGCAAATACAACATTTTGGTTTTACTCACTATGACAGTATATTGTCACATTCAATCTGACTGTTAATTAAACATAAATCCTAAACCACAAATGCTAAATGGCTATTAATGCCTGGAGAAATGTGCCTTTGTGAGTTTTACTGGAAAAAATAAAACATTGTAAGGTTTGTAAAGACACAAGTTACTTTTTTTTACTCAATATGACAGTATTGCTGTCATACTAAATTTGAAAGTTATATAAACATAACTCCAAAACCAAACATGCATTATGTCTAAAAATGCTTATAATATTGTGTCCATGTGAATTTTAGTAAAATCAGTTTTTTTTAAAGTTTGCAAATACAACATTTTGGTTTTACTCACAATGACAGTATACTGTCACATTCAATCCGACTGTTATTTAAACTTAAATTCGAAACCACACATGCAAAATGGCTAATAATGCCTGGAGAAATGTATCTTTGTAAAATGTACTGGAAAAAAAATAGTTTGTATGGTTTGTAAAGACACAAAATAGTTTTTTTACTCAATATAATGGTATAACTGTCTTACTAAATTTGAAAGTTTATAAACAAATCTTCAAAAACAAACATGCAATCCGTCTACAAATGCCTGTAATATTGAATCTATGTGAGTTTTACTAGAATCAGGTATTTTGTTAAGGTTTACAAATACAAAAATTAGGTTTTACTCATAATGACAGTATAACTGCCACACTCAATATAATAAATGATACATGGGTTGTACTTGTATAGCGCTTTTCTACCTTCAAGGTACTCAAAGCGCTTTGACACTACTTCCACATTTATCCATTCACACACACATTCACACACTGATGGAGGGAGCTGCCATGCAAGGCGCTAACCAGCACCCGTCAGGAGCAAGGGTGAAGTGTCTTGCTCAGGACACAACGGACATGACGAGGTTGGTACTAGGTGGGGATTGAACCAGGGACCCTCGGGTCGCGCACGGCCATTCTTCCACTGCGTATGACAGTTATTTAAATATAACTCCTAAACCACACATGCAAAATGGCTAATAATGCTTGGAAAAATGTATTCTTGTGAGTTTTACCGGAAAAAAAAAAATATTTTGTAAGGTTTGTAAAGACACAAGTTACTTTTTTTTTTACTCAATATGACAGTATAGCTGTCTTACTAAATATGAAAGTTATATAAACATAACTCCAAACCAAAACATGTATTATGTCTAAAAATGCCTGTAATATTTTTTATACATGAGTTTTACCTGAATTATGTATTTTGGTAAGGTTTACAAATACAAAAATTAGGTTTTACTCATAATGACAATATAACTGCCACATTCAAAATGACATTTATTTAAACATAACTCCTAAACCAAACATGCTCAAAGGCTAATAATGCCTGGAAAAATGTATATTTGTGAGTTTTACTGGAAAACAATAATTTGTAAGGTTTGTAAAGACACAAGTTAGTTTTTTTTACTCAATATGATGGTATAATTGTCATACTAAATATGAAAGTTATATAAACATAACTCCAAAACCAAACATGCAATCCGTATAAAAATGTCTGTAATATTGAATATATGTGAGTTTAACTAGAATCAGGTATTTTGGTAAGGTTTACAAATACAAAAATTAGGTTTTACTTATAATGACAGTATAACTGCCACACTCAATTTGACAGTTATTTAAACATAACTCCTAAACCACACATGCAAAATGGCAAAAAATGCCTGGAGAAATGTATCTTTGTGAGTTTTACTGGTAACAAATATTTTGTAAGGTTTGTAAAGACACAAATTAGTTGTTTGTTTTACTCAATATGATGGTATAACTGTCATACAAATATGAAAGTTATATAAAAATAACTCCAAAACCAAACATGCAATTCGTATAAAAATGGCTGTAAAATTGAATTTATGTGAGTTTTACTAGAATCAGGTATTTTGGTAAGGTTTCCAAATATAAACAATATTTTTTTACTTATATTGACAGTATAACTGCCACACTCATTATAACTTAACTCCAAAACCAAACAGGCATTATGTCTAAAAATGCCTGTAATATTGTATTCATGTGAGTTTAACTAGAATCAGTTGTTTTTGTAAGGTTTGCAAATACAAAATATTGGTTTTACTCACTATGACAGTATACTGTCACATTCAATCTGACAGTTATTTAAACAATAATCCTAAACCACAAATACAAATTGGTTATGAAATTTATCTTTGTGAGTTTTACTGGAAAAAAATATTTTGTAAGGTTTTTAAAGACACAAGTTAGTTTTTTTTTTACTTAATATGACAGTATAACTGTCATACTAAATATGAAAGTTATATAAACATAACTCCAAAACCAAGCATGCAATCTGTCTAAAAATGCCTGTATTATTGAATCTATGTGAGTTTTACAAGAATTAAGTATTTTGGTAAGGTTTACAAATACAAAAATTAGGTTTTACTCATAAATACAGTATAACTGCCACACTCAATATAACAGTTAATTAAACATAACTCCAAAACCAAACATGCATTATGTCTAAAATTCCTATAATATTGTATGTATTCATGTGAGTTTTTAGAATCAGTTGTTTTTGTAAGGTTTGTGAATACAACATTTTGGTTTTACTCACTATGACAGTATACTGTCACATTCAATCTGACTGTTATTTAAACATAAATTCTAAACCACAGATGCAAAATGGCTAATAATAACTGGAGAAATTTATTTTTGTGAGTTTTACTGGAAAAAAAAAATATTTTGTAAGGTTTGTATGGACACAAGTTAGTTGTTTTACTCAATATGATCGAAAGATGCTTTATGTCTAAAGAATCCTGTAATATTGTATCTATGTGAGTTTAATCAGAATCAAGTATTTTGGTCAGGTTTACAAATACAAAAAATAGGTTTTACTCATAATGACAGTATATCTGCCACAGTCAATATGACAGTTATTTAAACATAACTCCTAAACCAAACATGATAAATGGCTAATAATGCCTGGGGAAATGTATCTTTGTGAGTTTAACTGGAAAAAAAAATATTTTGTAAGGTTTGTAAAGACACACGTTAGTTTTTTTTACTTATAATGACAGTATAACTGCCACATTCAAAATGACAGTTATACAAACATAACTCCAAAACCAAACACGCAATCCGTCTAAAAATGCCTGTATTATTGAATCTATGTGGGTTTTACTAGAATCAAGTATTTTGGTAAGGTTTACAAAAACAAAAATTTGGTTTTACTCATAAATACAGTATAACTGCCACACTCAATATAACAGTTATTTAACATAACATACCTCCTAAACCAAACATGCTAAATGGCTAATAATGCCTGGGGAAATGTATCTTTGTGAGATTTACTGGAAACAACTTACTAGAAAAATAATCTTTTGTAAGTTTTGCAAAGACGCAAGTTAGTTTTTTTAATTCAATATGACAGTATAACTGTCATACTAAATGTAAAAAATATATAAACATAACTCCAAAAATGAACATGCATTATGTCTAAAAATGTCTAAAATATTGAATCAATGTGAGTTTTACCAGAATCAGGTAATTTGGTAAGGTTTACAAATACAAAATTAGGTTTTACTCATACTGACATTATTACTGCTACATTTAGTTTACATTTACATTACTTCCTAACCACACATGCAAAAAGGCTAAAAAAGCCTAAAACAATGCATCCTTGTGAGTTTTACTCAAAACATATGCTTTTTTAAGGCTTGCAAACACAAAATGTAGTTTCTTACTCAATATGACAGTAATATTCTTAAAATCCTAAGGTAATGCGAAATAAGCAATAAAAATGTTTTTCAATATAATTCCTAAATTAAACATGCAACATGTCTAATAATGCCTAGAGACATGTATCTTTGTTGGTTTTACTAAAAAACATATATTTTGTAAGTTTTGCAACGACGCAAGTTAGTTTTTTTAATTCAATATGACAGTGAAACTGTCATACTAAATATGAAAGTTATATCAACATAACTACAAAACTGACCATGCATTAACTTTCATATTTAGTATGACAGTTATACAATCATATTGAGTAAAAAAAACTAAATTGTGTCTTTACAAATCTTACAAAATATTTGTTTCCAGTAAATCTCACAAAGATACATTTCCCCAGGCATTATTAGCCATTTAGCATGTTTGGTTTAGGAGTTAGGTTTAAATAACTATCAGATTGAATGTGGCAGTTATACTGTCATTATAAGTAAAACCTAATTTTTTTTATATGTAAACCTTACCAAAATACTTGATTCTAGTAAAACTCACATAGATTCAATATTACAGGCATTTTTAGACGGGTTGCATGTTTGGTTTTGGAGTTATGTTTATAAAACTTTCATATTTAGTATGACAGTTATACTGTCATAATAAGTAAAAAAAACTAACTTGTGTCTTTAAAAACCTTACAAAATATTTTTTTCCAGTAAAACTCCTAAAGATACATTTCTCCAGGCATTATTAACCAATTTGCATTTGTGGTTTAGGAGTTATGTTTAAATAACTGTCAGATTGAATCTGACAGTATACTGTCATAGTGAGTAAAACCAATAGTTTGTATTTGCAAACCCTACAAAAACAACTGATTCTAGTTAAATTTACATGAATACAATATTACAGGCATTTTTAGACATAATGCATGTTTGGTTTTCGAGTATTGTTTATATAACTTTTACATTTAGTATGACAGTTATACTGTCTTTTTGATGTAAAAAAACGAACTTATGTCTTTACAAACCTTACAAAATATTTGTTTTCCCAGTAAAACTAACAAAGATACCTTTCTCCAGGCATTATTAGCCATTTTGCATGTTTGGTTTAGGAGTTATGTTTAAAAAAACTGTCATTTGGAATGTGGCAGTTATACTGTCATTATGAGTAAAACCCAATTTGTGTATTTGTAAACCTTACCAAAATACCTGTTTCTAGTAAAACTCACATAGATTCAAAATTCAAGCATTTTTAGACATAAGGCATGTTTTGTTTTGGAGTTATGTTTATATAACTTTCATATTTAGTATGACAGTTATACAATCATATTGAGTAAAAAAATTGTGTCTTTACAAACCTTACAAAATATTTGTGTCCAGTACAACTCACAAAGATACATTTCCCCAGGCATTATTAGCCATTTAGCATATGTTGTTTAGGAGTTATGTTTAAATACATTTGTATTGCTTTTTTCGCTTCACACTCGGCTGCGAACCTGGGATGGGAATCAGCACCTCCATGTCCGAGTCTATGGTTCTCTCCCGGAAAAGGGTGGAGTGCCATCTCCGGGTTGGGGGGGAGATCTTGCCCCAAGTGGAGGAGTTCAAGTACCTCGGAGTCTTGTTCACGAGTGGGGGAAGAGTGGATCGTGAGATCGACAGGCGGATCAGTGCGGCGTCTTCAGTAATGCGGACGCTGTATCGATCCGTTGTGGTGAAGAAGGAGCTGAGCCGGAAGGCAAAGCTCTCGATTTACCGGTCGATCTACGTTCCCATCCTCACCTATGGTCATGAGCTTTGGGTCATGACCGAAAGGACAAGATCACGGGTACAAGCGGCCGAAATGAGTTTCCTCCGCCGAGTGGCGGGGCTCTCCCTTAGAGATAGGGTGAGAAGCTCTGTCTTTCGGGGGGAGCTCAAAGTAAAGCTGCTGCTCCTCCACATCGAGAGGAGCCAGATGAGGTGTTTCGGGCATCTGGTCAGGATGCCACCCGAACGCCTCCCTAGGAAGGTGTTTTGGGCACGTCCGACCGGTAGGAGGCCACGGGGAAGACCCAGGACACGCTGGGAAGACTATCTCTCCCGGCTGGCCTGGGAACGCCTCGGGATCCCCCGGGAGGAGCTAGACGAAGTGGCTGGGGAGAGGGAAGTCTGGGCTTCCCTGCTTAAGCTGCTGCCCCCGTGACCCGACCTCGGATAAGCGGAAGAAGATGGATGGATCGATGGATGGATGCTTTGTTCGCGTTATCTAGGATTTTAAGAACATTACTGTCATATTGAATAAAAAACTACTTTTTGTGTTTGCAAGATCTAAAAAAGCATATATTTCGAGTAAAACTCCCAAGATGCATTATGTCAGGCATTATTTGTCAATTTTCATGTGTGGTTTAGGAGTTATGTTTTAATAACTGTCATATTGAGTGTGACACTATACTGTCATAGTGACAAAACTTATTTTTTGTTTTTACAAACCTTACAAAAACAACTGATTGTAGTAAAACTCACATGGATTCGATATAAAAGGCATTTTTAGACATTTTGCATGTTCGGTTTATATCAGGATTTTAAGAACATTACTGTTATATTGAGTAAAAAACTACTTTTTGTATTTGCAAGCCTTAAAAAATCTTATGTTTCGAGTAAATTTCACAAGTTTGCATTGTTTTAGGCATTATTAGCCTTTTTGCATGTGTGGTTTAGGAGTTCATTTTAAATAACTGCCAAATTGAATGTATCAGTTATACTGTCATTATAAGTAAAACCTAATTTTTGTATATGTACACCTTACCAAAATACCTGATTCTGGTAAAACTCACATAGATAGAACGTTACAGGCATTTTTATTTATTTATTTATTTTTTATTTATTTTTTTTTTTTTTAATGTCCTGTTCAGCTTCTCAGGCAAATCATATAGTTGATGTAGATGCCCATGTCGGCTGTTCAGATTTACTTTACAAAAGAGAAGTGTAGGATACTTCTCTTGTTGCCTTATTTGTATTTGACTTTATTAAATGTATTTATATTATCATTTAGTGCAGCCGGGCCGGAGCAGGAGGGGATAGAAAGAGAAAAAAAAAGAAGACAGAGGGGGAAATTGTGGGGACAAGAGGGGGATTAGACAGAGAGACAAAAACAACAAGAGCAAACAACAACAACAACAACAATAGAGCAACATCAGCAAATATGACATGTACAAATATGATGGTAAAAGTAATAGCAAATAAGCAGTTAGCGAAAAATAAAAAATAATACAGAAATGACAATGAGCATTATTACACTACAAATGGATCAATACAAATACCAATAGAAATAGCGCTATTGATAATGAACAATACCAATAATTTACCTTTATTATCAACAATACAGTTGTTTAAATGCAACAATACATATACGTAATGATAACTTGAGATACGAAAGAATGCAGAAAAATGGAGGGGGAGAAAGAGAAGCAACCTACATTAACCTTGTAGATTGTTATAGTCACAATAGGTTAAGCTTTGTCAGTGTGCCATGTGTTACACCCAGTTTACCCTAGGGCAACAACGTTAATATATGTTTGATGAAACGTGATTATGTGCATGAGTGTAAGTATGCATATGTACTTGTATATGTACAGAATGTGTATATGTGTTTGTACAATGAATGTATATGTACAGAATGTGTATATGTGTTTGTACAGTGAATGTATATGTACAGTATGTGTATGTGTATGTTTGTATATTGAATGTGCGTGTGGATGTACGAACATTAGGTAGGTAAATATGTACTGTATTTGTGTATGTATGTGGGAGCGTAGGTACCTATGTACGTATGTGAGCATACGTGAATTTGCATGTACAATACATTCGACTCCCAGAGTGCGTGGGAGCCAGAGCACGGCCCCATCACCCCCGAGAGCCCAACCCACAAACAGGAGGCGTGGTGCCCAGGGAACCAGGGACCACCGCCCCCACGCAGCCAAGCCGGCCAGCGACAGGAACCCCAGAGCCCGACCCACCGTACCGCCCACAAGGGCCAGCAGCAGGCCGCAGACAGACGCACCCGGCGGAGGACAGGGCACGAGAAAAGCAGGGGACAGCCAGACCCCAAGCCAGCGAGAGACCACACCCCACACGGGCAGAAAGGCGAGACGCCCCGCCCGAAGGACCCAGAGACTCCCCGCAACCGGACGGGAAGACCGCCCCCGCCCCACCGGCAACCGGGCCCCCACGAGCCCACCCCCCACCCCCGGAGAGCGCGGCGAGGCCAGCCCCCGGCCACCCCACCCAAACCGGCCGCCGCAGGACCACCCAGGCACAGGGCCACGGGAACCACCCACCCCACCCGCAGGGACCCCAACGATGGAGATGGAACAACCAGCAACCGCCCCGCCGAGCCCCCCCCTGAGGGAGGGGAAAAATTAAAAAATAATATTAATAAAATATATTTTAAAAATAAATAAATAAATAAATTAATTAATTAATTAGTTACAGGCATTTTTAGACACAATGCATGTTTGATTTTGGAGTTATGTTTCTATAACTTTCATATTTAATATGACCGCTATACTGTCATATTGAGTAAAAAAAACTAACTTGTGTCTTTACAAACCTTACAAAATATTTTTTTTCCAGTAATCTCACAAAGATACATTTCTCCAGGCATTATTAGCAATTTTGCATGTTTGGTTTAGTAGTTATGTTTAAATAACTGTCAGATTGAATGTGACAGTATACTGTCATAGTGAGTAAAACCAATATTTTGTATTTGCAAACCTTACAAAAACAACTGATTCTGGTAAAACTCACATAGATTCAATATCACAAGTATTTTTAGACCGATTGCATGTTTGGTTTTGGAGTTATGTTTATATAACTTTAATATTTAGTGTGACAGTTAAAATGGCATATTAAATAAAAAAAACTATCTTGTCTTTTTATAAACCTTACAAATTATTTTTTTCCAGTAAAACTCACAAAGATACATTTCTCTAGGCATTATTAGCCATTTATCATGTTTGGTTTAGGAGTCATGTTAAATAACTGTCATATCAAATGTTGCAGTTACTGTCATTATGAGTAAAACCCAATTTTTTATTTGTAAACCTTACCAAAATACCTGATTCTGGTAAAACTCACATAGATTCAATATAACAGGCATTTTTAAACGGATTGCAAGTTTGGTTTTGGTGTTATATTTATTCAACTTTTATATTTAGTATGACAGTTATACTGTCATATTGAGTACAAAAAAAGCGATCTTGTGTCTTTACAAACCTTACAAACTATTTTTTTCCAGTAGAACTTACAAAGATACATTTCTCCAAGCATTATTAGACATTTTGCAAGCATGGCTTAGGAGTTATGTTTAAATAACAGTCAGATTGAATGTGACAGTATACTGTTATAGTAGTTTTTTACTCAATATGCCAGTAATGTTCTTAAAATCCTGAGATAATGCGAAAAAAGTAATAAAAATGTTTTTCAACATAATTCCTACACCAAACATGCAACATGTCTAATAATAACTGGAGACATGTATATTTTGTTAGTTTTACTAGAAAATGTATCTTTTGTAAGTTTTGCAACGACGCAAGTTAGTTTTTTTAATTCAATATGACAGTATAACTGCCAAACTAAATGTAAAAGTTATATAAACATTACTCCAAAACTAAACATGCATTATGTCTAAAAATGCCGAAAATATTGTATATATGTGAGTTTTACAAGAATCAGGTAATTTGGTAAGGTTTAAAAAAACAAAAATTGGGTTTTACTCATAATGACAGTATATCTGCTACATTCAATTTGACAGTTATTTAAACATAATTTCCTAACCACACATGCAAATAGGCTAATAAAGGCTAAACCAATGCATCCTTGTGAGTTTTACTCGAAACAAATGCTATTTTAAGGCTTGCAAACACAAAAAGTAGATTTTTACTCAATATGACAGTAATGTTCTTAAAATCCTGGGATAATGTGAAATAAGCAATACAAATGTTTTTCAACATAATTCCTACACCAAACATGCAACATGTCTAATAATAACTGGAGACATGTATATTTTGTTAGTTTTACTAGAAAATGTATCTTTTGTAAGTTTTGCAACAACGCAAGTTAGTTTTTTAATTCAATATGACAGTATAACTGTCAAACTAAATGTAAAAGTTATATAAACATTACTCCAAAAATGAACATGCATTTTATCTAAAAATGCCTAAAATTTTGTATCTATGTGAGTTTTACCAGAATCAGGTAATTTGGCAAGGTTTACCAATACAAAAATGGTGTTTTTCTCATAATGACAGTATAACTGCTACATTCAATTTGACAGTTTTTTAAACATAACTTCCTAACCAAACATGCAAATAAATGGGTTATACTTGTATAGTGCTTTTCTACCTTCAAGGTACTTAAAGCGCTTTGACAGTATTTCCACATTCATCCATTCACACACACATTCACACACTGATGGCGGGAGCTGCCATGCAAGGCGCTAACCAGCAGCCATCAGGAGCAAGGGGTGAAAAGTCTTGCCCAAGGACACAATGGACGTGACTAAGATGGTAGAAGGTGGGGATTGAACCCCAGTAACCAGCAACCCTCCGAATGCTGGCACGGCCACTCTACCAACTTCGTCACGCCTAATAAAGCCTAAAACAATGCATCCTTGTAAGTTTTACTCGAAACATATGCAATTATAAGGCTTGCAAACACAAAAAGTAGTTTTTTCCTCAATTTGACAGTAATCTTCTTAAAATCCTGAGATAATGCGAAAAAAGCAATAACAATGTTTTTCAACATAATTCCTACACCAAACATGCAAAATGTCTAATAAAGCCTGGAGACATGTATCCTTGTTAGTTTTGCTAGAAATATAATCTTTTGTAAGTTTTCCAAAGACGCAAGTTAGTTTTTTTAATTCAATATGACAGTATAAAAGTCATACCAAATATGAAAGTTATATAAACATAACTCCAAAACTGAACATGCATTATGTCTTAAAATGCCTGTAATATTGTATCTATGTGAGTTTAACCAGAATCAGGTAATTTGGAAAGGTTTACAAATGCAAAAATTGGGTTTTTGTCATAATGGCAGTATATCTGCTAAATTCAATTTGACAGTTATTTAAACATATCTTCATAATAACACATGTAAATAGGCCAATAAAGCCTAAAACAATGCATCTTTGTGAGTTTTACTCGAAACATATGCTATTTTAAGGCTTGCCAAAACAAAAAGTAGTTTTTTCCTCAAAATGACAGTAATATTCTTAAAATACTGAGATAATGCGAAAAAAGCAATAAAAATGTTTTTTAACATCATTCCTACACCAAACATGCAAAATGTCTAATAATGCCTGGAGACATGTATCCTTGTTAGTTTAACTAGAAAAATAATCTTTTGTAAGTTTTGCAAAGACGCAAGTTAATTTTTTTAATTCAATATGTATAACTGTCATACCAAATATGAAAGTTATATAAACATAACTCCAAAAGTAAAGATGCATTTTGTCTAAAAATGCCTGTAATATTGTATCTATGTGAGTTTAACCAGAATCAGGTAATTTGGAAAGGTTTACAAATACAAAAATTGGGTTTTTGTCATAATGACAGTACATCTGCTAAATTCAATTTGACAGTTATTTAAACATATCTTCATAATAACACATGCAAATAGGCCAATAAAGCCTAAAACAATGCATCTTTGTGAGTTTTATTCGAAACATATGCTATTTTAAGGTTTGCCAAAACAAAAAGTAGTTTTTTCCTCAAAATGGCAGTAATGTTCTTAAAATACCGATATAATGCCAAAAAAGCAATAACAATGTTTTTCAACATAATTCCTACACCAAACATGCAAAATGTCTAATAATGCCTGAAGACATGTATCTTTGTTAGTGTTACTAGAAAAATAATCTTTTGTAAGTTTTGCAAAGACACAAGTTAGTTTTTTTAATTCAATATGAGAGTATAACCGTCATACCAAATATGAAAGTTATATGAACATAACTCCAAAAGTAAAGATGCATTAAGTCTAAAAATGCCTGTAATATTGTATCTATGTGAGTTTTACCACAATCAGGTAATTTGGTAAGGTTTTCAAAATACAAAAATTAAGTTTTTCTCATAATGACAGTAAAACTGCTACATTCAATTTGACAGTTATTTAAACATAACTTTCTAACCATACATGCAAAAAAGGCTAATAAAGCCTAAAACAATGCATCCTTGTGAGTGTTACTCGAAATATATGGTATTTTAAGGCTTGCAAACACAAAAAGTAGTTTTTTACTCAATATGACAGTAATATTCTTAAAATCCTGAGATAATGCGAAAAAAGCAAAAAAAATGTTTTTTAACATAATTCCTACACCAAACATGTAATATGTCTAATAATGCCTGGAGACATGTATCCTTGTTAGTTTTACTAGAAAAAGTATCTTTTGTAAGGTTTGCAAAGACACAAAATGTTTTTTATTTATTTAATATGACAGTATAGCTGTCATACTAAATATGAAAGTTATTTACACATAACTCCAAAATTAAACATGCATTATGTCTAAAAATGCATGTAATATTTTATATCCGTGAGTATTATCAATCCGTTATTTTGGTAAGGTTTACAAATACAAAAATTAAGGTTTTACTCATATTGACAATATAACTGCCACATTCAAAATGACAGTTATTTAAACATGACTCCTAAATCACATGCAAATTGGTTAATAATAACTGGAGGAATGTATTTTTGTGAGTTTTACTGGAAAGAAATAATTTGTAAGGTTTATAAAGACACACGTTTTTTATTTTATTTAATATGATGGTATAATTGTCATACTAAATATGAAAGTTATATAAACATAACTCCAAAACCAAACATGCAACCCGTCTAAAAATGCCTGTATTTTTGAATTTGTGTGAGTTTTACTAGAATCAAGTATTTTGGTAAGGTTTACAAATACAAAAATTAGGTTTTACTCATAATGACAGTATAACTGCCACATTCCAAATGACAGTTTTTTTAAACATAACTCCTATACCAAACATGCTAAATGGCTAATAATGCCTGGAGAATTGTATATTTACTGGAAAAAAAACATTTTGTAAGGTTTGTAAAGACACAAGTTAGTTTTTTTAACTCAAAAAGAAAGTATAACTTTCATACTAAATGTCAAAGTTATATAAACATAACTCCAAAACCAAACATGCATTATGTCTAAAAATACCTGCAATGATGTATCTATGTGAGTATTACTAGAATCAGTTGTTTTTGTAAGTTTTGCAAATACAAAATATTGGTTTTACTCTCTATGACAGTATACTGTCACATTCAATCTGACAGTTATTGAAACATAACTCCTAATACACAAATTCAAAATGACTAATAATGCCTCGAGATATATATATCTGTGTATTTTTCTGGAAAAAAATATTTTGTAAGGTTTGTAAAAACACAAGTTAGTTTTTTTTACTCAATATGACAGTATAACTGTCATACTAAATATGAAAATTATAAAAACATAACTCCAAGACCAAACTTGCAATCCGTCTAAAATTGCCTGTAATATTGAATTTTACCAGAATCAGTTGTTTTTGTAAGTTTTGCAAATACAAAATACTGGTTTTACTCACTATGACAATATACAGAAATGTGCCTTTGTGAATTTTACTGGAAAAAAAAAAGTAATGTTTGTAAAGACACAAGTTAGTTTTTTTTACTCCATATGACAGTATAACTGTCATACTAAATGTAAAAGTTATATAAACATATCTCCAAAACCAAACATGCATTATGTCTAAAAATGCTTATAATATTGTGTCAATGTGAGTTTTAGTAGAAACTTTTTTTTAAAAGTTTGCAAATACAAAATTTTGGTTTTACTCACAATGGCAGTATACTGTCACATTCAATCCTAATGTTATTTAAACATAAATTCGAAACCACAGATGCAAAATGGCTAATAATGCCTGGAGAAATGTATTTTTGTGAGTTTTACTGGACAAAAATATTTTGTAAGGTTTGTAAAGACACAAGTTAGTTTTTTTTACTCAATATAATGGTATAACTGTCTTACTAAATTTGAAAGTTTATAAACAAATCTTCAAAACCAAACATGCAATCCGTCTACAAATGCCTGTAATATTGAATCTATGTGAGTTTTACTAGAATCAGGTATTTTGTTAAGGTTTACAAATACAAAAATTAGGTTTTACTCATAATGACAGTATAACTGCCACACTCAATATGACAGTTACTTAAATATGACTCCTAAACCACACATATTGGCTAATAATCCCTGGAAAAATGTATCTTTGTGAGTTTTACTGGAAAAAACAATATTTTGTAAGGTTTGTAAAGACACAAGTTACTTTTTTTTTTACTCAATATGACAGTAAGCTCTCTTACTAAATATGAAAGTTATATAAACATAATTCCAAACTAAAACATGCATTATGTCTAAAAATGCCTGTAATATTTTTTATACATGAGTTTTACCTGAATTATGTATTTTGGTAAGGTTTACAAATACAAAAATTAGGTTTTACTCATAATGACAATATAACTGCCACATTCAAAATGACATTTATTTAAACATAACTCCTAAACCAAACATGCTCAAAGGCTAATAATGCCTGGACAAATGTATATGTGTGAGTTTTACTGGAAAACAATGCTTTGTAAGGTTTGTAAAGACACAAGTTAGTTTTTTTTTACTCAATATGATGGTATAACTGTCATACTAAATATGAAAGTTATATAAACATAACTCCAAAACCAAACATGCCTTATGTTTAAAAATGCATGCATTTTGAATCCATGTGAGTTTCACTAGAAACAGGTATTTTGGTAAGGTTTACAAATACAAAAAATAGGTTTTACTCATAATGACAGTATAACTGCCACATTCAAAATGACAGTTATTTAAACATAACTTCTAAACAAAATATGCTAATTGGCTAATAATGCCTGGAGAAAGGTATCTTTGTGAGTTTTACTGGAAAAAAAATATTTTGTAAGGTTTGTAAAGTCACTAGTTAGTTGTTTTTTTTAACTCAATTTGACAGTATAACTAACTGTCATATTAAATGTAAAAGTTATACAAACATAACTCCAAAACCAAACATGCATTATGTCTAAAAATGCCTGTAATATTGTGTCCATGTAAGTTTTACTAGAATCATATGTTTTTGTAACTTTTGCAAATAAAAATATTGGTTTTACTCACTAGGACAGTTTTAAAAATAACTGTCACATTCAATCTGACAGTTATCTCTCCTAATCCAAACATGCTAAATGGCTAGTAATGCCTGGAGAAATGAATCTTTGTGAGTTTTGCTGGGAAAAAAATATTTTGTAAGGTTTGTAAAGACACAAGTTTTATAACTGTCATAATAAATATGAAAGTTAAATAAACATAACTCCAAAACCAAACTTGCAATCGGTCTAAAAAAGCCTGTAGTATTGAATCTATGTGAGTTTTACCAGAATCAGATATTTTGGTAAGGTTTACAAATACAACACTTGGGTCATACTAATAATGACAGTATAACTGCAACATTTGATATGACAGTTATTTAGACATAACTCCTAAACCATACATGCAAAATGGCTAATAATGCCTGGAGAAATGTATCTTTGTGAGTTTTACTGGGAAAAAAATATTTTGTAAGGTTTGTAAAGACACAAGTTACTTTTTTTTACTCAATATGACAGTATAACCGTCATACTAAATTTGAAAGTTATATAAACATAACTCCAAAACCAAACATGCATTATGTCTAAAAATGCCTGTAATATTGTATCCATGTGAGTTTTACTAGAAACAGTTGTTTTTGTAAGGTTTGCAAATACAAAATATTGGCTTTACTCACTTTGACAGTATACTGTCACATTCAATCTGACTGTTATTTAAACATAGCTACTAAACCAATGTAAAATGGCTAAAAACGCCTGGAGAAATGTATCTATGTGAGTTTTACTGGAAAAAAATAATTCGTAATGTTTATAAAGACACAAATTTGTTTTTTTTTACTCAATATGACAGTATCATACCAAATGTAAAAGTATTATAAGCATAACTCCAAAACTAAACATGCATTATGTCTAAAAATGCCTGTAATATTGTATCTATGTGAGTTTTACCAGAATCAGGTAATTTGGTATGGTTTACAAATACAAAAAGTAGGTTTTACTCACTATGACAGTATACTGTCACATTCAATCTGACAGTTATTTAAACATAATGTAACTCCTAAACCGCACATAAAAAATGGCTAATAATCCCTGGAGAAATGTATCTTTGTGAGTTTTCCTGAAAAAAAAAAAAAAATTGTGATGTGTGTAAAGACACAAGTTAGTTTTTTTTACTCAATATGATTGTATAACTGTCATTCTAAATATGAAAGTTGTATAAACATAACCCTAAAACCAAACCTGCATTATGTTTAAAAATGCCTGTTTCTTCATCTTACTCGTCGTCGGCGTCGCCATGGCTGTATCTTCCGCTTTCTTCTGCTTTGTCTCCTTGTTGTGTGCGCAGTTGTGCACTGCACTCTCTAAAAGCCCTGGATGTTATTGGCACACATGCATGTACAGTAGATGGCAGTATTGCCCTGTTTAAAGAGTGTCACAACATTGCTGTTTACGGCAGACAAACTGCTTTACGGTAGACGAAAACGTGACTGCTGTTGTTTTGTGTTGTTACCGCGCTGGGAGGACGTTAATGAAACTACCTAACAATAAACCCACATAAGAAACCAAGAACTCGCCCTCGATCATTCTACAGTTATAACGTGATTGGGCAGGCATGCTGTTTATATCGTGGGAAAGCAGATGTGAATACAGGCTGTCCTCACTCAGATCAGCCTGAATTTCGGGAGATATTCGGGAGAAAATTTGTCCCGGGAGGTTTTCGGGAGAGGCGCTGAATTTCGGGAGTCTCCTGGAAAATCCAGGAGTATTGGCAAGTATGCCTAAACTACACATACAAAATGGCTAATAATGCCTGAAATAAGGCATTCTTGTGAGTTTTACTCGAAACATATGCTTTTTTAAGGCTTGCAAACACAAAAAGTATTTGGCTTCCTCTATATGACAGTAAAGTTCTTAAAATCCTGAGATAATGCGAAATAAGCAAAAACAATGTATTCCATCATAATTCCTACACCAAATAAGCAAAATGTCTAAAAATGCCTGTAATATTGAATCTGTGTGAGTTTTACTAAAATCAGTTGTTTTGGTAAGGTTTACAAATACAAAAATGAGGTTTTACTCTTTATGACAGTTATTTAAACATAACTCCATCCATCCAGCCATCCATTTTCTTCCGCTTATCCGAGGTCGGGTTGCGGGGGCTGCAGCCTAAGCAGGGAAGCCCAGACTTTCCTCTCCCCAGCCACTTCGTCCAGCTCCTCCCGGGGGATCCTGGGGCGTTCCCAGGCCAGCCGGGAGAGATAAGCTTCCCGTTTCCTGGGTCTTCCTGGGCCTCCTACCGGTCGGACGTGCCCGAAACACCGCCCTAGGGAGGCGTTCGGGTGGCATCCTGACCAGATGCCCGAACCACCTCATCTGGCTCCTCTCAAAATGGAGGAGCAATGGCTTTACTTTGAGCTCCTCCCGGATGACAGAGCTTCTCACCCTATCTCTAAGGGAGAGCCCCGCCACCCGGCGGAGGAAACTCATTTCGGCCGCTTGTACCCGTGATTTTGTCCTTTCGGCCATGACACAAAGCTCATGACCATAGGTGAGGATGGGAACGTAGATCGACCGGTAAATTGAGAGCTTTGCCTTCCGGCTCAGCTCCTTCTTCACCACAACGGATCAATACAGCGTCCGCATTACTGAAGACGCCGCACCGTTCCGCCTGTCGATCTCACGATCCACTCTTCCCTCACTCGTGAACAAGACTCTGAGGTCCTTGAACTCCTCCACTTGGGGCAAGATCTCCTCCCCAACCCGGAGATGGCACTCCACCCTTTTCCGGGCGAGAACCATGGACTCGGACTTGGAGGTGCTGATTCACATCCCAGTCACTTCACACTCGTCTGCGAACCGATCCAGTGAGGGCTGAAGATCTTGGCCAGATGAAGCCATCAGGACCACATCATCTGCAAATAGCAGAGACCTAATTCTGCAGACACGAAACCGGATCCCCTCAACGCCCTGACTGCGCCTAGAAATTCTGTCCATAAAGGTTATGAACAGAATCGGTGACAAAGGGCAGCCTTGGCGGAGTCCAACCCTCACTGGAAACGGGTCCGACTTACTGCCGGCAATGCGGACCAAGCTCTGACTCTTGCAAAGGGAGCGAACCGCCACAATAAGACAGTCCGTTACCCCATACTCTCTAAGCACTCCCCACAGGACTTCCAGGGGTAAATGGTCGAATGCCTTTTCCAAGTCCATAAAGCACATGTAGACTGGTTGGGCAAACTCCCATGCACCCTCAAGGACCCTGCCGAGAGTATAAAGCTGGTCCGCAGTTCCACGACCAGGACGTAAACCACACTGTTCCTCCTGAATCCGAGGTTCGACTATCCGGCGTAGCCTCTTCTCCAGTACACATGAATAGACCTTACCGGGAAGACTGAGGAGTGTGATCTCACGATAGTTGAAACACACCCTCTGGTTCCCCTTCTTAAAGAGAGGAACCACTACCCCGGTCTCCCAATCCAGAAGTACCGCCTCCGATGTCCACGCGATGTTGCAGAGTCTTGTCAACCAAGACAGCCCCACAGCATCCAGAGCCTTAAGGAACTCCGGACGGATCTCATCCACCCCCAGGGCGTTGCCATTGAGGAGCTTTTTAACTACCTTGGCATCCTCAGCCCCAGAAATAGGAGAGCCCACCACAGATTCCCCAGGCACTGCTTCCTCATAGGAAGACATGTTGGTGGGATTAAGGAGGTCTTCGAAGTATTCCCTCCACCGATCAATAACAGCTGCAGTAGAGGTCAGCAGCGCACCATCCTCACCATACACGTTGTTACAGTGCACTGCTGCCCCCCCCCCCCTTGAGCCGGCGGATGGTGGTCCAGAATCGCTTTGAAGCCGTCTGGAAGTCGTTTTCCATGGTTTCTCCAAACTGCTGCCATGTCCGAGTTTTTGCCTCTGCGACCGCTGAAGCCGCACTTCGCTTGGCCTGTCGGCTGCCTCTGGAGTCCCATGAGCCAAAAGGACCCGATAGGCTCTTTCTTCAGCTTGACGGCATCCCTCACTGCTGGTGTCCACCAGCGGGTTCTAGAGTTTGGTGCCACGACAGGCACCAAACTCCTTGCGGCCACAGCTCCAATCAGCCGGCTCGACAAGAGAGGCACGGAACATGGTCCACTCAGACTCAATGTCCAGCGCCTCCCTCGTGACATGTTCAAAGTTCTTTCGGAGGCGTTCCCAGCAAACCCTCACAATGCGTTTGGGCCTGCCAGGTCTGTCAGGCATCCTCCCCCACCATCGCAGCCAACTCACCACCAGGTGGTGATCGGTAGAAAGCTCCGCCCCTCTCTTCACCCGAGTGTCCAAAACATGAGACCGCAAATCCGATGACACAACTACAAAATCGATCATGGAACTGCGGCCTAGGGTGTCCTGGTGCCAAGTGCACATATGGACACCCTTATGTTTGAACTTTGTGTTTGTTATTGACAATCTGTGACGAGCACAAAAGTCCAATAACAAAACACCACTCGGGTTCAGATCCGGGCGGCCATTCTTCCCAATCACGCCTCTCCAGGTTTCACTGTTGTTGCCAAGATGAGCGTTGAAGGCCCCCAGTAGAACGAGGGAATCACCCGGTGGAGCACTTTCCAGTACTCCCTCGAGTGAATCCAAAAAGGGTGGGTACTCTGAGCTGCCGTTTGGCGCGTAAGGCCAAACAACAGTCAGGACCCGTCCCCCCACCCGAAGGCGGAGGAAAGCTACCCACTGGTCCACTGGGTTGAACTCCAACGTGCAGGCTTTGAGCCGGGGGGCAACAACAATTGCCACCCGAGCCCGTCGCCTCTCAACGCAAGCATTATAACTCCAAAACAACAAATGCTAATAATGCTTGGAAAAATGTATCTTTGTTAATTTTACTAGAATAATAATCTTTTGTAAGGTTTGCGGACACAAGTTTTGTTTTTTTTTACTCAATATGACAGTATAACTGTCATACTAAATATGAAAGTTGTATAAACATATCTCCAAAACCAAACATGCAATCCATCTAAAGATGCCTGTATTATTGAATCTATGAAAAATAGTTTTTTTACTCAATATGACAGTATAACTGTCATACTAAATCCATCCATTTTCTTCCGCTTATCCGAGGTCGGGTTGCGGGGGCAGCAGCCTAAGCAGAGAAGCCCCAGCCACTTTGTCCAGCTCTTCTCGGGGGATCCCGAGGCGTTCCCAGGCCAGCCTGAGACATAGTCTTCCCAATGTGTCCTGGGTCTTCCCCGTGGCCTCCTGCCGATCGGACTTGCCCTAACGAAAAAAGCAATAAAAATGTATTCAAACATGTGAAATGTCTAAAAATGCCTGTAATATTGAATCTATGTGAGTTTTACTAGAATCAGTTGTTTATGTAAGGTTTGCAAATACAAAAATTTGGTTTTACACATAATAACAGTATAACTGCCACATTCAATATGACATTTATTTAAACATATTTCCTAAACCACACGTGAAAAATGTCTAATAATGCCTGGAAAACATTATTTTTGTGAGTTTTACTGGAAAAACATAGTTTGTAATGTTTGTAAAGACACAAGTTAGTTTTACTCAAGATGACAGTATAACTGTCATAATACATATGAAAGTTATATAAACATAATTCCAAAACCAAACATGCATTATGTCTAAAAATACCTGTAAAATTGTATCCATGTGAGTTTTACTAGAATCATTTTTTTTTGTCGTTACTAAATCCATCCATTTTCTTCCGCTTAACCGAGGTCGGGTTTGGGGGGGCAGCAGCCTAAACAGAGAAGCCCAGACTTCCCTCTCCCCAGCCACTTCTTCCAGCTCTTCTCGGGGGATCCTGAGGCGTTCCCAGGCCAGCCGGGAGACATAATCTTCCCAATGTGTCCTGGGTCTTCCCCGTGGCCTCCTGCCGGTCGGACTTGCCCTAAACACCTCCCTCGGGAGGCGTTCGGGTGGCATCCTGAGCAGATGCCCGAACCACCTCATCTGGCTCCTCTCAATGTGGAGGAGCAGCGCTTTACTCTGAGTTCCTCCCGGATAACAGAGCTTCTTATCCTATCTCTAAGGGAGAGACCCGCCACCCGGCGGAGGAAACTCAATTTGGCCGCTTGTACCCGGGATCTTGTGTTTTCGGTCATAACCATGACCATGGGTGCAGGATGGGAATGTAGATCGACCGGTAAATTTAGAGCTTTTAATTCTGGTTCAGCTCCTTCTTCACCACAATGGATCGATATAGCGTCCTCATTACTGAAGACGCCGCACCGATCCGCCTGTGGATCTCATGATCCACTCTTCCCTCACTCGTGAACAAGACTCCTAGGTACTTGAACTCCTCCACTTGGGGCCATCTAGTATGTGCCATCGCCTCCTCAACCTGGAAATGGCACCCCACCTTTTACCGGGCGAGAACCATGGACTCGGACTTGGAGGTGCTGATTCTCATCCCAGTCGCTTCATACTCGGCCATCCAATGAGAGCTGGAGATCCTGGCCAGTTGAAGCCATCAGGACAACATCAACTGCAAAAAGCAGAGACCTAATCCTGCAACCACCAAACCGGATCCCCTCAACGCCATGACTGCAATTCTGTCCATAAAAGTTAACAACAGAATCGGTGACACTGATCATAACCGCCACAATCAGACAGTCCGATACCCCATACTCTTGTCTTTGAGCCGGGGGGACAACAAGAATTGCCACCCCAGCCTCTCATTGCTTGCAACGCCATAGTGGAAGACTGTCGAGGGAACAGGTTCCTGTACCTCGCACCTCGCACACCAGCTCAGGCTCCTTCCCTCCCAGCGAGGTGACATTTCACGTCAGAAGAGCTAGCTTATGTAGCCGATGATCGGACCGCCAAGTGCCCTGCCTTCGGCTGCCGCTCAGCTCACACTGCACCCGACCTCTATAACCCAGCCCATGAGTGGTGAGCCCATTGGAGGAGGGAACCACGTTGCTTCATTGAGCTGAGCCAGCCAACAGGCGCTCGCCATCGTGCCCCACCTCTGGGCCTGGCTCCACAGGGGAGCCACGGTGACCCGCGTCCGGGCGAGGAAAAATCTAGGACCTCGATTTGTACTTTTCATAAAGGTCTTTGAGCTGCTCTTTGGCTGATCCCTCACCAAGGACCTATTTGTCTTGGGAGAGCCTACGAGGGGGCATAGAAGCCCACAGACAGCATAGCTCCTAGGATCAGTGGGACACGCAAACTCCTCTACCACGATAAGGTGGCGGCTCAGAAAGGAGGTTATATAAACATAACTCCAAAACCAAACATTCATTATGTCTAAAAATGCCTAAAATATTGTATCTGTGTGACTTTTACTAGAATGAGTTGTTTTTGTAAGGTTTGTAAATACAAACATTTGGTTTTACTCACTATGGTAAATGGGTTATACTTGTATAGCGCTTTTCTACCTTCAAGGTACACAAAGCGCTTTGACACTATTTTTCCATTCATCCATTCACACACACACACTGATGGCGGGAGCTGGCATGCAAGGCCCTAACCACAAACCATCAGGAGCAAGGGTAAAGTGTCTCCCTCAAGGACACAACGGACGTGACGAGGTTGGTAGAAGGTGGGGATCGAACCAAGAACCCTCAGGTTGCTGGAATGGCCACTCTCCCAACTGCGCCACGCCTTCCCCATGTATACTGTCTCTGTCTCTGTATCTGACAGTTATTTAAAAACCACACATGCAAAATGGCTAATAAGAGAAATGTATCTTTGTGAGTTTTACTGGAAAAAAATATTTTGTAAGGTTTGCAAAGACACAAGTCTTTTTTTTTTTTTTTTACTTAATATGACAGTATAACTGTCATACTAAATATGAAAAGTTATAAACCTAACTCCAAGGTGAATTTTACTAGAATCAGGAGGTTTATAAGGTTTAAAAATACAAAAATTAGGTTTTACTCATAATGACAGTAAAACTGTCACACGCAATATGACAGTTATTTAAAAACTCCTAATCCACACAAGCAAAATGGCTATTGATGCCTGAAATAATTCATCCTTAGGAGTTTTCCTCGAAACATAAGGTTTTTTAAATCTTGCAAACACAAAAAGTAGTTTTTTACTCAATATGACAGTAATGTTCTTAAAATCCTGAGATAATACGAAAAAAGCAACAAAAAAAATGTATTCCATTATAATTCCTAAACCAAACATGCAAAATGTGTAAAAATGCCAGTAATATTGAATCAATGTATGTCTTACTAGAATCAGTTGTGTTTGAAAGGTTTGCAATTAGAAAAATTAGGGTGACAGTAAATTAAACATAACTCCTAAACTACACAGAACAATGAGCTAATATCCATCCATCCATCCATCCATCTATCCATCCAGCCATCTTCTTCCGCTTATCCGAGGTCGGGTCGCGGGGGCAGCAGCCTAAGCAGGGAAGCCCAGACTTCCCTCTCCCCAGCCCCTTCGTCCAGCTCCTCCCGGGAGATCCCGAGGCGTTCCCAGGCCAGCCGGGAGACATAGTCTTCCCAACGTGTCCTGGGTCTTCCCCGTGGCCTCCTACCGGTCGGACGTGCCCTAAACACCTCCCGAGGGAGGCGATCGGGTGGCATCCTGACCAGATGCCCGAACCACCTCATCTGGCTCCTCTCGATGTGGAGGAGCAGCGGCTTTACTTTGAGCTCCCCCCAGATGACAGAGCTTCTCACCTTATCTGTAAGGGAGAGCCCCGCCACCCGGCGGAGCGAATATTGCATGAAATAATGCATTCTTGTGAGTTTTACTCGAATCATATGCTTTTTTAAGGCTTGCAAACACAAAAAGTAGTTTTTTACTCAATATGACAGTAATGTTCTTAAAATTCTGAGATAATGCGAAAAAAGCAATAAAAATGTATTCAATCATAATTTCTAAACTAAAAATTGCAAAATGTGTAAAAATGCCTGTATTATTGAATCCATGTGAGTTTAACTAGAATCAGTTGTTTTAGTAAGGTTTGCAAGAGCAAAAATTAGGTTTTACTCTTTATGAAAGTAAACTGTCACACTCAATATGACATTTATTGAATCATAACTCCTAAACTACACATGCAAAATGTCTAATGATGCCTCAAATAATGCATTCTACGGAGTTTTACTCGAAACATATGCTTTTTCAAATCTTGCAAGCAAAAAGTAGTTTTTACTCAATATGACAGTAATGTTCTTAAAATTCTGAGATAATGCGAAAAAAGCAATAAAAATGTATTCCAACATAATTCCTAAACCAACAATGCAAAATGTCTAAAAATGCCAGTAATATTAAATCCATGTGAGTTTCACTAGAATCAGTTGTTTTAGTAAGGTTTGCAAGAGCAAAAATTATGTTTTACTCTTTATGAAAGTAAACTGTCACACTCAATATGACAGTTTTTTAATCATAACTCCTAAACCACTCATGCAAAATGGCTAATAATGTTTGAAATAATGGATCCTTGGGAGTTTTCCTCGAAACATATGCTTTCTTAAGGCTTGCAAACACAAAAAGTATTTTTTACTCAATATGACAGTAATGTTCTTAAAATCCTGAGATAATGCGAAAAAAGCAATAAAAATGTATTCAATCATAATTTCTAAACTAAACATGCAAAATGTGTAAAAATGCCTGTATTATTGAATCCATGTGAGTTTTACTAGAATCAGCTGTTTTAGTGAAGTTTGCAAAAACAAAAATTAAGTTTTACTGTTTATGAAAGTAATCTGTCACACTCAATATGACAGTTTTTTAATCATAACTCCTAAACTACTCATGCAAAATGGCTAATAATGTTTGAAATAATGGATTGTTGGGAGTTTTCCTCGAAACTTATGCTTTCTTAAGGCTTGCAAACACAAAAAGTATTTTTTTTACTCAATATGACAGTAATGTTCTTAAACTCCTGAGATACTGCGAAAAAAGCAATAAAAATGTATTCAATCATAATTTCTAAACTAAACATGCAAAATGTGTAAAAATGCCTGTATTATTGAATCCATGTGAGTTTAACTAGAATCAGTTGTTTTAGTAAGGTTTGCAAACACAAAAATTAGGTTTTACTCTTTATGAAAGTAAACTGTCACACTCAATATGACATTTATTTATTCATAACTCCTAAACTACACATGCAAAATGTCTAATGATGCCTCAAATAATGCATTCTACGGAGTTTTACCCGAGACATATGCTTTTTCAAATCTTGCAAACACAAAAAGTAGTTTTTTACTCAATATGACAGTAATATTCCTAAAATACTGAGATAATGCAAAAAAAGCAATGAAAATACATTCAATCATATTTCCTAAATCTAACATGCAAAATGTGTAAAAATGCCTGTAATATTGAATCCATGTGAGTTTTACTAGATTAGGTTGTGTTTGAAATTTTTGCAAATACAAAAATTAGGTTTTTTTCACCATGACAATGTACACTCAATATGACAGTAAAATAAACATAACTCCTAAACTACACTTAAAAATGAGCTAATATTGCCTGAAATAATGCATTCTTGTGAGTTTTACTCGAAACATATGCTTTCTTAAGGCTTGCAAACACAAAAAGTATTTTTTTTACTCAATATGACAGTAATGTTCTTAAAATCCTGAGATAATGCGAAAAAAGCAATAAAAATTTATTCAATCATAATTTCTAAACTAAACATGCAAAATGTGTAAAAATGCCTGTATTATTGAATCCATGTGAGTTTAACTAGAATCAGTTGTTTTAGTAAGGTTTGCAAACACAAAAATTAGGTTTTACTCTTCATGAAAGTAAACTGTCACACTCAATATGACATTTATTTATTCATAACTCCTAAACTACACATGCAAAATGTCTAATGATGCCTCGAAAAATGCATTCTACGGAGTTTTACTCGAAACATATGCTTTTTCAAATCTTGCAAACAAAAAGTATCTTTTTACTCAATATGACAGTAATATTCCTAAAATACTGAGATAATGCGAAAAAAGCAATGAAAATATATTCAATCATATTTCCTAAATCAAACATGCAAAATGTGTAAAAATGCCTGTGATATTGAATCAATGTGAGTTTTACTAGATTAGGTTGTGTTTGAAATTTTTGCAAATACAAAAATTAGGTTTTTTTCACCATGACTCAATATGACAGTAAATTAAATATAACTCCTAAACTACACTTAAAAATGAGCTAATATTGCCTGAAATAATTTATTCTTGTGAGTTTTACTCAAAACATATGCTTTTTTAAGGATTGCAAACACAAAAAGTAGTTTTTATTCAATATGACAGTAATGTTCTTAAAATTCTGAGATAATGCGAAAAAAGCAATACAAATGTATTCCAACATAATTCCTAAACCAACAATGAAAAATGTCTAAAAATGCCTGTAATATTAAATCCATGTGAGTTTTACTAGAATCAGTTGTTTTAGTAAGGTTTGCAAAAACAAAAATTAGGTTTTACTCTTTATGAAAGTAAACTGTCACACTCAATATGACAATTTTTTAATCATAACTCCTAAACTACTCATGCAAAATGGCTAATAATGTTTGAAATAATGGATCCTTGGGAGTTTTCCTCGAAACATATGCTTTCTTAAGGCTTGCAAACACAAAAAGTATTTTTTACTCAATATGACAGTAATGTTCTTAAAATCCTGAGATAATGCAAAAAAAGCAATAAAAATGTATTCAATCATAATTTCTAACTTAAACATGCAAAATGTGTAAAAATGCCTATTATTGAATCCATGTGAGTTTTACTAGAATCAGTTGTTTTAGTAAGGTTTGCAAAAACAAAAATTAGGTTTTACTCTTTATGAAAGTAAACTGTCACACTCAATATGACAGTTTTTTAATCATAACTCCTAAACTACTCATGCAAAATGGCTAATATTGTTTGAAATATTGGATCCTTGGGAGTTTTCCTCGAAACATATGCTTTCTTAAGGCTTGCAAACACAAAAAGTATTTTTTACTCAATATGACAGTTATGTTCTTAAAGTCCTGAGAAAATGCGAAAAAGGCAATAAAAATGTATTCAATCATAATTTCTAAACTAAACATGCAAAATTTGTAAAAATGCCTGTAATATTGAATCCATGTGAGTTTTACTAGAACCGGTTGTGTTTGAAATTTTTGCAAATAAAAAAAATTAGGTTTTTTTCACCATGACAAGTACACTCAATATAACAGTAAATAAACATAACTCCTAAACTACACATAAAAATGAGCTATTATTGCCTGAAATAATGCATTATTGTGAGTTTTACTCGAAACATATGCTTTTTTTAAGGCTTGCAAACACAAAAAGTAGTTTTTTACTCAATATGACAGTAATGTTCTTAAAATCCTGAGATAATGCGAAAAAAGCAATAAAAATGTATTCCAACATAATTCCTAAACCAACAATGTAAAATGTCTAAAAATGCCTGTAATATTAAATCCATGTGAGTTTTACCAGAATCAGTTGTTTTTGTAAGGTTTGCAAATACAAAAAATAGGTTTTACTCTATATGAGAGTATACTGTTACATTTAATATGACAGTTATTTAAACATAACTCCTAAACTACAAATGCTAAATGGCTAATGATGCCTGAAATAATGCATCCTTAGGAGTTTTACTCGAAAAATATGCTTTTTTAATCCTTGCAAACACAGAAAGTAGTTTTTACTCAATGTGACAGTAATATTCTTATAATCCTGAGATAATGCGAAAAAAGCAATAAAAATGTGTTCCATCATAATTTCTAAACCAAACATGCAAAATGTGTAAAAATGCCTGTTATATTGAATCCATGTGAGTTTTACTAGTATCAGTTGTTTTTGGAAGGTTTTCAAATACAAAAAATAGGTTTTACTTACTATGACAGTTATTTAAACTCCATGTATCTTTGTGAGTTTTACTAAAAAAAATATATTTTGAATGTTTACAAAAACAAAAGTTAGTTTTTTTTTACTCAATATGATAGTATAACTGTCATACTAAATCCATCCATTTTCTTCCGCTTATCCGAGGTCGTGTTGCGGGGGCTGCAGCCTAAGCAGAGAAGCCCAGACTTCCCTATCCCCAGCTACTTCGTCCAGCTCCTCTCGGGGGATCCCGAGGCGTTCCCAGGCCAGCCAGCTGATATAATCTTCCCAATGTGTCCTGTGTCTTCCCCGTGGCCTCCTGCCGTTTGGACTTGCCTTAACGAAAAAAGCAATACTAATGTATTCAAACACAACTCCTAAACAAAACATGTAAAATGTCTAAAATGCCTTTAATATTGAATCTATGTGAGTTTTACAAGAATCAGTTGTTTTTGTAAGGTTTGCAAATACAAAAATTAGGTTTTACACTTAACTTTATAACTCAATATGTGTGGCAGTTATACTACCACACTCAAAATGACAGTTATTTAAGCATAACTCCTAAACTACACATGACCATTTTCTAATAATGCATGAAGAAATGTATCTTTGTGAGTTTTACTAGTAACATTTTCTTTTGTAAGGTTTGCAAAGACACGAGTTAGTTTTTTTTACTCACTTTGACAGTATACTGTCACACTCAATTTCAGTTATTTAAACATAACTCCTAAACCACACATACAAAATGGCTAATAATGTCTGTAGAAATGTATCTTTGTGAGTTTTACTGGGAAACAATATTTTGTAAGGTTTGTAAAGACACAAGTTAGTTTTTTTTTACTCAATATAACAGTATAACTGTCATACTATATATGAAAGTTATATAAACATAACTTCAAAACTACACATGAACATTTTCTAATAATGTTAGAGTTTTACTAGTAACATTTTCTTTTGTAAGGTTTGCAAAGACACAAGTTAGTTTTTTTTACTCAATATAACAGTATAACTGTCATACTATAAACACAAGTTATATAAACATAACTCCAAAACCAAACATGCATTATGTCTAAAAATTCAGCACTGCAACTACACATGCACCGGATTTAAACTAAATGTCCCTGCTGCTGAGATCCGAGTTGCAGGGCTGGCCACCACGCCAACATCATCCAGGGCTCCAGAAACATTTGTAGGTCAATGCCCCACAATACAAGTAGATGCTGGAGGCACTATTCTGCCAGGACTTTTAGACACCGGGTCCCAAGTGACGCTAATGTCCGAAAGCCTATTTAATGCTCACTTTACCGAAGCTAAGCTCGAAAGGACCCCTACCCTTTTTCGTCTAAGAGCAGCTAATGGCCTGGAAATCCCCTATATCGGCTATGCGGTTCTTGATTTTGAGGTAGAGGGTGTTAAAGTTCCCGAAAGAGGAGTAGTAATTGTTGCGGATCAAAACTGTACACACCCCTTCATAATAGGTATGAATCTAATCGTGGGTTGTTGGGATGCCGTTTTTAAATGTCCTAAGACCTCTACTCTTCGGCATCTTCAAAAGCAAAAGGTGTGGAGGGAAGCTTTTGCTACATGTTCCCGTATAGAAGCTGTTGCTGCTGAAGATGGCTTGCTAGGCCACGTGAGATTGGCCTCGAAGACTAGTATTACATATCCCCCAAAGGAGATGTTGGTGCAGGGCTAACTACTGCGCCCTGCCACGCCAACTGCCGGTGCAGTTGGCGTGGCAAAATCACTGGTCGTGGTGAACAGAGGTAGGCTGCCCCTCCGTGTTTATAACCCCCATTCCTACAGTATTTCCTTAAAACGATTTGAGAAGCTAGGGCAGCTGTTCTGTGTTGATGATAGTGATGTGCATGGAGCTGAGGATCTGTGTTTATCTCTAGTAGAGGAGGGTGTGGTAGAAGTGTCACTCATTGATGCCACAGCCCAAACCAATCCAGAACTGTCCCCAGATGTTAGGGATTTGAGTGATAAGCCGGATCTGTCTGAGCAGCAACAGGTGCAGCTACGCGCCCTGCTGGCGAAGTGGGAGAAGGTGTTTGCACAACATGAGGACTTTGGAAGGACCAGTGTTGTGCAACACAGGATACTGACTGGAGATTCCGCCCCTACCAGGGAGAGATACCGACCCATCCCGCCTCTGTTGCATAAGGAAGTGAAGACACTGCATGTTTTCAGGTATGCTTGAACAGAGAGTGATAAAGGAAAGCTGCAGTCCCTGGGCAGCGCCTATAGTGTTAGTCCGCAAAAAGTTGGCGCTTTTGTGTAGACTACCGGAGGTTAAACTCAGTTACACATAAAGACGCCTTTCCGTTCCCCTGAATCGAAGAGACCCTAACTGGTCTGAGCAAATCTGAATGGTTTTCGACCTTAGACCTCGCTAGTGGGTATTGGCAAGTGGAGGTGCACCCGGACGATCGTGAAAAGACTGCATTTACAACTCTCCTCGGACTGTTCGAGTTTGAACGCATGCCATTTGGTCTATGCAATGCACCTGCCACTTTCCAACGGCTTATACGTCATTGTTTGAATGGTCAAATAGCGGAATCATTGTTGGTTTATCTTGATGACATAATACTTTTTTCTGTTGATTTCACTGCCCATCTACAGCACCTGGACCAGGTGTTTGAACGGTTGCAGCGACATGGACTTAAACTCAAGCCCTCTAAGTGCAAGCTCTTTCAGCGTGAGGTGAAATTCTTGGGACACGTGGTGGATCGGGATGGAGTGAGACCGGACTCAGGTAAAATTAAGGCAGTACAGGACTGGGCCGCTCCGACCACTGTCAAGGAAGTGAGAGCGTTTCTTGGATTGGCAGGCTATTACCAACGTTTTGTGGCTGGGTTTGCTAAAATAGCCCGTCCCCTAAATAAATGTCGGTGGGACGGCCTCACTGGCCGTCCCACCGACAAGAAGGCACAGGCCCACAAAATAGTGTGGACACCAGAGTGTCAGACGTCCTTTGAAGAGCTAAAAAAGGCTTTGACCGACAGTTGCCTGCCCGCTATGCAGACGAGAGTTCCCCCCGTTGCAGGGACTGACAACGATAATGTATGGGGGGGATGTGATGGGACACAAGTAGGGGATTTTATTTTTTTTGTTTCATTGTCATGCATGTCTGAGTGTTTTTATTGTTGTAGATTTTAATTGCATGTTTTTACATTTTACAATTTGATTGCATGTTTTGACACTTTGAGGACTTTGACTGTATTTTTAATTGCATAAGTTTATTCCTTGTGGACTTTGCTGGCATTTAAGACGTTGCCCCTTTTAGCTTGTTGCCCCTGACAACCAAAGTGCCCAATCGAACGGCACCTGAAATCAGACGCACCTGTGGAGCATTAGGGCTGCACACATTTAAAAAGGAGCGACCAGGAGGATCGTCAGGCTTGACAAGGAGGACCGGGTGAACGCGCGCAGGTTGAGAAGGAATCCCCAAGACTACCCAGCAGACCCGCAGGCTACCGAAAAGAACCCCCAGAATCCCACAATACGCAGGGGCAGAGGAAACTCTGACTCCAAAGTAAGTGTCGTGCCTTGTGGATTTGCAGGGGTATTTAACTGCCTTGGGCTGTGGGCTTGTGGCTCGTGTGTTGTGCGCTGGCTGTGTGGTTCTGTGAGCAGGAGCAATCGAACACGATTCATAAACCAAAGATGTATTATGTCTAAAAATGCCTGTAATATTTTATCCATGTGAGTTTTACTACAATCAGTTGTTTTTGTAAGGTTTGCAAATACAACAATTAGGTTTTACACATAATGACAGTATAACTGCCACACCCAATCAGTAGTTTTTTACTCGATTTGACTAATATTTTTACAATCCTGAGATAATGCAAAAAAAGCAATAAAAATGTATTGCAACATAATTCCTAAACCAACAATGCAAAATGTCTAAAAATACCTGTAATATTAAAACTATGTGACAATTACTGTAATCAGTTGTTTTTGAAAGATTTGCAAATACAAAAATTAGGTTTTACGCATAGACATATAACTGCCACCTAAATATGACAGTTGTTTAAAACATATCTCCTAAACCACACATGCAAAGTGGCTAATAATGCCTGGAGGAATGTATCTTTGTGAGTTTTACTAGAATAATGATCTTTTGTAAGGATTGCAAAGACACAAGTTAGTTTTTTTTACTCAATATGACAGTTTTACTGTCATACTAAATATGAAAGTTATATAAACATAACTCTATAACCAAACATGCATTATGTCTAAAAATGCCTGTAATATTGTATCCATGTGAGTATTACTAGAATCAGTTGTTTTTGTAAGGTTTGCAAATACAAAAATTAAGTTTTACTCACTATGCCAGTTATTTAAACATAACTCCTAAACAACAAATGCAAAATGGCTAATAATGCCTGGAGATGTATCTTTGAGTTTTACTAAAATGTTCTTTTGTAAGGTTTGCAAAGACACAAGTTAGTTTTTTTTTACTCAATATGATAGTATCACTGTCATACTAAATAAGAAAGTTGTATAAACATAATTTCAAAACTACACATGCAATCCGTCTAAAAATGCCTGTAATATTGAATCTATGTGAGTTTTACCAGAATCAGGTATTTTGGTAAGGTTTACAATTACAAAAATTAGGTTTTACTCATGACAGTATAACTGCCACATTCAATATGGCAGTTATTTAAACATAACCCCTAAACCACATGCAAAAAGGCTTATATTGCCTGGAGATGTATCTTTGTGAGTTTTACTAGAAAACATATAATTTGTAAGGTTTTTTAAAGACACAAGTTAGTTTTTTTTACTCAATATAATAGTATAACTGTCATACTAAATGTATCCATTTTCTTCCGCTTATCCGAGGTCGGGTTGCGGGGGCAGCAGCCTAAGCAGAGAAGCCCAGACTTCCCTCTCCCCAGCCACTTCGTCCAGCTCTTCTCGGGGGATCCCGAAGCGTTCCCAGGCCAGCCGGCTGACATAGTCTTCCCAATGTGTCCTGGGGCTTCCCTGTGGCCTCCTGCCGGTCGGACTTGCCCTAACGAAAAAAGCAATTAAAATGTATTCAAACACAACTCCTAAACCAAACATGTGAAATGTCTAAATGCCTGCAATATTGAATCTATATGAGTTTTACTAGAATCAGTTGTTTTTGTAAGGTTTGCAAATACAAAAATTAGGTTTAACACTTAATGACAGTATAACTGCCATACTCAATTTGACAGTTATTAAAACATAACTCCTAAACTACACATGAACATTTTCTAATAATGCATGAAGAAATGTATCTTTTGTGAGTTTTACTAGTAACATTTTCTTTTGTAAGCATTGCAAAGACACAAGTTAGTTTGTTTTACTCACTATGACTTTACTGTCACACTCAATATGACAATTATTTAAACATAAATCCTAAACCGCACATGCAAAATGGCTAATAATGCCTGTAGAAATGTATCTTTGAGTTTTACTGGGAAAAATATTTTGTAAGGTTTGTAAAGACACAAGTTAGTTGTTTTTTCTTTACTCAATATGACAGTATTACTGTAATACTAAATATGAAAGTTATATAAACACAACTCCAAAACCAAACATGCATTATGTCTAAAAATGCCTGTGATATTGTATCTGAGTTTTCCTCGAATCAATTGTTTTTGTAAGGTTTGCAAATACAAAATTTAGGTTTTACTCACTATGACAGTTATTTAAACATAAATCCTAAACAACAAATGCAAATAGCTAATAATGCTTGGAGAACTGTCTTTGTTATAGAGAGCCTGCTGACCAACAGCATCTCTGTCTGGACTGGAGCCTGCAGTGCCTGATCAGACTGGAAGTCTCTCCAGAGAGTGGTGAGGACCGCGGAAAAGATCTTCAGGAATCCTCTTCCTCTTATCCAGGAGATCGCAAAAAGCGCTGCCTGACCAGGGCTCAAAAAATTTGCAAAGACTCCTCCCACCCCCACCAAGGACTGTTTTCACTGCTGGACTCTAGAAAGAGGTTCCGCAGACTCCGAAGCAGAACCTCCAGCTTCTTCCCTCAGGCCGTAAGACTCTTGAACGCATTATAATTAAATTATCCCCTCAACTCCCCTCAAAATGGATTAACTCGCTGGAATAAACAAAAAACAATATAACATACACCCATAAACGTGGGCGCATGTGGAAAAAGTGCAATATATTTATCTGCACAGTAATCTTTTTATTTATTTATATATATTTAAGTATATTTATTTATTTTATATATATATTTATATATTATTTTTATTTATTTATTTATTTATAAATGCACCTTATTGCTTTTTTATCCTGCACTACCATGAGCTTATGTAACGAAATTGTGTTATCTATGCTGTAAAGTTCAAATTTGAATGACAATAAAAAGAAAGTCTAAGTCTTTACCAGAATAATGATCTTTTGTAAGGTTTGCAAAGACGCAAGTTATTTGTTTTTTTTACTCAATATGACAGTATAACTGTCATACTAAATATGAAAGTTGTAAAAACATAACTCCAAAACCAAACAAGCAATCCGTCTACAAATGCATGTAATATTCAATCTATGTGAGTTTTACCAGAATCAGGTATTTTGGTAAGGTTTACAATTACAAAAATTAGGTTTTACTCATGACAGTATACCTGCCACATTCAATTTGACATTTATTTAAACATAACTCCTAAACCACACATGCACAATGGCTAATAATACCTGGGGAAATGTCTCTTTGTGAGTTTTACTAGAAAAAATATATTGTGTAAGGTTTGTAAAGACACAAGTTAGTTTTTTTTACTCAATATAACAGTATAGCTGTCATACTATATATAAATAAATAAATGGGTTGTACTTGTATAGCGCTTTTCTACCTTCAAGGTACTCAAAGCGCTTTGACACTACTTCCACATTTACCCATTCACACACTGATGGAGGGAGCTGCCATGCAAGGCGCTAACCAGCACCCATCAGGAGCAAGGGTGAAGTGTCTTGCTCAGGACACAACGGACATGACGAGGTTGGTACTAGGTGGGGATTGAACCAGGGACCCTCGGGTCTCGCACGGCCATTCTTCCACTGCGCCAAACATTACTCCAAAACCAAATATGTATTATGTCTAAAAATGCCTGTAATATTGTATCTGTGTGAGTTTTACTAGAATAAGTTGTTTTTTTAAGGTTTTCAAATACCAAAATTAGTTTTTTTTTACTTTGACAGTTATTTAAACATAACTCCTAAACAACAAATGCAAAATAATGCTTGGAGAGATGTATCGTTGTTATAGCGAGCCTGCTGACCAACAGCATCTCTGTCTGGACTGGAGCCTGCAGTGCCTCAGACTGGAAGTATCTCCAGAGAGTGGTGAGGACGGCGGAAAAGATCATCAGGACTCCTCTTCCTCCTATCCAGGAGATCGCAAAAAGTGCTGCCTCACCAGGGCTCAGAAAATTTGCAAAGACTCCTCCCACCCCCACCAAGGACAGTTTTCACTGCTGGACTCTAGAAAGAGGTTCCGCAGCCTCCGAAGCAGAACCTCCAGCTTCTGTAGCAGCTTCTTCCCTCAGGCCGTAAGACTCTTGAACGCATCATAATTAAATTATCTCCTCAACTCCCCTCAAAATGAATTAACTCGCTGGAATGAAATAAACAATATAACATACACCCATAAACGTGGGCGCATGTGAAAAAAGTGCAATATATTTATCTGCACAGTAATCTATTTATCTATTTATATATATTTATATATATTTATTTATTATATATATATATGTATATATATATACATATATATATATATATATATATATATATATAGTATTTATATATTATTTATATATATTTATTTATCGAAATATGCACCTTATTGCTTTTTTATCCTGCACTACGACATTTCGTTCTTATCTGTGCTGTAAAGTTCAAATTTGAATGACAATAAAAAGAAAGTCTAAGTCTAAGTCTTTACTAGAATAACGATCTTTTGTAAGGTTTGCAAAGACACAAGTTAGGTTTTTTTTTACTCAATGGTAATATACAGTATAACTGTCATACTAAATATGAAAGTTGTATAATCAAAACTCCAAAACCAAACATGCAATCCGTCTAAAAATGCATGTAATAATGAATCTATGTGAGTTTTACCAGAATCAGGTATTTTGGTAAGGTTTACAATTACAAAATTTAGGTTTCACTCATAATGACAGTATAACTGCCACATTCAATTTGACATCTATTTAAACATAACTCCTAAACCACAAATGCACAATGGCTATTAATGCCTGGAGAAATGTCTCTTTGTGAGTTTTACTGGAAAAAAAATATTTCGTAATGTTTGTACCGACACAAGTGCGTTTTTTTTACTCAATATGACAGTGTTACTGTCATACTAAATATGGAAGTTATATAAACATAACTCCAAAACCAAACATGCATTATCTCTAAAAATGCCTGTAATTTTGTATCCATGTGAGTTTTACTAGAATCAGTTGTTTTTGTAAGGTTTGCAAATACAAAATATGGGTTTTACTCACAGTATACTGTCACACTCAATCTGACAGTTATTTAAACATAACTCCTAAACCACACATGCCAAATGGCTAATAATGCCTGGAGAAATGTCTCTTTGTGAGTTTTGCAGGAAAAAAAATATTTTGTAAGGTTTGTAAAGACACAAGTTAGTTTTTATTACTCAATATGACAGTATTACTGTAATACTAAATATGAAAGTTATATACACACAACTCCAAAATCAAACATGCATCATGTCTAAAAATGCCTGCAATATTGCATCCATGTGAGTTTTACTAGAATCAGTTGTTTTTGTAAGGTTTTTGCAAATACAAAAATTAGGTTTTACTCACTATGACAGTTATTTAAACATAACTCCTAAACAACAAATGCAAAATGACTAATAATGCTTGGAGAAATGTATCTTTGTTAGATTAACTAAAACAATGATCTTTTTTATGGTTTGCAAAGAAACACATTTTAGTTTTTTGTACTCAATATGATAGTATAACTGTTATACTAAATATGAAAGTTGTATAAACATAACCCCAAAACCAAACATGTAATCTGTCTAAAAATGCCTGTAATATTGAATATTTGTGAGTTTTACCAGAATCAGGTATTTTGGTAAGGTTTACAATTACAAAAATTAGGTCATGATGACAGTATTACTGCCACATTCAATATGACAGTTATTTAAACATAACTCCTAAACCACACATGCAAAATGGCTAATAATGCCTGTAGATATGTATCTTTGTGAGTTTTACTAGAAAAAATATATTTTGTAAGTTAGTTTTTTTTACTTAATATGACAGTATAACTGTCATACTAAATCCATCCATTTTCTTCCGCTTATCCGAGGTCCGGTTGCAGGGGCAGCAGCCTAAGCAGAGAAGCCCGGACTTCCCTATCCCCAACCACTTCGTCCAGCTCATCTCGGGGGATCCCGAGGCGTTCGACAGCCCAGCCAGGAGACATAGTCTTCCCAATGTGTCCTGGGTCTTCCCCGCGGCCTCCTGCCCGTCGGACTTGCCCTAATGAAAAAAGCAATACAAATGTATTCAAACACAACTCTAAACCAAACATGTAAAATGTCTAAAAATGCCTGTAATATTGAATCTATGTGAGTTTTACCAGAATCAGGTATTGTGGTAAGGTTAACATTTACAAAAATTAGGTTTTACTCATAATAACAGTATAACTGCCACATTCAATTTGACATTTATTTAAACATAACTCCTAAACCACATGTGCACAATGGCTAATAATGCCTGGAGAAATGTCTCTTTGTGAGTTTTACTGGGAAAAAAAATATTTTTTAAGGTTTGTACAGATACAAGTTAGTTTTTTTAATTCAATATGACAGTATTACTGTCATACAAAATATGAAAAATATATAAACATTACTCCAAAACCAAACATGCATTATGTCTAAAAATGCCCGTAATCAGGGCCGGCCCGTGGCATAGGCCGTATAGGCAAATGCTAAGGGCGCCGTTCATCAGGGGGCGCCACGCCAGTGCCACAAATGTTGGAGAAAAAAAAAAAAGTTGGTACTATTATTTCTAAATACAAAAAATAATCCCACGTTAATTAAAATGCAAATTAAAGCCTATTTAATAGAAATATTATTTGTTACAACATTACGCCCCCCCCTTCCCCCCGCACGGCCCCCCCCCCTTTCCCGTATCATGACTCTTTTTGGACGTCACCACATCAAAAAATCAACACAAGATGTCAAAACGGCCAAAACTGTCAGGTGCCCAGGGAAGAAAAAAGAGAAAAGAAGAGGAGGAGAAACGAGAAAAGACAGAGGTAGCAGGTAGGTAACGTTAGCCTACATGAAATTATTTGTCTGTTACAGAATGTGATAGTAACCTGGCTTTTTAGCATTAAGCTAATGTTACATGATTCGGCAATTGCTAATCAATAAATAGCTAGTTCTGTTTTAACGTCGGGTTAATATTGTGGAGGGGGCTAAATTGTTATGGAAAATAATAATGTAACGTTAGGTAATTACAGTACTCCCACCTTACATTCCTCAGGGACATTTGTATTAGATCTTTTAAGCAGGTGTTTTTGTTTACATTGTTATTGCCTTCTGGTTAGCTAATGTTTGCCCTGCAGGTAATAGTCACTTTTCCACCCCTTTATATATTAGGTATAGTTGTAAGCAGAGGTGGCTAGAGTAGCCAGAAATTGTACTCAAGTAAGAGTACTGTTACTTTAGAGATTTATTACTCAAGTAAAAGTAAGGAGTAGTCACCCAAATATTTACTTGAGTAAAAGTAAAAAGTATGTTGTGAAAAAACTACTCAAGTACTGAGTAACTGATGAGTAACATACACACACACACACACATATATATATATATATATATATATATATATATATATATATATATATATATATATATATATATATATATATATATATATATACATACATATACATTGATATATACAGTATATAATTTATATGTAATTATTTTGCTGTTTTTGTTTACATGTTAAAGATGTTTTAATGAATATACATGCATGTTTAACATATAGATTATTTTCTTTCATGCAGACTAGAATATAAATTGGTGTATTACCTGATTCTGATGACTTGCGTTGACTGTAATCAGACAGTCGTGATGATAACGTCCACGTTTTCAAATGGAGGAGAAGAAAAGTTCCTCCTTTCTGTCTAATACCACATGAAAGTGGTTGGTTTTTGGCACCTTGTTTGTCCAGCTTCCATATTCGTTTTTATACACTTTACAAGAAATATATTGGCGTCAAACTCCGTAGCTTGCTAGCTTGTTTGCGCTGGCTTTCGGAGACTCTTGTTTTGAAAGCGCAGGCGGGATGGAGCGGCATTTTTATTGTGAAGACAGGAACGTCCTCATGTGCGGTCAGTCTTGAGGCTTTTGACGGGATGTACGGTTGAAATAAAAAAAGTATATTTTTTCCTTCACACTTTTGATTGATTGATTGGAACTTTTATGATTAGATTGCACAGTACAGTAAATATTCCGTACAATTGACCACTAAATGGTAACACCCCAATAAGTTTTTCAACTTGTTTAAGTCAGGTCATGTGACCACCTGGCTCTGTTTGATTGGTCCAACGTCACCAGTGACTGCATCTGATTGGTGGAACGAAGTGAAACGTCACCAGTAAGGCAGGCACTTTGAAGGTCTGTCTGACAGACCAAAACAAACAAAGCGTGCATTAACAGATCGATAAAAATTAGTAGCGAGTAGCGAGCTGAATGTAGATAAAAGTAGCGGAGTAAAAGTAGCGTTCCTTCTCTATAAATATACTTAAGTAAAAGTAAAAGTATGTTGCATTAAAACTACTCTTAGAAGTACAATTTATCCCAAAATTTACTCAAGTAGATGTAACGGAGTAAATGTAGCGCGTTACTACCCACCTCTGGTTGTAAGTAAAAAAAAAGGTCAAAGACAAAGCTATTCGGTTTCTTGTGAGTATATACACTTCACTGCCGATGTGGGGGGGCGCCACCTAAAATCTTGCCTAGGGCGCCAGATTGGTTAGGGCGGGCCTGCCCGTAATATTGTATCCATGTGAGTTTTAGTAGAATCATTTGTTTTCATAAGGTTTGCAATTACAAAATATGGGTTTTACTCACTATGACAGTATACTGTCACACTCAATCTGACGATTATTTAAACATAAATCCTAAACCACACATGCAAAATGGCTAATAATGCCTTGAGTTATGTATCTTTGTGAGTTTTACTAGAAAAAATATATTTTGTAATGTTTGCAAATACCCAAGTTATTTTTTTACTTAATATGACAGTATAACTGTCATACTAAATCCATCCATTTTCTTCCTGCTTATCCGAGGTCAGGTTGCGGGGGCAGCAGCCTAAGCAGAGAAGCCCAGACTTTCCTCTCCCCAGCCACAAGGGACGGCGTGGCGCAGTGGAAGAGTGGCCGTGCGCGACCCGAGGGTCCCTGGTTCAATCCCCACCTAGTACCAACCTCGTCATGTCCGTTGTGTCCTGAGCAAGACACTTCACCCTTGCTCTTGATGGGTGCTGGTAGCGCCTTGCATGGCAGCTCCCTCCATCAGTGTGTGAATGTGTGTGTGAATGGGTAAATGTGGAAGTAGTGTCAAAGCGCTTTGAGTACCTTGAAGGTAGAAAAGCGCTATACAAGTACAACCCATTATCATTATCATTATCACTTTGTCCAGCTCTTCTCGGGACAAATATATAAATTGTATAAATTGTATAAATTGTATAAATTGAAACAAAATAGAAACATATTACAATAGAATAAAAATAAAAAGCAACAATGAGAATAAAAAATAAAAAATGTATTCAAACACAACTCCTAAACCAAACATGTAAAATGTCTAAAAATGCCTGTAAAACTGAATCTATGTTTTACTAGAATCAGTTGTTTTTATAAGGTTTGCAAATACAAAATTAGGTTTTACACATAATGACAGTATAACTGCCACACTCAATATGACAGTTATTTAAACATAATTCCTAAACCACACATGAAAAATGTCTAATAATGCGTGAAGAAATGTATCTTTGTGATTTTTATTAGAAACGTTTTCTTTTGTGAGGTTTGCAAAGAAACAAGTTAGTTTTTTTTACTCAATATGACTGCCACACTCACTATGACAGTTATTTAAACATAACTCCTAAACTCATACTTGCCAACAATGAGACCTCCGATTTCAGTATATATATATATATATATATATATATATATATATATATATATATATATATATATATATATATATATATATACACACACATATATAAAAAAAACTTGACTTTCAGTGAATTCTAGCTATATATATATATATATATATATATATATATGTATGTGTGGGGAAAAAAATCACAAGACTACTTCATCTCTACAGGCCTGTTTCATGAGGGGTTCCCTCAATCATCAGGAGATATAAGACATATATATATATATATTTATATATATATATAAAATAAATACTTGAATTTCAGTTTTCATTTATTTACACATATACACACACCTAACACTCATCTACTCATTGTTGAGTTAAGGGTTGAATTGTCCATCCTTGTTCTATTCTCTGTCACTATTTTTATAACCATGCTGAACACCCTCTCTGATGATGCATTGCTGTGTGGCACGCACAAAAGTGCTTTCATCAAATGCACGAGAGTCTGGAATTTTCCATCCCTCCCGAGCATGGCCAAAAACCGGTCAATCTTTGCTTCCTGAGGAAGATCTTCACTGCCAAGCACTTGGTATTCCACTACTTCTTCCCGGAGGCTATCTAGGTCCAATCGCAGCTGCGGCTTGGAACTTATAAGCGTGTTTCTTCATCTTACTCGTCGTCGGCGTCGCCATGGCTGTATCTTCCGCGTTCTTCTGCTTTGTCTCCTTGTTGTGTGCGCAGTTGTGCACTGCATTCTCTAAAAGCCCTGGATGTTATTGTCACATATGCATGTACAGTAGATGGCAGTATTGCCCTGTTTAAAGAGTGTCACAACATTGCTGTTTACGGCAGACAAACTGCTTTACGGTAGACGAAAACGTGACTGCTGTTGTTTTGTGTTGTTACCGCGCTGGGAGGACGTTAATGAAACTACCTAACAATAAACCCACATAAGAAACCAAGAACTCGCCCTCGATCATTCTACAGTTATAACGTGATTGGGCAGGCATGCTGTTTATATCGTGGGAAAGCAGACGTGAATACAGGCTGTCCTCACTCAGATCAGCCTGAATTTCGGGAGATTTTCGGGAGAAAATTTGTCCCGGGAGGTTTTCGTGAGATGCGCTGAATTTCGGGAGTCTCCTGGAAAATCCAGGAGTATTGGCAAGTATGCCTGAACTACACATAAAAAATGGCTAATAATGCCTGAAATAAGGCATTCTTGTGAGTTTTACTCGAAACATATGCTTTTTTAAGGCTTGCAAACACAAAAAGTATTTGGTTTCCTCTATATGACAGTAAAGTTCTTAAAATCCTGAGATAATGCGAAATAAGCAAAAACAATGTATTCCATCATAATTCCTACACCAAATAAGCAAAATGTCTAAAAATGCCTGTAATATTGAATCTGTGTGAGTTTTACTAAAATCAGTTGTTTTGGTAAGGTTTACAAATACAAAAATGAGGTTTTACTCTTTATGACAGTTATTTAAACATAACTCCATCCATCCAGCCATCCATTTTCTTCCGCTTATCCGAGGTCGGGTTGCGGGGGCTGCAGCCTAAGCAGGGAAGCCCAGACTTTCCTCTCCCCAGCCACTTCGTCCAGCTCCTCCCGGGGGATCCTGGGGCGTTCCAGGCCAGCCGGGAGAGATAAGCTTCCCGTTTCCTGGGTCTTCCTGGGCCTCCTACCGGTCGGACGTGCCCGAAACACCTCCCTAGGGAGGCGTTCGGGTGGCATCCTGACCAGATGCCCGAACCACCTCATCTGGCTCCTCTCGAAATGGAGGAGCAATGGCTTTACTTTGAGCTCCTCCCGGATGACAGAGCTTCTCACCCTATCTCTAAGGGAGAGCCCCGCCACCCGGCGGAGGAAACTCATTTCGGCCGCTTGTACCCGTGATTTTGTCCTTTTGGCCATGACACAAAGCTCATGACCATAGGTGAGGATGGGAACGTAGATCGAACCGGTAAATCGAGAGCTTTGCCTTCCGGCTCAGCTCCTTCTTCACCACAACGGATCAATACAGCGTCCGCATTACTGAAGACGCCGCACCGTTCCGCCTGTCGATCTCACGATCCACTCTTCCCTCACTCGTGAACAAGACTCTGAGGTCCTTGAACTCCTCCACTTGGGGCAAGATCTCCTCCCCAACCCGGAGATGGCACTCCACCCTTTTCCGGGCGAGAACCATGGACTCGGACTTGGAGGTGCTGATTCACATCCCAGTCACTTCACACTCGTCTGCGAACCGATCCAGTGAGGGTTGAAGATCTTGGCCAGATTAAGCCATCAGGACCACATCATCTGCAAATAGCAGAGACCTAATCCTGCAGACACCAAACCGGATCCCCTCAACGCCCTGACTGCGCCTAGAAATTCTGTCCATAAAGGTTATGAACAGAATCGGTGACAAAGGGCAGCCTTGGCGGAGTCCAACCCTCACTGGAAACGGGTCCGACTTACTGCCGGCAATGCGGACCAAGCTCTGACTCTTGCAAAGGGAGCGAACCGCCACAATAAGACAGTCCCTTACCCCATACTCTCTAAGCACTCCCCACAGGACTTCCAGGGGTAAATGGTCGAATGCCTTCTCCAAGTCCATAAAGCACATGTAGACTGGTTGGGCAAACTCCCATGCACCCTCAAGGACCCTGCCGAGAGTATAAAGCTGGTCCGCAGTTCCACGACCAGGACGTAAACCACACTGTTCCTCCTGAATCCGAGGTTCGACTATCCGGCGTAGCCTCTTCTCCAGTACACATGAATAGACCTTACCGGGAAGACTGAGGAGTGTGATCTCACGATTGTTGAAACACACCCTCTGGTTCCCCTTCTTAAAGAGAGGAACCACCACCCCGGTCTCCCAATCCAGAAGTACCGCCCCCGATGTCCACGAGATGTTGCAGAGTCTTGTCAACCAAGACAGCCCCACAGCATCCAGAGCCTTAAGGAACTCCGGACGGATCTCATCCACCCCCAGGGCGTTGCCATTGAGGAGCTTTTTAACTACCTTGGCATCCTCAGCCCCAGAAATAGGAGAGCCCACCACAGATTCCCCAGGCAATGCTTCCGCATAGGAAGACATGTTGGTGGGATTAAGGAGGTCTTCGAAGTATTCCCTCCACCGATCAATAACAGCTGCAGTAGAGGTCAGCAGCGCACCATCCTCACCATACACGGTGTTACAGTGCACTGCTGCCCCCCCTTGAGCCGGCGGATGGTGGTCCAGAATCGCTTCGAAGCCGTCTGGAAGTCGTTTTCCATGGCTTCTCCAAACTCCTCCCATGTCCGAGTTTTTGCCTCTGCGACCGCTGAAGCCGCACTTCGCTTGGCCTGTCGGCTGCCTCTGGAGTCCCATGAGCCAAAAGGACCCGATAGGCTCTTTCTTCAGCTTGACGGCATCCCTCACTGCTGGTGTCCACCAGCGGGTTCTAGGATTACCGCCACGACAGGCACCAAACTCCTTGCGGCCACAGCTCCAATCAGCCGGCTCGACAAGAGAGGCACGGAACATGGTCCACTCAGACTCAATGTCCAGCGCCTCCCTCGTGACATGTTCAAAGTTCTTCCGGAGGCGTTCCCAGCAAACCCTCACAATGCGTTTGGGCCTGCCAGGTCTGTCAGGCATCCTCCCCCACCATCGCAGCCAACTCACCACCAGGTGGTGATCGGTAGAAAGCTCCGCCCCTCTCTTCACCCGAGTGTCCAAAACATGAGACCGCAAATCCGATGACACAACTACAAAATCGATCATGGAACTGCGGCCTAGGGTGTCCTGGTGCCAAGTGCACATATGGACACCCTTATGTTTGAACTTGGTGTTTGTTATTGACAATGTGTGACGAGCACAAAAGTCCAATAACAAAACACCACTCGGGTTCAGATCCGGGCGGCCATTCTTCCCAATCACGCCTCTCCAGGTTTCACTGTTGTTGCCAAGATGAGCGTTGAAGGCCCCCAGTAGAACGAGGGAATCACCCGGTGGAGCACTTTCCAGTACTCCCTCGAGTGAATCCAAAAAGGGTGGGTACTCTGAGCTGCCGTTTGGCGCGTAAGGCCAAACAACAGTCAGGACCCGTCCCCCCACCCGAAGGCGGAGGAAAGCTACCCACTGGTCCACTGGGTTGAACTCCAACGTGCAGGCTTTGAGCCGGGGGGCAACAAGAATTGCCACCCGAGCCCGTCGCCTCTCAACGCAAGCATTATAACTCCAAAACAACAAATGCTAATAATGCTTGGAAAAATGTATCTTTGTTAATTTTACTAGAATAATAATCTTTTGTAAGGTTTGCAGACACAAGTTTTTGTTTTTTTACTCAATATGACAGTATAACTGTCATACTAAATATGAAAGTTGTATAAACATATCTCCAAAACCAAACATGCAATCCATCTAAAGATGCCTGTAATATTGAATCTATGAAAAATAGTTTTTTTACTCAATATGACAGTATAACTGTCATACTAAATCCATCCATTTTCTTCCGCTTATCCGAGGTCGGGTTGCGGGGGCAGCAGCCTAAGCAGAGAAGCCCCAGCCACTTTGTCCAGCTCTTCTCGGGGGATCCCGAGGCGTTCCCAGGCCAGCCTGAGACATAGTCTTCCCAATGTGTCCTGGGTCTTCCCCGTGGCCTTCCTTGCCCTAACGAAAAAAGCAATAAAATGTATTCAAACATGTGAAATGTCTAAAAATGCCTGTAATATTGAATCTATGTGAGTACAAAAATTTGGTTTTACACATAATAACAGTATAACTGCCACATTCAATATGACAGTTATTTAAACATATTTCCTAAACCACACATGAAAAATGTCTAATAATGCCTGGAAAACATTATTTTTGTGAGTTTTACTGGAAAAACATAGTTTGTAATGTTTGTAAAGACACAAGTTAGTTTTACTCAAGATGACAGTATAACTGTCATAATACATATGAAAGTTATATAAACATAATTCCAAAACCAAACATGCATTATGTCTAAAAATACCTGTAAAATTGTATCCATGTGAGTTTTACTAGAATCATTTTTTGTTGTCGTTACTAAATCCATCCATTTTCTTCCGCTTAACCAAGGTCGGGTTGCGGGGGCAGCAGCCTAAACAGAGAAGCCCAGACTTCCCTCTCCCCAGCCACTTCTTCCAGCTCTTCTCGGGGGATCCTGAGGCGTTCCCAGGCCAGCCGGGAGACATAATCTTCCCAATGTGTCCTGGGTCTTCCCCGTGGCCTCCTGCCGGTCGGACTTGCCCTAAACACCTCCCTCGGGAGGCGTTCGGGTGGCATCCTGAGCAGATGCCCGAACCACCTCATCTGGCTCCTCTCAATGTGGAGGAGCAGCGCTTTACTCTGAGTTCCTCCCGGATGACAGAGCTTCGGGAGAGACCCGCCACCCGGCAGAGGAAACTCAATTTGGCCGCTTGTCTTTGATATTGTCTTTTCGGTCATAACCATGACCATGGGTGCAGGATGGGAATGTAGATCGACCGGTAAATTTAGAGCTTTTAATTCTGGCTCAGCTCCTTCTTCACCACAATGGATCGATATAGCGTCCTCATTACTGAAGACGCCGCACCGATCCGCCTGTGGATCTCATGATCCACTCTTCCCTCACTCGTGAACAAGACTCCTAGGTACTTGAACTCCTCCACTTGGGGCCATCTAGTATGTGCCATCGCCTCCTCAACTTGGAAATGGCACCCCACCCTTTACCGGGCGAGAACCATGGACTCGGACTTGGAGGTGCTGATTCTCATCCCAGTCGCTTCATACTCGGCCATCCAATGGAGATCCTGGCCAGTTGAAGCCATCAGGACCACATCAACTGCAAAAAGCAGAGACCTAATCCTGCAACCACCAAACCGGATCCCCTCAACGCCATGACTGCAATTCTGTCCATAAAAGTTAACAACAGAATCGGTGACAAAGGGCAGCCTTGGTGGACCAAGGCTGCCCTACACTGATCATACAGGGAGCGACCCGCCACAATAAGACAGTCCGATACCCCATACTCTTGTCTTTGAGCCGGGGGGACAACAAGAATTGCCACCCCAGCCTCTCATTGTTTGCAACGCCATAGTGGAAGAGAGTCCAGCCCCTCTCGAGAGAACAGGTTCCTGTGCGTCGAAGTGAGTCCAACTATATCTAGCCGGAACTTATCCATCTCGCACACCAGCTCAGGCTCCTTCCCTCCCAGCGAGGTGACAATTCACGTCAGAAGAGCTAGCTTATGTAGCCGATGATCGGACCGCCAAGTGCCCTGCCTTTGGCTGCCGCTCAGCTCACACTGCACCCGACCTCTATAACCCAGCCCATGAGTGGTGAGCCCATTGGAGGAGGGAACCACGTTGCTTCATTGAGCTGAGCCAGCCAACAGGCGCTCGCCATCGTGCCCCACCTCTGGGCCTGGCTCCACAGGGGAGCCACGGTGACCCGCATCCGGGCGAGGAAAAATCTAGGACCTCGATTTGTACTTTTCATAAAGGTCTTTGAGCTGCTCTTTGTCTGATCCCTCACCTAGGACCTATTTGTCTTGGGAGAGCCTACGAGGGGGCATAGAAGCCCACAGACAGCATAGCTCCTAGGATCAGTGGGCCCCGCAAACTCCTCTACCACGATAAGGTGGCGGCTCAGAAAGGAGGTTATGTAAACATAACTCCAAAACCAAACATGCATTATGTCTAAAAATGCCTAAAATATTGTACCTGTGTGACTTTTACTAGAATGGGTTGTTTTTGTAAGGTTTGTAAATACAAACATTTGGTTTTACTCACTATGGTAAATGGGCTATACTTGTATAGCGCTTTTCTACCTTCAAGGTACACAAAGCGCTTTGACACTATTTTTACATTCATCCATTCACACACACATTCACACACTGATGGCGGAAGCTGGCATGCAAGGCCCTAACCACAGCCCATCAGGAGCAAGGGTAAAGTGTCTCCCTCAAGGACACAACGGACGTGACGAGGTTGGTAGAAGGTGGGGATCGAACCAAGAACCCTCAGGTTGCTGGAACGGCCACTCTCCCAACTGCGCCACGCCTTCCCCATGTATACTGTCTCTGTCTCTGTATCTGACAGTTATTTAAACATAATTCCGAAACCACACATGCAAAATGGCTAATAAGAGAAATGTATCTTTGTGAGTTTTACTGGAAAAAAATATTTTGTAAGGTTTGCAAAGACACGTCTTTTTTTTTTTTTTTTACTTAATATGACAGTATAACTGTCATACTAAATATGAAAAGTTATAAACCTAACTCCAAAACCAAACCTGCATTATGTCTAAAAATGCCTGTAATATTGTATATTTGTGAATTTTACTAGAATCAGGAGGTTTTAAGGTTTAAAAATACAAAAATTAGGTTTTACTCATAATGACAGTATAACTGCCACAGGCAATATAACAGTTATTTAAAAACTCCTAATGCACACAAGCAAAATGGCTATTGATGCCTGAAATACTGCATCCTTAGGAGTTTTCCTCGAAACATAAGCTTTTTTAAATCTTGCAAACACAAAAAGTAGTTTTTTACTCAATATGACAGTAATGTTCTTAAAATCCTGAGATAATGCGAAAAAAGCCATAAAAATGTATTCAATCATAATTTCTAAACTAAACATACAAAATGTGTAAAAATGCCTGTATTATTGAATCCATGTGAGTTTTACTAGAATCAGTTGTTTTAGTGAAGTTTGCAAAAACAAAAATTAGGTTTTACTCTTTATAAAAGTAAATTGTCACACTCAATATGACAGTTTTTTAATCATAACTCCTAAACTACTCATGCAAAAGGGCTAATAATGTTTGAAATAATGGATTCTTGGGAGTTTCCTCGAAACATATTCTTTCTTAAGGCTTGCAAACACAAAAAGTATTTTTTTACTCAATATGACAGTAATGTTCTAAAATCCTGAGATAATGCGAAAAAAGCCATAAAAATGTATTCAATCATAATTTCTAAACTAAACATGCAAAATGTGTAAAAATGCCTGTATTATTGAATCCATGTGAGTTTTACTAGAATCAGTTGTTTTAGTGAAGTTTGCAAAAACAAAAATTAGGTTTTCTCTTTATGAAAGTAAACTGTCACACTCAATATGACATGTATTTAATCATAACTCCTAAACTACACATGCAAAAGTCTAATGATGCCTCAAATAATGCATTCTACGGAGTTTTACTCGAAACATATGCTTTTTCAAATCTTGCAAACAAAAAGTAGCTTTTTACTCAATATGACAGTAATATTCCTAAAATACTGAGATAATGCGGAAAAAAGCAATGAAAATATATTCAATCATATTTCCTAAACCAAACATGCAAAATGTGTAAAAATGCCTGTAATATTGAATCCATGTGAGTTTTACTAGATTAGGTTGTATTTGAAATTTTTGCAAATACAAAAATTAGGTTTTTTTCACCATGACAATGTACACTCAATATGACAGTAAATTAAACATAACTCCTAAACTACACTTAAAAATGAGCTAATGTTGCCTGAAATAATGGATCCTTGGGAGTTTTACTCGAAACATATGCTTTTTTTAAGGTTTGTAAACACAAAAAGTAGTTTTTACTCAATATGACAGTAATGTTCTTAAAATTCTGAGATAATGCGAAAAAAGCAATAAAAATGTATTCCAACATAATTCCTAAACCAACAATGCAAAATGTCTAAAAATGCCAGTAATATTAAATCCATGTGAGTTTCACTAGAATCAGTTGTTTTAGTAAGGTTTGCAAAAGCAAAAATTAGGTTTTACTCTTTATGAAAGTAAACTGTCACACTCAATATGACAATCTTTTAATCATAACTCCTAAACCCCTCATGCAAAATGGCTAATAATGTTTAAAATAATAGTTCCTTGGGAGTTTACCTCGAAACATATGCTTTCTTAAGGCTTGCAAACACAAAAAGTATTTTTTTACTCAATATGACAGTAATGTTCTTAAAATCCTGAGATAATGCGAAAAAAGCCATAAAAATTTATTCAAACATAATTTCTAAAATAAACATGCAAAATGTGTAAAAATGCCTGTAATATTGAATCCATGTGAGTTTTACTAGAATCAGTTGTTTTAGTGAAGTTTGCAAAAACAAAAATTAGGTTTTACTCTTTATGAAAGTAAACTGTCACACTCAATATGACAATTTTTTAATCACAACTCCTAAACTACTCATGCAAAATGGCTAATAATGTTTGAAATAATGGATCCTTGGGAGTTTTCCTCGAAACATATGCTTTCTTAAGGCTTGCAAACACAAAAAGTATTTTTTACTCAATATGACAGTAATGTTCTTAAAATCCTGAGATAATGCAAAAAAAGCAATAAAAATGTATTCAATCATAATTTCAAATTTAAACATGCAAAATGTGTAAAACTGCCTGTATTATTGATTCCAAGTGAGTTTTCCTAGAATCAGTTGTTTTAGTGAAGTTTGCAAAAACAAAAATTAGGTTTTACTCTTTATGAAAGTAAACTGTCACACTCAATATGACAGTTTTTTAATCATAACTCCTAAACTACTCATTGAAAAGGGCTAATAATGTTTGAAATAATGGATTCTTGGGAGTTTTCCTCGAAACATATGCTTTCTTAAGGCTTGCAAACACAAAAAGTATTTTTTTACTCAATATGACAGTAATGTTCCTAAAATCCTGAGATAATGCGAAAAAAGCCATAAAAATGTATTCAATCATAATTTCTAAACTAAACATGCAAAATGTGTAAAAATGCCTGTATTATTGATTCCATGTGAGTTTTACTAGAATCAGTTTTAGTGAAGTTTGCAAAAACAAAAATTTGGTTTTACTCTTTATGAAAGTAAACTGTCACACTCAATATGACAGTTTTTTAATCATAACTCCTAAACTATTCATGAAAAATGGCTAATGTTTGAAATAATGGATTCTTGGGAGTTTTCCGAAACATATGCTTTCTTAAGGCTTGCAAACACAAAAAGTATTTTTTTTTACTCCATATGACAGTAATGTTCTTAAAATCCTGAGATAATGCGAAAAAAGCCATAAAAATGTAATCAATCATAATTTCTAAACTAAAGATGCAAAATGTGTAAAAATGCCTGTATTATTGAATCCATGTGAGTTTTACTAGAATCAGTTGTTTTAGTGAAGTTTGCAAAAACAAAAATTAGGTTTTACTCTTTATGAAAGTAAACTGTCACACTCAATATGACAATTTTTTAATCATAACTCCTAAACCACTCATGCAAAATGGCTAATAATGTTTAAAATAATAGTTCCTTGGGAGTTTACTTCGAAACATATGCTTTCTTATGGCTTGCAAACACAAAAAGTATTTTTTTACTCAATATGACAGTAATGTTCTTAAAATCCTGAGATAATGCAAAAAAAGCCATAAAAATGTATTCAATCATAATTTCTAAACTAAACATGCAAAATGTGTAAAAATGCCTGTATTATTGAATCCATGTGAGTTTTACTAGAATCAGTTGTTTTAGTGAAGTTTTCAAAAACAAAAATTAGGTTTTACTCTTTATGAAAGTAAACTGTCACACTCAATATGACAGTTTTTTAATCATAACTCCTAAACTACTCATGCAAAATGGCTAATGTTTGAAATAATGGATTCTTGGGAGTTTTCCTCGAAACATATGCTTTCTTAAGGCTTGCAAACACAAAAAGTATTTTTTTACTCAATATGACAGTAATGTTCTTAAAATCCTGAGATAATGCGAAAAAAGCCATAAAAATGTATTCAATCATAATTTCTAAACTAAACATGCAAAATGTGTAAAAATGCCTGTATTATTGAATCCATGTGAGTTTTACTAGAACCAGTTGTTTTAGTGAAGTTTGCAAAAACAAAAATTTGGTTTTACTCTCTATGAAAGTAAACTGTCACACTCAATATGACAGTTTTTTAATCATAACTCCTAAACTACTCATGCAAAATGGCTAATAATGTTTAAAATAATAGTTCCTTGGGAGTTTTCCTCGAAACATATGCTTTCTTAAGGCTTGCAAACACAAAAAGTATTTTTTTACTCAATATGACAGTAATGTTCTTAAAAACCTGAGATAATGCGAAAAAAGCCATAAAAATATATTCAATCATAATTTCTAAAATAAACATGCAAAATGTGTAAAAATGCCTGTATTATTGAATCCACGTGAGTTTTACTAGAATCAGTTGTTTTAGTGAAGTTTGCAAAAACAAAAATTAGGTTTTACTCTTTATGAAAGTAAACTGTCACACTCAATATGACAGTTTTTTAATCATAACTCCTAAACTATTCATGCAAAATGGCTAATAATGTTTGAAATAATGGATTCTTGGGAGTTTTCCTCGAAACATATGCTTTCTTAAGGCTTGCAAACACAAAAAGTATTTTTTTACTCAATATGACAGTAATGTTCTTAAAAACCTGAGATAATGCGAAAAAAGCCATAAAAATGTATTCAATCATAATTTCTAAAATAAACATGCAAAATGTGTAAAAATGCCTGTATTATTGAATCCACGTGAGTTTTACTAGAATCAGTTGTTTTAGTGAAGTTTGCAAAAAACAAAAATTAGGTTTTACTCTTTATGAAAGTAAACTGTCACACTCAATATGACAGTTTTTTAATCATAACTCCTAAACTATTCATGCAAAATGGCTAATAATGTTTGAAATAATGGATTCTTGGGAGTTTTCCTCGAAACATATGCTTTTTTAAGGCTTGCAAACACAAAAAGTATTTTTTTTACTCAATATGACAGTAATGTTCTTAAAATCCTGAGATAATGCGAAAAAAGCCATAAAAATGTATTCAATCATAATTTCTAAACTAAACATGCAAAATGTGTAAAAATGCCTGTATTATTGAATCCATGTGAGTGTTACTAGAATCAGTTGTTTTAGTGAAGTTTGCAAAAACAAAAATTAGATTTTACTCTTTATGAAAGTAAACTGTCACACTCAATATGACAGTTTTTTAATCATAACTCCTAAACCACTCATGCAAAATGGCTAAAAATGTTTGAAATAATGGATTCTTGGGAGTTTTCCTCGAAACATATGCTTTCTTAAGGCTTGCAAACACAAAAAGTATTTTTTTTAATCAATATGACAGTAATGTTCTTAAAATCCTGAGATAATGCGAAAAAAGCCATAAAAATGTATTTAATCATAATTTCTAAACTAAACATGCAAAATGTGTAAAAATGCCTGTATTATTGAATCCATGTGAGTTTTACTAGAATCAGTAGTTTTAGTAAAGTTTGCAAAAACAAAAATTAGGTTTTACTCTTTATGAAAGTAAACTGTCACACTCAATATGACAATTTTTTAATCACAACTCCTAAACTACTCATGCAAAATGGCTAATAATGTTTGAAATAATGGATCCTTGGGAGTTTTCCTCGAAACATATGCTTTCTTAAGGCTTGCAAACACAAAAAGTATTTTTTACTCAATATGACAGTAATGTTCTTAAAATCCTGAGATAATGCAAAAAAAGCAATAAAAATGTATTCAATCATAATTTCAAACTTAAACATGCAAAATGTGTAAAACTGCCTGTATTATTGATTCCAAGTGAGTTTTCCTAGAATCAGTTGTTTTAGTGAAGTTTGCAAAAACAAAAATTAGGTTTTACTCTTTATGAAAGTAAACTGTCACACTCAATATGACAGTTTTTTAATCATAACTCCTAAACTACTCATTGAAAAGGGCTAATAATGTTTGAAATAATGGATTCTTGGGAGTTTTCCTCGAAACATATGATTTCTTAAGGCTTGCAAACACAAAAAGTATTTTTTTACTCAATATGACAGTAATGTTCCTAAAATCCTGAGATAATGCGAAAAAAGCCATAAAAATGAATTCAATCATAATTTCTAAACTAAACATGCAAAATGTGTAAAAATGCCTGTATTATTGATTCCATGTGAGTTTTACTAGAATCAGTTGTTTTAGTGAAGTTTGCAAAAACAAAAATTAGGTTTTACTCTTTATGAAAGTAAACTGTCACACTCAATATGACAGTTTTTTAATCATAACTCCTAAACTACTCATGCAAAAGGGCTAATAATGTTTGAAATAATGGATTCTTGGGAGTTTTCCTCGAAACATATGCTTTCTTAAGGCTTGCAAACACAAAAAGTATGTTTTTACTCAATATGACAGTAATGTTCCTAAAATCCTGAGATTATGCGAAAAAAGCCATAAAAATGTATTCAATCATAATTTCTAAAATAAACATGCAAAATGTGTAAAAATGCCTGTATTATTGAATCCATGTGAGTTTTACTAGAATCAGTTGTTTTAGTGAAGTTTGCAAAAACAAAAATTTGGTTTTACTCTTTATGAAAGTAAACTGTCACACTCAATATGACAGTTTTTTAATCATAACTCCTAAACTATTCATGAAAAATGGCTAATGTTTGAAATAATGGATTCTTGGGAGTTTTCCGAAACATATGCTTTCTTAAGGCTTGCAAACACAAAAAGTATTTTTTTTTACTCCATATGACAGTAATGTTCTTAAAATCCTGAGATAATGCGAAAAAAGCCATAAAAATGTAATCAATCATAATTTCTAAACTAAAGATGCAAAATGTGTAAAAATGCCTGTATTATTGAATCCATGTGAGTTTTACTAGAATCAGTTGTTTTAGTGAAGTTTGCAAAAACAAAAATTAGGTTTTACTCTTTATGAAAGTAAACTGTCACACTCAATATGACAGTTTTTTAATCATAACTCCTAAACTACTCATGCAAAATGGCTAATAATGTTTGAAATAATGGATTCTTGGGAGTTTTCCTCGAAACATATGCTTTCTTAAGGCTTGCAAACACAAAAAGTATTTTTTTACTCAATATGACAGTAATGTTCTTAAAATCCTGAGATAATGCGAAAAAAGCCATAAAAATGTATTCAATCATAATTTCTAAACTAAACATGCAAAATGTGTAAAAATGCCTGTATTATTGAATCCATGTGAGTTTTACTAGAACCAGTTGTTTTAGTGAAGTTTGCAAAAACAAAAATTTGGTTTTACTCTCTATGAAAGTAAACTGTCACACTCAATATGACAGTTTTTTAATCATAACTCCTAAACTACTCATGCAAAATGGCTAATAATGTTTAAAATAATAGTTCCTTGGGAGTTTTCCTCGAAACATATGCTTTCTTAAGGCTTGCAAACACAAAAAGTATTTTTTTACTCAATATGACAGTAATGTTCTTAAAAACCTGAGATAATGCGAAAAAAGCCATAAAAATGTATTCAATCATAATTTCTAAAATAAACATGCAAAATGTGTAAAAATGCCTGTATTATTGAATCCACGTGAGTTTTACTAGAATCAGTTGTTTTAGTGAAGTTTGCAAAAACAAAAATTAGGTTTTACTCTTTATGAAAGTAAACTGTCACACTCAATATGACAGTTTTTTAATCATAACTCCTAAACTATTCATGCAAAATGGCTAATAATGTTTGAAATAATGGATTCTTGGGAGTTTTCCTCGAAACATATGCTTTTTTAAGGCTTGCAAACACAAAAAGTATTTTTTTTACTCAATATGACAGTAATGTTCTTAAAATCCTGAGATAATGCGAAAAAAGCCATAAAAATGTATTCAATCATAATTTCTAAACTAAACATGCAAAATGTGTAAAAATGCCTGTATTATTGAATCCATGTGAGTGTTACTAGAATCAGTTGTTTTAGTGAAGTTTGCAAAAACAAAAATTAGGTTTTACTCTTTGTGAAAGTAAACTGTCACACTCAATATGACAGTTTTTTAATCATAACTCCTAAACTACTCATGCAAAATGGCTAATAATGTTTGAAATAATGGATCCTTGGGAGTTTTCCTTGAAACATATGCTTTCTTAAGGCTTGCAAACACAAAAAGTATTTTTTGTACTCAATATGACAGTAATGTTCTTAAAATTCTGAGATAATGCGAAAAAAGCAATAAAAATGTATTCCAACATAATTCCTAAACTAAACATGCAAAATGTGTAAAAATGCCTGTATTATTGAATCCATGTGAGTTTTACTAGAATCAGTTGTTTTAGTGAAGTTTTCAAAAACAAAAATTAGGTTTTACTCTTTATGAAAGTAAACTGTCACACTCAATATGACAGTTTTTTAATCATAACTCCTAAACTACTCATGCAAAATGGCTAATAATGTTTGAAATAATGGATCCTTGGGAGTTTACTTCGAAACATATGCTTTCTTAAGGCTTGCAAACACAAAAAGTATTTTTTTTACTCAATATGACAGTAATGTTCTTAAAATCCTGAGATAATGCGAAAAAAGCCATAAAAATGTATTCAATCATAATTTCTAAACTAAACATGCAAAATGTGTAAAAATGCCTGTATTATTGAATCCATGTGAGTTTTACTAGAACCAGTTGTTTTAGTGAAGTTTGCAAAAACAAAAATTTGGTTTTACTCTCTATGAAAGTAAACTGTCACACTCAATATGACAGTTTTTTAATCATAACTCCTAAACTACTCATGCAAAATGGCTAATAATGTTTAAAATAATAGTTCCTTGGGAGTTTTCCTCGAAACATATGCTTTCTTAAGGCTTGCAAACACAAAAAGTATTTTTTTACTCAATATGACAGTAATGTTCTTAAAAACCTGAGATAATGCGAAAAAAGCCATAAAAATGTATTCAATCATAATTTCTAAAATAAACATGCAAAATGTGTAAAAATGCCTGTATTATTGAATCCACGTGAGTTTTACTAGAATCAGTTGTTTTAGTGAAGTTTGCAAAAACAAAAATTAGGTTTTACTCTTTATGAAAGTAAACTGTCACACTCAATATGACAGTTTTTTAATCATAACTCCTAAACTATTCATGCAAAATGGCTAATAATGTTTGAAATAATGGATTCTTGGGAGTTTTCCTCGAAACATATGCTTTTTTAAGGCTTGCAAACACAAAAAGTATTTTTTTTACTCAATATGACAGTAATGTTCTTAAAATCCTGAGATAATGCGAAAAAAGCCATAAAAATGTATTCAATCATAATTTCTAAACTAAACATGCAAAATGTGTAAAAATGCCTGTATTATTGAATCCATGTGAGTGTTACTAGAATCAGTTGTTTTAGTGAAGTTTGCAAAAACAAAAATTAGGTTTTACTCTTTGTGAAAGTAAACTGTCACACTCAATATGACAGTTTTTTAATCATAACTCCTAAACTACTCATGCAAAATGGCTAATAATGTTTGAAATAATGGATCCTTGGGAGTTTTCCTTGAAACATATGCTTCTTAAGGCTTGCAAACACAAAAAGTATTTTTTGTACTCAATATGACAGTAATGTTCTTAAAATTCTGAGATAATGCGAAAAAAGCAATAAAAATGTATTCCAACATAATTCCTAAACCAACAATGCAAAATGTCTAAAAATGCCAGTAATATTAAATCCATGTGAGTTTCACTAGAATCAGTTGTTTTAATAAGGTTTGCAAAAGCAAAAATTAGGTTTTACTCTTTATGAATGTAAACTGTCACACTCAATATGACAAGTTTTTAATCATAACTCCTAAACCACTCATGCAAAATGGCTAATAATGTTTGAAATAATGGATTCTTGGGAGTTTTCCTCGAAACATATGCTTTCTTAAGGCTTGCAAACACAAAAAGTATTTTTTTTACTCAATATGACAGTAATGTTCTTAAAATCCTGAGATAATGCGAAAAAAGCCATAAAAATGTATTTAATCATAATTTCTAAACTAAACATGCAAAATGTGTAAAAATGCCTGTATTATTGAATCCATGTGAGTTTTACTAGAATCAGTAGTTTTAGTAAAGTTTGCAAAAACAAAAATTAGGTTTTACTCTTTATGAAAGTAAACTGTCACACTCAATATGACAGTTTTTTAATCATAACTCCTAAACTACTCATGCAAAATGGCTAATAATGTTTGAAATAATGGATCCTTGGGAGTTTTCCTTGAAACATATGCTTTCTTAAGGCTTGCAAATACAAAAAGTATTTTTTGTACTCAATATGACAGTAATGTTCTTTAAATTCTGAGATAATGCGAAAAAAGCAATAAAAATGTATTCCAACATAATTCCTAAACCAACAATGCAAAATGTCTAAAAATGCCAGTAATATTAAATCCATGTGAGTTTCACTAGAATCAGTTGTTTTAGTAAGGTTTGCAAAAGCAAAAATTAGGTTTTACTCTTCATGAAAGTAAAATGTCACACTCAATATGACAGTTATTTAAAAATAACTCCTAACTACACATGCAAAATGGCTAATGATGCCTCAATTAATGCATTCTACGGAGTTTTACTCGAAACATATGCTCTTTCAAATCTTGCAAACACAAAAAGTAGTTTTTTACTCAATATGACAGTAATATTCCTAAAATCCTGAGATAATGCGAAAAAAGCAATGAAAATATATTCAATCATATTTCCTAAATCAAACATGCAAAATGTGTGAAAATGCCTGTAATTTTGAATCCATGCGAGTTTTACTAGAATCGGTTGTGTTTGAAATTTTTGCAAATAAAAAAATTAGGGTTTTTTTCACCATGACAATGTACACTCAATATGACAGTAAATAAACATAACTCCTAAACTACAGATAAAAATGAGCTAATATTGCCTGAAATAATGCATTATTGTGAGTTTTACTCGAAACATATGCTTTTTTAAGGCTTGCAAACGCAAAAAGTAGTTTTTTACTCAATATGACAGTAATATTCCTAAAATCCTGAGATAATGCGAAAAAAGCAATACAAATGTATTCCATCATAATTTCTAAACCAAACAGGCAAAATGTCTAAAAATAACTGTAATATTGAATGCATGTGAGTTTTACTAGAATCAGTTGTTTTTGTAAGGTTTGCAAATACAAAAAGTAGGTTTTACTCTATATGAGAGTATACTGTTACATTTAATATGACAGTTATTTAAACATAACTCCTAAACAACAAATGCAAAATGGCTAATAATGCCTGGAGATGTATCTTTGAGTTTTACTAAAATGTTCTTTTGTAAGGTTTGCAAAGACACAAGTTAGTTTTTTTTACTCAATATGATAGTATCACTGTCTTACTAAATAAGAAGGTTTTATAAACATAATTTCAAAACTACAATGCAATCCGTCTAAAAATGCCTGTAATATTGAATCTCTGTGAGTTTTACCAGAATCAGGTATTTTGGTAAGGTTTACAATTACAAAAATTAGGTTTTACTCATAATGACAGTATAACTGCCACGTTCAACATGGCAGTTATTTAAACATAACCCCTAAACCACATGCAAAATGGCTTATAATGCCTGGAGATGTATCTTTGTGAGTTTTACTAGAAAACATTAAATTTGTAAGGTTTTTTAAAGACACAAGTTAGTTTTTTTTACTCAATATAATAGTATAACTGTCATACTAAATGTATCCATTTTCTTCCGCTTATCCGAGGTCCGGTTGCGGGGGCAGCAGCCTAAGCAGAGAAGCCCAGACTTCCCTCTCCCCAGCCACTTCGTCCAGCTCTTCTCGGGGGATCCCGAAGCGTTCCCAGGCCAGCTGGCTGACATAGTCTTCCCAATGTGTCCTGGGGCTTCCCCGTGGCCTCCTGCCGGTCGGACTTGCCCTAACGAAAAAAGCAATTAAAATGTATTCAAACACAACTCCTAAACCAAACATGTGAAATGTCTAAAATGCCTGCAATATTGAATCTATGTGAGTTTTACTAGAATCAGTTGTTTTTGTAAGGTTTGCAAATACAAAAATTAGGTTTAACACTTAATGTCAATTTGACAGTTATTAAAACATAACTCCTAAACTACACATGAACATTTTCTAATAATGCATGAAGAAATGTGTCTTTTGTGAGTTTTACTAGAAACATTTTCTTTTGTAAGCATTGCAAAGACACAAGTTAGTTTGTTTTACTCACTATGACTTTACTGTCACACTCAATATGACAGTTATTTAAACATAAATCCTAAACCGCACATGCAAAATGGCTAATAATGCCTGTCTGTAGAAATGTATCTTTGAGTTTTACTGGGAAAAATATTTTGTAAGGTTGGAAAGACACAAGTTAGTTGTTTTTTTTTACTCAATATGACAGTATTACTGTAATACTAAATATGAAAGTTATATAAACACAACTCTAAAACCAAACATGCATTATGTCTAAAAATGCCTGTGATATTGTATCTGTGAGTTTTACTAGAATCAATTGTTTTTGTAAGGTTTGCAAATACAAAATTTAGGTTTTACTCACTATGACAGTTATTTAAACATAAATCCTAAACAACAAATGCAAATAGCTAATAATGCTTGGAGAACTGTATCTTTGTTATAGAGAGCCTGCTGACCAACAGCATCTCTGTCTGGACTGGAGCCTGCAGTGCCTCAGACTGGAAGTCTCTCCAGAGAGTGGTGAGGACGGCGGAAAAGATCTTCAGGAATCCTCTTCCTCCTATCCAGGAGATCGCAAAAAGCGCCGCCTGACCAGGGCTCAGAATATTTGCAAAGACTCCTCCCACCCCCACCAAGGACAGTTTTCACTTCTGGACTCTAGAAAGAGGTTCTGCAGCCTCCGAAGCAGAACCTCCAGCTTCTTCCCTCAGGCCGTAAGACTCTTGAACGCATTATAATTAAATTATCCCCTCAACTCCCCTCAAAATGGATTAACTCGCTGGAATAAACAAAAAACAATATAACATACACCCATAAACGTGGGCGCATGTGGAAAAAGTGCAATGTATTTATCTGCACAGTAATCTTTTTATTTATTTATATATATTTAAGTATATTTATTTATTTTATATGTATATTTATATATTATTTATATTTATTTATTTATATATGCACCTTATTGCTTTTTTATCCTGCACTACCTTGAGCTTATGTAACGAAATTGTGTTATCTATGCTGTAAAGTTCAAATTTGAATTACAATAAAAAGAAAGTCTAAGTCTTTACCAGAATACTGATCTTTTGTAAGGTTTGCAAAGACGCAAGTTAGTTGTTTTTTTTACTCAATATGACAGTATAACTGTCATACTAAATATGAAAGTTGTAAAAACATAACTCCAAAACCAAACAAGCAATCCGAACAAAAAATGCATGTAATATTCAATCTATGTGAGTTTTACCAGAATCAGGTATTTTGGTAAGGTTTACAATTACAAAAATTAGGTTTTACTCATGACAGTATACCTGCCACATTCAATTTGACATTTATTTAAACATAACTCCTAAACCACACATGCACAATGGCTAATAATACCTGGGGAAATGTCTCTTTGTGAGTTTTACTAGAAAAAATATATTGTGTAAGGTTTGTAAAGACACAAGTTAGTTTTTTTTACTCAATATAACAGTATAGCTGTCATACTATATATAAATAAATAAATAAATAAATGGGTTGTACTTGTATAGCGCTTTTCTACCTTCAAGGTACTCGAAGCGCTTTGACACTACTTCCACATTTACCCATTCACACACTGATGGAGGGAGCTGCCATGCAAGGCGCTAACCAGCACCCATCAGGAGCAAGGGTGAAGTGTCTTGCTCAGGACACAACGGACATGACGAGGTTGGTACTAGGTGGGGATTGAACCGGGGACCCTCGGGTCGCGCACGGCCATTCTTCCACTGCGCCAAACATTACTCCAAAACCAAACATGTATTATGTCTAAAAATGCCTGTAATATTGTATCTGTGTGAGTTTTACTAGAATCAGTTGTTTTTGTAAGGTTTTCAAATACCAAAATTAGGTTTTATTTACTTTGACAGTTATTTAAACATAACTCCTAAACAACAAATGCAAAATAGCTAATAATGCTTGGAGAGATGTATCGTTGTTATAGCGAGCCTGCTGACCAACAGCATAGCATCTCTGTCTGGACTGGAGCCTGCAGTGCCTCAGACGGAAGTATCTCCAGAGAGTGGTGAGGACGGCGGAAAAGATCATCAGGACTCCTCTTCCTCCTATCCAGGAGATCGCAAAAAGTGCTGCCTGACCAGGGCTCAGAAAATTTGCAAAGACTCCTCCCACCCCCACCAAGGACAGTTTTCACTGCTGGACTCTAGAAAGAGGTTCCGCAGCCTCCGAAGCTTCTGTAGCAGCTTCTTCCCTCAGGCCGTAAGACTCTTGAACGCATCATAATTAAATTATCTCCTCAACTCCTCTCAAAATGAATTAACTCGCTGGAATGAAAGAAACAATATAACATACATCCATAAACGTGGGCGCATGTGGAAAAAGTGCAATATATGTATCTGCACAGTAATCTATTTATCTATTTATATATACTTATATATATCTATTTATTATATATATATATATATATATGCATATATATATATATATATATATATATATATATATATATATATATATATATATATATATATATATATATATATATATACATATATATATATATATATATATATATATATATATATATATATATATACACATATATATATATATATATATATATATAGTATTTATATATTATTTATATATATTTATGTATCGAAATATGCACCTTATTGCTTTTTTATCCTGCACTACGACATTTCGTTCTTATCTGTGCTGTAAATTTCAAATTTGAATGACAATAAAAAGAAAGTCTAAGTCTAAGTCTAAGTCTTTACTAGAATAACGATCTTTTGTAAGGTTTGCAAAGACACAAGTTAGGTTTTTTTTTACTCAATAGTAATATACAGTATAACTGTCATACTAAATATGAAAGTTGTATAATCAAAACTCCAAAACCAAACATGCAATCCGTCTAAAAATGTATGTAATATTGAATCTATGTGAGTTTTACCAGAATCAGGTATTTTGGTAAGGTTTACAATTACAAAAATTAGGTTTCACTCATAATGACAGTATAACTGCCACTTTCAATTTGACATCTATTTAAACATAACTCCTATAGTTTTTATAAACATAACTCCAAAACCAAAATGCATTTTGTCTAAAAATGCCTGTAATATTGTATCTTTTTGAGTTTTACCAGAATCAGGTATTTTGGTAAGGTTGACAAATACAAACATTAGGTTTTACTCATAATGACAGTATACTGCCACATTCAATATGACAAATATTTAAACAAAACTCCAAAACCAAACATGCATTATGTCTAAAAATTCCTATAATTTTTTATCTTCGTGATTTTTACTAGAATCAGTTGTTTTTGTAAGGTTTACAAATACAAAATATTAGTTTTTCTCATAATGAGAGTATACTGTCACAATCGATCCGACAAATTGGCTAATAATGCCTGGAGGAATGTATCTTTGTGAATTTTACTGGAACAAAAAATTTTGTAAGGTTTGTAAAGACACACGTTAGTTTTTTTTACTTAATTTTACAGTATAGCTGTCATACTATATATGAAAGTTTTATAAACATAACTCCAAAACCAAACATGCAATCTGTCTAAAAATGTCTGTAATATTTATTATATGTAAGTTTTATCAGAATCAGGTATTTTGGTAAGGTTTACAAATCAAAAAATTAGGTTTTACTCATAGTGACAGTATAACTGCCACACTCAATATGACACTTATTTAAACATAACTCCTAAAACACAAATGCAAAATGACTAATAATGCCTAGAGAAATGTATATTTGTGAATTTTACTGGAAAACAATATTTTGTAAGGTTTGTAAAGATACAAATTAGTGTTTTATTACTCAATATGATGGTATAACTGTCATACTAAATATGAAAGTTATATAAACATAACTCCAAAACCAAACATATTTTATGTCTAAAAATTCCTGTAATCGATGTGGGTTTTACCAGAATCAGGTATTTTGGTAAGGTTTACAAATACAAAAAATAGGTTTTACTCATAATGACAGTATAACTGCCACATTCAATATGACAGTTATGTAAACATAACTCCTAAACCACACATGCAAAATGGTTAATAATGCCTGGAGAAATGTATCTTTTCAAGTTTTACAATTTTGTAAGGTTTGTAAAGACTGCCATAAGGTGGCGACTTGTCCAGGGTGTACCCCGCCTTCCGCCCGATTGTAGCTGAGATAGGCTCCAGCGCCCCCCGCAACCACAAAGGGAATAAGCGGTAGGAAATGGATGGATGAATGGGTTTGTAAAGACACAAGTTATTTTTTTCTTACTCAATATGACAGTAAAACTGTCATACTAAATGTAAAAAAATTATAAACATAACTCCAAAACCAAACATGCATTATGTCTAAAAATGCCTGAAATATTGTATTCATGTGAGTTTAACTAGAATCAGTTGTTTTTGTAAGGTTTGCAAATACAAAATATTGGTTTAACTCACTATGACAGTATACTGTCACATTCAATCTGACAGTTATTTAAACATAACTCCTAAACCAAACATGTTTTATGTCTAAAAATTCCTGTAATATTGTATCTATATGAGTTTTACCAGAATCAGGCATTTTGGTAAGGTTTACAAATACAAAACATAGGTTTTACTCATAATGACAATATAACTGCCACACTCAACATGACAGTTATTTAAACATAATTCCTAAACCAAACATGATACATGGCTAATAATGCCTGGAGAAATGTATCTTTGTGATTTTTACTAGAAAAAAATATTTTGTTAGGTTTTTTAAGACAAAAGTTAGTTGTTTTTTTTACTCAATATGATGGTATAACTGTCATACTAAATATAAAAGTTATATAAACATAATTCCAAAACCAAACTCCTAAACCAAACTTGCAATATGTCTTAAACTGCCTGTAATATTTAATATATGTGAGTTTTACCAGAATCAGGTATTTTGGTAAGGTTTACAAATACAAAACTTGGGTTTTACTCATAATGACAGTATAACTGCAACATTTGATATGACAGTTATTTAAACCAAACATGATAAATGGCTAATAATGCCTGGAGAAATGTATCAGTTTGAGTTTTACTGGAAACAAATAATTTGTAAGGTTTATATAGACACAAGTTAGTTTTTTTTTATTTAATATGATGGTATAACTGTCATACTAAATATGAAAGTTATATAAATATAACTCCAAAACCAAACATACATTATGTCTAAAAATGCCTGTAATTTTGTATCTATGTGAGTTTTACCAGAATCAGGTATTTTGGAAAGGTTCACAATTACAAAAATAGGTTTTACTCATAATGACTGTATAACTGCCACATTGACTGCCACCAAACATGCACTGTGTTTAAAAATGCTTATAATTTTGTATCCATGTGAGTTTTACTCTAATCAGTTGTTTTTGTAAGGTTTACAAATACAAAATATTAGTTTTACTCATAATGACAGTATACTGACAAAATGGCTAATAATGCCTTGAGGAATGTATCTTTGTGAGTTTTACTGGAAAAAATATTTTGTAAGGTTTGTAAAGACACAAGTTAGTTTTTTTTACACAATTTAGCAGTTTAGCTGTCATACTATATATGGAAGTTATATAAACATAATTCCAAAACCAAATATGCAATCCATCTAAAAATGCCTGTAATATTGAATATATGTGAGTTTTGTCAGATTCAGGTATTTTGGTAAGGTTTACAAATACAAAAATTAGGTTTTACTCATAGTGACAATATAACTGCCACACTCAATATGACAGTTAATTAAACATAACTCCTAAAACACAAATGCAAAATGACTAATAATGCCTAGAGAAATGTATATTTGTGAATTTTACTGGAAAACAATATTTTGAAAGATTTGTAAAGATACAAATTAGTTTTTTTTTACTCAATATGATGGTATAACCGTCATACTAAATATGAAAGTTATATCAACATAACTCCAAAACCAAACATGTTTTATGTCTAAAAATTCCTGTAATATTGTATCGGTGTGGGTTTTACCAGAATCAGGTATTTTGGTAAGGTTTACAAATACAAAAAATAGGTTTTATTTATAATGACACACAATACAATAACTACCCCACTCAATATGACAGTTATTTAAACATAACTCCTAAACCAAACATTAAAATGGCTAATTATGCCTGGAGAAAAGTATCTTTGTGAGTTTTGGAGGAAAAAAATTGTAAGGTTTATAAGGACACAAGTTTTGTTTTTTTTACTCAATATGATGGTATAACTGTCATACTAAATATGAAAGTTATATAAACATAACTCCAAAACCAAACATGCATTATCTCTAAAAATGCCTGTAATTTTGTATCCATGTGAGTTTTACTAGAATCAGTTGTTTTTGTAAGGTTTGCAAATACAAAATATGGGTTTTACTCACAGTATACTGTCACACTCAATCTGACAGTTATTTAAACATAACTCCTAAACCACACATGCCAAATGGCTAATAATGCCTGGAGAAATGTCTCTTTGTGAGTTTTGCAGGAAAAAAAATATTTTGTAAGGTTTGTAAAGACACAAGTTAGTTTTTATTACTCAATATGACAGTATTACTGTAATACTAAATATGAAAGTTATATAAACACAACTCCAAAATCAAACATGCATCATGTCTAAAAATGCCTGCAATATTGCATCCATGTGAGTTTTACTAGAATCAGTTGTTTTTGTAAGGTTTTTGCAAATACAAAAATTAGGTTTTACTCACTATGACAGTTATTTAAACATAACTCCTAAACAACAAATGCAAATGACTAAAAATGCTTGGAGAAATGTATCTTTGTTAGATTTACTAGAAAAAATATATTTTGTAAGTTAGTTTTTTTTACTTAATATGAGAGTATAACTGTCATACTAAATCCATCCATTTCCTTCCGCTTATCCGAGGTCCGGTTGCAGGGGCAGCAGCCTAAGCAGAGAAGCCCGGACTTCCCTATCCCCAACCACTTCGTCCAGCTCTTCTCGGGGGATCCCGAGGCGTTCGACAGCCCAGCCGGGAGACATAGTCTTCCCAATGTGTCCTGGGTCTTCCCCGCGGCCTCCTGCCCATCGGACTTGCCCTAATGAAAAAAGCAATACAAATAACACAACTCTAAACCAAACATGTCAAATGTCTAAAAATGCCTGTAATATTGAATCTATGTGAGTTTTACCAGAATCAGGTATTGTGGTATGACAGTATAACTGAAATACTAAATCCATCCATTACAAAAATTAGGTTTCACTCATATTAACAGTATAACTGCCACATTCAATTTGACATTTATTTAAACATAAGTCCTAAACCACATGTGCACAATGGCTAATAATGCTTGGAGAAATGTCTCTTTGTGAGTTTTACTGGGAAAAAAAATATTTTTTAAGGTTTGTACAGTTACAAGTTAGTTTTTTTTATTCAAAATGACAGTATTACTGTCATACAAAATATGAAAGTTAAATAAACATTACTCCAAAACCAAACATGCATTATGTCTAAAAATGCCTGTAATATTGTATCCATGTGAGTTTTAGTAGAATCATTTGTTTTCATAAGGTTTGCAATTACAAAATATGGGTTTTACTCATGACAGTATACTGTCACACTCAATCTGACGATTATTTAAACATAAGTCCTAAACCACACATGCAAAATGGCTAATAATGCCTTGAGTTATGTATCTTTGTGAGTTTTACTAGAAAAAATATATTTTGTAATGTTTGCAAAGACACAAGTTAGTTTTTTACTTAATATGACAGTATAACTGAAATACTAAATCCATCCATTTTCTTCCTGCTTATCCGAGGTCAGGTTGCGGGGGCAGCAGCCTAAGCAGAGAAGCCCAGACTTTCCTCTCCCCAGCCACTTTGTCCAGCTCTTCTCGGGGGATCCCGAGGCATTTACAGGCCAGCCAGGAGACATAAATAGATAGATACATAGATAGTACTTTATTGATTCCTTCAGGAGAGTTCCCTCAGGAAAATTTAAATTCCAGCAGTAGTGTACAAAATTGTAAAAAGTGAAAAGTAAATAATGGAGGTATAAATTGAAACAAAATAGAAACATATTACAATAGAATAAAAATAAAAAGCAACAATGAGAATAAAAATATAACAGTAAAATAAGAATATAACAAGAGAAACTAGGCAGTAGTGACCATGTTTTGAAAAAATATTGCACTCTTATTGATTTGCATCCCCTGTCATCCTAGTAGCCCCCCTCCCCCCAGAGAAGAGTTGTACAGTCTAATGGCGTGTGGGACAAAGGACAGCCGCCTCAGGAAGTACAGCTCTGTCCTTTCCTGTACAAGTGGTCTGTGTTAACAGTCCAGTCCAGCTTATTGTCCACCCACACCCCAAGGTACTTGAATGATAGTCTTCCCAATGTGTCCTGGGTCTTCCCCGTGGCCTCCTGCCGGCCGGCCTTGCCCTAACGAAAATAGCAATAAAAAATGTATTCAAACACAACTCCTAAACCAAAAATGTAAAATGTCTAAAAATGCCTGTAAAATTGAATCTATGTTTTACTAGAATCAGTTGTTTTTATAAGGTTTGCAAATACAAAACTAGGTTTTACACATAATGACAGTATAACTGCCACACTCAATATGACAGTTATTTAAACATAACTCCTAATATATATATATATATATATATATGTATATATGTGTATATATATATATGTATATATACACACACATATATAAAAAAAACTTGACTTTCAGTGAATTCTAGCTATATATATAAATATATATATATATATATATATATATATATATATATATATATATATATATATATATATATATATATATATATGTGTGTGTGGGGAAAAAAATCACAAGACTACTTCATCTCTACAGGCCTGTTTCATGAGGTGTTCCCTCAATCATCAGGAGATATAAGACATATATATATATATATATATATATATATATATATATATATATATATATATATATATATATATATATATATATATATATATATATATGTGTGTGGGGGAAAAATCACAAGACTACTTCATCTCTACAGGCCTGTTTCATGAGGGAGAAATGTCTCTTTGTGAGTTTTACTGGGAAAAAAAATATTTTTTAAGGTTTGTACAGTTACAAGTTAGTTTTTTTTATTCAAAATGACAGTATTACTGTCATACAAAATATGAAAGTTAAATAAACATTACTCCAAAACCAAACATGCATTATGTCTAAAAATGCCTGTAATATTGTATCCATGTGAGTTTTAGTAGAATCATTTGTTTTCATAAGGTTTGCAATTACAAAATATGGGTTTTACTCATGACAGTATACTGTCACACTCAATCTGACGATTATTTAAACATAAGTCCTAAACCACACATGCAAAATGGCTAATAATGCCTTGAGTTATGTATCTTTGTGAGTTTTACTAGAAAAAATATATTTTGTAATGTTTGCAAAGACACAAGTTAGTTTTTTACTTAATATGACAGTATAACTGAAATACTAAATCCATCCATTTTCTTCCTGCTTATCCGAGGTCAGGTTGCGGGGGCAGCAGCCTAAGCAGAGAAGCCCAGACTTTCCTCTCCCCAGCCACTTTGTCCAGCTCTTCTCGGGGGATCCCGAGGCATTTACAGGCCAGCCAGGAGACATAAATAGATAGATACATAGATAGTACTTTATTGATTCCTTCAGGAGAGTTCCCTCAGGAAAATTTAAATTCCAGCAGTAGTGTACAAAATTGTAAAAAGTGAAAAGTAAATAATGGAGGTATAAATTGAAACAAAATAGAAACATATTACAATAGAATAAAAATAAAAAGCAACAATGAGAATAAAAATATAACAGTAAAATAAGAATATAACAAGAGAAACTAGGCAGTAGTGACCATGTTTTGAAAAAATATTGCACTCTTATTGATTTGCATCCCCTGTCATCCTAGTAGCCCCCCTCCCCCCAGAGAAGAGTTGTACAGTCTAATGGCGTGTGGGACAAAGGACAGCCGCCTCAGGAAGTACAGCTCTGTCCTTTCCTGTACAAGTGGTCTGTGTTAACAGTCCAGTCCAGCTTATTGTCCACCCACACCCCAAGGTACTTGAATGATAGTCTTCCCAATGTGTCCTGGGTCTTCCCCGTGGCCTCCTGCCGGCCGGCCTTGCCCTAACGAAAATAGCAATAAAAAATGTATTCAAACACAACTCCTAAACCAAAAATGTAAAATGTCTAAAAATGCCTGTAAAATTGAATCTATGTTTTACTAGAATCAGTTGTTTTTATAAGGTTTGCAAATACAAAACTAGGTTTTACACATAATGACAGTATAACTGCCACACTCAATATGACAGTTATTTAAACATAACTCCTAAACCACACATGAAAAATGTCTAATAATGCGTGAAGAAATGTATCTTTGTGATTTTTATTAGAAACATTTTCTTTTGTGAGGTTTGCAAAGACCCAAGTTAGTTTTTTTTACTCAATATGACAGTGTAACTGCCACACTCACTATGACAGTTATTTAAACATAACTCCTAAACTCATACTTGCCAACATTGAAACCTCCGATTTCAGGAGGTGGGGGCGTGGTTGGGGGTGTGGTTAGAGGGGAGGAGTATATTTAGAGCTAGAATTCACCAAGTCAAGTATTTCATATATATATATATATATATATATATATATATATATATATATATATATATATATATATATATACATATATATATATATATATATATATATATACACATATATACATATATATATATATATATATATATATATATATATATATATATATATATATATATATATATATATATATATATATATATACACACACATATATAAAAAAAACTTGACTTTCAGTGAATTCTAGCTATATATATAAATATATATATATATATATATATATATATATATATATATATATATATATATATATATATATATATATATGTGTGTGGGGAAAAAAATCACAAGACTACTTCATCTCTACAGGCCTGTTTCATGAGGTGTTCCCTCAATCATCAGGAGATATAAGACATATATATATATATATATATATATATATATATATATATATATATATATATATATATATATATATATATATATATATATATATATGTGTGTGGGGGAAAAATCACAAGACTACTTCATCTCTACAGGCCTGTTTCATGAGGGGTTCCCTCAATCATCAGGAGATATAAGACATATATATATATATATATATATATATATATATATATATATATATATATATATATATATATATATATATATATATATATATTATGTATATATATATATATATATATATATATATATATATATATATATTATATATATATATAAAATAAATACTTGAATTTCAGTTTTCATTTATTTACACATATACACACACATAACACTCATCTACTCATTGTTGAGTTAAGGGTTGAATTGTCCATCCTTGTTCTATTCTCTGTCACTATTTTTATAACCATGCTGAACACCCTCTCTGATGATGCATTGCTGTGTGGCACGCACAAAAGTGCTTTCATCAAATGCATGAGAGTCTGGAATTTTCCATCCCTCCCGAACATGGCCAAAAACCGGTCAATCTTTGCTTCCTGAGGAAGATCTTCACTGCCAAGCACTTGGTATTCCACTACTTCTTCCCGGAGGCTATCCAGGTCCAATCGCAGCTGCGGCTTGGAACTTATAAGCGTGTTTCTTCTTTTTACTCGTCGTTGGCGTCGCCATGGCTGTATCTTCCGCGTTCTTCTGCTTTGTCTCCTTGTTGTGTGCGCAGTTGTGCACTGCACTCTCTAAAAGCCCTGGATGTTATTGTCACATATGCATGTACAGTAGATGGCAGTATTGCCCTGTTTAAAGAGTGTCACAACATTGCTGTTTACGGCAGACAAACTGCTTTACGGTAGACGAAAACGTGACTGCTGTTGTTTTGTGTTGTTACCGCGCTGGGAGGACGTTAATGAAACTACCTAACAATAAACCCACATAAGAAACCAAGAACTCGCCCTCGATCATTCTACAGTTATAACGTGATTGGGCAGGCATGCTGTTTATATCGTGGGAAAGCAGACGTGAATACAGGCTGTCCTCACTCAGATCAGCCTGAATTTCGGGAGATTTTCGGGAGAAAATTTGTCCCGGGAGGTTTTCGGGAGAGGCGCTGAATTTCGGGAGTCTCCTGGAAAATCCAGGAGTATTGGCAAGTATGCCTAAACTACACATAAAAAATGGCTAATAATGCCTGAAATAAGGCATTCTTGTGAGTTTTACTCGAAACATATGCTTTTTTAAGGCTTGCAAACACAAAAAGTATTTGGTTTCCTCTAGATGACAGTAAAGTTCTTAAAATCCTGAGATAATGCGAAATAAGCTTAATATTTTTTTTGTGGTTACAAAAAAAATATTTTGTAAGGTTTGTAAAGACAAAAGTTAGTTGTCTTTTTTACTCAATATGATGGTATAACTGTCCTACTAAATATGAAAGTTAGATAAACATAATTCCAAAACGAAACTCCTAAACCAAACTTGCAGTCTGTCTTAAACTGCCTGTAATATTGAATCTATGTGAATTTTGCCAGAATCATGTATTTTGGTAAGGTTTACAAATACAAAACTTGGGTTTTACTCATAATGACAGTATAACTGCAACATTTGATATGACAGTTATTTAAACATGACTCCTGAACCAAACATGATAAATGACTAATAATGCCTGGAGAAATGTATCTTTGTGAGTTTTACTGGAAAAAAATAATATGTAAGGTTTATAAAGACACAAGTTATTTTTTTTTATTTAATACGATGGTGTATTTGTAAAGAAAACAGTTTTTTTTTTTTTTACTCAATATGATGGTATAACTGTCAAACTAAATATAAAAGTAATATAAACATAATTCCAAAACCAAACTCCTAAACCAAACTTGCAATCCGTCTTAAACTGCCTGTACTATTGAATCTATATGAGTTTTACCAGAATCAGGTATTTTGGTAAGGTTTACAAATACAAAACTTGGGTTTTACTCATAATGACACAAATAACTGCATTATTTGATATGACAGTTATTTAAACATAACTCCTAAACCAAACATGATAAATGGCTAATAATGCCTGGAAAAATGTATGTAAACATAACTCCAAAACCAAACATGCATTATGTCTAAAAATGCCTGTAATATTGTATCTCTGTGAGTTTTACCAGAATCAGGTATTTTGGTAAGGTTTATAAATACAACATTTAGGTTTTACTAATAATGACAGTAGACAAAGAGCAGCTCGAAGACCTCCATGAAAAATAAAAACCAAGGACCCAGATTTCCCTCGCCCGGACGCGGGTCACCGGGGCCCCCCTCTGGAGCCAGGCCCGGGGTGGGGCACGATGGCGAGCGCCTGGTGGCCGGGCCTGTCCCCATGGGGCCCGGCCGGGCACAGCCCGAAGAGGCAACGTGGATCCCCCTTCCAATGGGCTGGACATTGAGACCATGTTCCGCGCCTCTATTGTCGAGGCGGCTGATTGGAGCTGTGGCCGCAAGGTAGTTGGTGCTTGTCGTGGCGGTAATCCTAGAACCCGTTGGTGGACACCGGCGGTGAGGGATGCCGTCAAGCTGAAGAAGGAGTTCTATCGGGTTCTTTTGGCTCATAGGACTCCCGAGGCAGCGGACAGGTACCGACAGGCCAAGCGGTGTGCGGCTTCAGCGGTCGCAGAGGCAAAAATTCGGACATGGGAGGAGTTCGGGGAAGCCATGGAAAACGACGGCTTCGAAGCAATTCTGGACCACCATCCGCCGCCTCAGGAAGGGGAAGCAGTGCACTATCAACACCGTGTATGGCGAGGATGGTGTTCTGCTGACCTCGACTGCGGATGTTGTGGATCGGTGGAGGGAATACTTCGAAGACCTCCTCAATCCCACCAACACGTCTTCCTATGAGGAAGCAGTGCCTGGGGAGTCTGTGGTGGGCTCTCCTATTTCTGGGGCTGAGGTTGCTGAGGTAGTTAAAAAGCTCCTCGGTGGCAAGGCCCCGGGAGTAGATGAGATCCGCCCGGAGTTCCTTAAGGCTCTGGATGCTGTGGGGCTGTCTTGGTTGACAAGACTCTGCAGCATTGCGTGGACATCGGGGGCGGTACCTCTGGATTGGCAGACCGGGGTGGTGGTTCCTCTCTTTAAGAAGGGGAACCGGAGGGTGTGCTCTAACTATTGTGGGATCACACTCCTCAGCCTTCCCGGTAAGGTCTATTCAGGTGTACTGGAGAGGAGGCTACGCCGGATAGTCGAACCTCAGATTCAGGAGTAACAGTGTGGTTTTCGTCCTGGTCGTGGAACTGTGGACCAGCTCTATACTCTCGGCAGGGTCCTTGAGGGTGCATGGGAGTTTGCCCAACCAGTCTACATTTGTTTTGTGGACTTGGAGAAGGCATTTGACCGTGTCCCTCGGGAAGTCCTGTGGGGAGTGCTCAGAGAGTATGGGGTATCGGACTGTCTGATTGTGGCAGTCCGTTCCCTGTATGCTCAGTGCCAGAGCTTGGTCCGCATTGCCGGCAGTAAGTCGGACCCGTTTCCAGTGAGGGTTGGACTCCGCCAAGGCTGCCCTTTGTCACCGATTCTGTTCATAACTTTTATGGACAGAATTTCTAGGCGCAGTCAAGGCGTTGAGGGGATCTGGTTTGGTGGCTGCAGGATTAGGTCTCTGCTTTTTGCAGATGATGTGGTCCTGATGGCTTCATCTGGCCAGGATCTTCAGCTCTCACTGGATCGGTTCGCAGCCGAGTGTGAAGCGACTGGGATGAGAATCAGCACCTCCAAGTCCGAGTCCATGGTTCTCGCCCGGAAAAGGGTGGAGTGCCATCTCCGGGTTGGGGAGGAGATCTTGCCCCAAGTGGAGGAGTTCAAGTACCTCGGAGTCTTGTTCACGAGTGAAGGAAGGGTGGATCGTGAGATCGACAGGCGGATCGGTGCGGCGTCTTCAGTAATGCGGACGCTGTATCGATCCGTTGTGGTGAAGAAGGAGCTGAGCCGGAAGGCAAAGCTCTCAATTTACCGGTCGATCTACGTTCCCATCCTCACCTATGGTCATGAGCTTTGGGTTATGACCGAAAGGACAAGATCACGGGTACAAGCGGCCGAAATGAGTTTCCTCCGCCGGGTGGAAGAGATAGGGTGAGAAGCTCTGCCATCCGGGGGGAAGCTCAAAGTAAAGCCGCTGCTCCTCCACATCGAGAGGAGCCAGATGAGGTGGTTCGGGCATCTGGTCAGGATGCCACCCGAACGCCTCCCTAGGCTATACCATCATATTGCGTAAAAAAAAAAAAAAACTTGTGTCTTTATAAACCTTACAAATTATTTATTTCCAGTAAAACTCACATAGATACATTTTTCCAAGCATTATTAACCATTGAGCATGTTTGGTTTAGGAGTTATGTTAAATAACTGTCATATTGAGGGTGGCAGTTATACTGTCATTATGAGTAAAACCTATTTTTTGTATTTGTAAACCTTACCAAAATAACTTATTCTGATAAAACTCACATAGTATCAATATTACAGGCAGTTTAAGACAGATTGCAAGTTTGGTTTTGGAGTTATGTTTATTTAACTTTCATATTTAGTATGACAGTTATGCTGTCATATTGAGTAAAAAAAAAACTAACTTGTGTCTTTACAAACCTTACAAAATATTTTTTTTCCAGTAGAACTCACAAAAATACATTTCTCCAGGCATTATTAGCCATTTAGCATGTTTGGTTTTGGAGTTATGTTTAATAACTGTTATTTTGAAGATGGCAGGTCATTATGAGTAAAACCCAATTTTTTGTATTTGTAAACCTTACCAAAATACCTGATTCTGGTAAAACTCACATAGATTCAATATCACAAGTATTTTTAGACCGATTGCAAGCTTGGTTTTGGACTTATGTTTATTTAACTTTCATATTTAGTATGACAGTTATAATGGCATATTAAATTTAAAAAACTATCTTGTGTATTTATAAACCTTACAAATTATGTTTTTCCAGTAAAACTCACAAAGATACATTTCTCTAGGCATTATTAGCCATTTATCATGTTTGGTTTAGGAGTCATGTTAAATAACTGTCATATCAAATGTTGCAGTTATACTGTCATTATGAGTATAACCCAAGTTTTGTATTTGTAAACCTTACCAAAATACCCGATTCTGGTAAAACTCACATAGATTCAATATTACAAAAAGTTTAAGACGGATTGCAAGTTTGGTTTAAAAGTTTGGTTTTGGAATTATGTTTATATAACTTTCATATTTAGTATGACATTGAGTAAAAAAAAACTAACTTTTGTCTTTACAAACCTTACAAAATATGTTTTTCTAGTAAAACATTTTTCCAGGCATTATTAGCCATTTTGCATGTGTGGTTTAAGAGTTATGTTAAAATAACTGTCATATCAAATTTTACAGTTGTATAACTGCAACATTTGATATGACAGTTATTTTGAGTAAAACCAAAGTTTTGTATTTGTAAATCTAACCAAAATATCTGATTCTGGTAAAACTTACTTAGATTTAAAATTACAGGCATTTTTAGACCGATTGCAAGTTTGGTTTTGGACTTATGTTTATTTAACTTTCATATTTAGTCAAAAAACTAACTTGTGTTTTTACAAACCTTACAAACCTTTTTTTTTTCCAGTAAAACTTACAAAGATACATTTTTCCAGGCATTATTAGTCATTTTGCATGTGTGGTTTAGGAGTTATGTTTAAATAACTGTCAGATTAAATGTGATAGTATACTGTCAACGTGAGTAAAACCCAAGTTTTGTATTTGTAAACCTTACCAAAATATCTGATTCTGGTAAAACTCACATAGATTCACAATTACAGGTATTTTTAGACGGATTGCAAGTTTGATTTTGGAGTTATGTTTATTTAACTTTCATATTTAGTATGACAGTTATGCTGTCATATTGAGTAAAAAAAAAACTAACTTGTGTCCTTACAAACCTTACAAAATATTTTTTTTCCAGTAGAACTCACAAAAATATATTTCTCCAGGCATTATTAGCCATTTAGCATGTTTGGTTTAGGAGTTATGTTTAAATAACTGTTATTTTGAAGATGGCAGCTATACTGTTATATTGAGTAAAAAAAAAACTAACTTGTGTCTTTACAAACCTTACACAATATATTTTTTCTAGTAAAACTCACAAAGAGACATTTCCCCAGGTATTATTAGCCATTGTGCATGTGTGGTTTAGGAGTTATGTTTAAATAAATGTCAAATTGAATGTGGCAGGTATACTGTCATGAGTAAAACCACATTTTTGTAAGACAGATTGCAAGTTTGGTTTAGAAGTTTGGTTTTGGAATTATGTTTATATAACTTTCATAATTAGTATGACAGTTATAATGGCATATTAAATAAAATAAAAAAACTTTTGTCTTTACAAACCTTACAAAATATTTTTTTCTAGTAAAACTCACAAAGATTCATTTCTCCAGGCATTATTAGCCATTTAGCATGTTTGGTTTAGGAGTTATGTTTAAATAACTGTTATTTTGAATATGGCAGTTATACTGTCATTATGAGTAAAACCCAATTTTTGTATTTGTAAACCTTACCAAAATACCTGATTCTGGTAAAACTCATATAGATTCAATATTACAGACATTTTTAGACGGATTGCAAGTTTGGTTTTGGTGTTATATTTATTCAACTTTTATATTTAGTATGACAGTTATACTGTCATATTGAGTAAAAAAAAGCTAACTTGTGTCTTTACAAACCTTACAAACTATTTTTTCCAGTAAAACTTACAAAGATACATTTTTCCAAGCATTATTAGACATTTTGCATGCATGGTTTAGGAGTTATGTTTAAATAACAGTCAGATTGAATGTGACAGTATACTGTCATAGTAGTTTTTTACTCAATATGCCAGTAATGTTCTTAAAATCCTGAGATAATACGAAAACAGCAATAAAAAGTTTTTCAACATAATTCCTACACCAAACATGCAACATAATAATAACTGGAGACATGTATATTTTGTTAGTTTTACTAGAAAATGTATCTTTTGTAAGTTTTGCAACGACGCAAGTTAGTTTTTTTAATTCAATACGACAGTATAACTGTCAAACTAAATGTAAAATTTATATAAACATTACTCCAAAAATGAACATGCATTATGTCTAAAAATGCCTAAAATTTTGTATCTATGTGAGTTTGACCAGAATCAGGTAATTTGGCAAGGTTTACAAATACAAAAATGGTGTTTTTCTCATAATGACAGTATAACTGCTACATTCAATTTGACAGTTTTTTAAACATAACTTCCTAACCACACATGCAAATAAATTGGTTATACTTGTATAGCGCTTTTCTACCTTCAAGGTACTTAAAGCGCTTTGACAGTATTTCCACATTCATCCATTCAAACACACATTCACACACTGAAGGCGGGAGCTGCCATGCAAGGCGCTAACCAGCAGCCATCAGGAGCAAGGGATGGAGAGTCTTGCCCAAGGACACAACGGACGTGACTAAGATGGTAGAAGGTGGGGATTGAACCCCAGTAACCAGCAACCCTCCGAATGCTGGCACGGCCACTCTACCAACTTCGCTACGCCTAATAAAGCCTAAAACAATGCATCCTTGTAAGTTTTACTCGAAACATATGCTATTATAACGCTTGCAAACACAAAAAGTAGTTTTTTATTCATTATGACAGTAATGTTCTTTAAATCCTGAGATAATGCGAAATAAGCAATAAAAATGTTTTTCAACATAATTCCTACACCAAACATGCAAAATGAATAATAATGCCTGGAGACATGTATCTTTGTTAGTCTTACTAGACAAATGATCTTTTGTAAGTTTTGCAAAAACGCAAGTTAGTTTTTTTAATTCATAATGAAAGTGTAACTGTCATACCAAATATAAAAGTTAAATAAACATAACTCCAAAACTGAACTTGCATTATGTGTAAAAATGCCTAAAATATTGTATCTATGTGAGTTTTACAAGAATCAGGTAATTTGGTAAGGTTTCCAAATACAAAAATTAAGTTTTTCTCATAATGACAGTATAACTGCTACATTCAATTTGACAGTTATTTAAACATAACTTCCCAACCATACAGGCAAAAAAGGCTAATAAAGCCTAAAACAATGCATCCTTGTGAGTGTTACTCGAAACATATGGTATTTTAAGGCTTGCAAACTCAAAAAGTACTTTTTTACTCAATATGACACTAATATTCTTAAAATCCTGAGATAATGCGAAAAAAGCAATAAAAATGTTTTTTAACATAATTCCTACATCAAACATGTAACAGGTCTAATAATGCCTAGAGACAAGTATCCTTGTCAGTTTTACTAGAAAAATTAACTTTTGTAAGTTTTGCCATGACGCAAGTTAGTTTTTTTTATTCATAATGACATTATAACTGTCATACCAAATATGAAAGTTATATAAACATAACTCCAAAACATGCATTATGTCTAAAAATGCCTGTAATATTGTATCTATGTGAGTTTAACCAGAATCAGGTAATTTGGAAAGGTTTACAAATACAAAAATTGGGTTATTGTCCTAATGACAGTATACCTGCTAAATTCAATTTGACAGTTATTTAAACATATATTCATAATAACACATGCAAATAGGCCAATAAAGCTAAAACAATGCATCCTTGTGAGTTTTACTCGAAACATATGCTATTTTAAGGCTTGCTAACACAAAAAGTAGTTTTTTCCTCAAAATGACAGTAATGTTCTTAAAATCCTGAGATAATGCGAAAAAAGCAATAAAAATGTTTTTCAACATAATTCCTACACCAAACATGTCTAATAATGCCTGGAGACATGTATCTTTGTTAGTTTTACTAGAAAAATAATCTTGTGTAAGTTTTGCAAAGACGCAAGTTAGTTTTTTTAATTCAAACTATCATACCAAATATGAAAGTTATATAAACATAACTCCAAAAGTAAAGATGCATTAAGTCTAAAAATGCCTGTAATTTTGTATCTATGTGAGTTTTACCAGAATCAGGTCATTTGGAAAGGTTTACAAATACAAAAATTGGGTTTTTGTCATATTGACAGTATAACTGCTAAATTCGATTCGACAGTTATTTACACATATCTTCATAATAACACGGGCAATTAGGCCAATAAAGCCTATAACAATGCATCCTTGTGAGTTTTACTCGAAACATATGCTATTTTAAGGCTTGCTAACACAAAAAGTAGTTATTTCCTCAATATGACAGTAATGTTCTTAAAATCCTGAGATAATGCGAAAAAAGCAATAAAAATGTTTTTCAACATAATTCCTACACAAAAGATGCAAAATGTCTAATAAAGCCTGGAGACATGTATCCTTGTTAGTTTTACTTGAAAAATAATATTTTGTAAGTTTTGCAAAGACGCAAGTTAGTTTTTTTAATTCAATATTACAGTATAACTGTCACACCAAATATGAAAGTTATATAAACATAACTCCAAAACTGAACATGCATTATGTCTAAAAATGCCTGTAATATTGTATCTATGTGAGTTTAACCAGAATCAGGTAATTTGGAAAGGTTTACAAATACAAAAATTGGGTTTTTGTCATAATGACAGTATATCTGCTAAATTCAATTTGACAGTTATTTAAACATATCTTCATAATAACACATGCAAATAGGCCAATAACGCCTAAACAATGCATCCTTGTGAGTTTTACTCGAAACCTATGCTATTTTAAGGCTTGCCAACCCAAAAAGTAGTTTTTTCCTCAATATGACAGTAATGTTCTTAAAATCAATCAAATAATTCCTACACCAAACATGCAAAATGTCTAATAATGCCTGGAGACATGTATCTTTGTTAGTTTTACTAGAAAAATAATCTTTTGTAAGTTTTGCAAAGACGCAAATTAGTTTTTTTAATTCAATATGACAGTATAACTGTCATACCAAATATGAAAGTTATATAAACATAACTCCAAAAGTAAAGATGCATTAAATCTAAAAATGCCTGTAAGTTTGTATCTATGTGAGTTTTACCAGAATCAGGTAATTTGGTTAAGTTTACAAATACAAAAATTAAGTTTTTCTCATAATGACAGTATAACTGCTACATTCAATTTGACAGTTATTGAAACATAACTTCCTAACCATACATGCAAAAAAGGCTAATAAGACCTAAAACAAAGCGTCCTTGTGAGTGTTACTCGAAACATATGGTATTTTAAGGCTTGCAAACACTAAAAGTAGCTTTTTACTCAATATGACAGTAATATTCTTAAAATCCTGAGATAATGCAAAAAAAGCAATAAAAATGTTTTTTAACATAATTCCTACACCAATCATGCAAAATGTCTAATAATGCCTGTAATTTTGTATCTATGTGAGTTTTACCAGAATCAGGTAATTTGGTTAGGTTTACAAATACATAAATTAAGTTTTACTCAATATGACAATAAAACTACTACATTCATTTTGACAGTTATTTAAGCATCATTTCCTAACCACACATGCAAAAAGGCTAAAAAAGCCTAAAACAATGCATCTGTCTGAGTTTTACTCGAAACATATGCTTTTTTAAGGCTTGCAAACACAAAATGTAGTTTTTGACTCAATATGACAGTAATATTCTTAAAATCCTGAGATAATGCGAAATAAGCAATAAAAATGTATTAATTCCTACACAAAACATGAAAAATGTCTAATAATGCCTGGAGACTTATATCTTTGTTAGTTTTACTAGAATAAGTATCTTTTGTAAGGATTGCAAAGACACAAGATGTTTTTTTTATTTAATATGATGGTATAATTGTCATACTAAATATGAAATTTATATAAACATAACTCCAAAACCAAACATGCAATCCGTCTAAAAATGCCTGTAATATTGAAATTGTGTGAGTTTTACTAAAATCAAGTATTTTGGAAAGGTTTACAAATACAAAAATTAGGTTTTACTCATAATGTCAGTATCACTGCCACACTCAATGTGACAGTTATTTAAACATAACTCCTAAACCAAACATGCTCAAAGGATAATAATGCCTGGACAATTGTATCTTTGTGTGTTTTACTGGAAACAAATAATTTGTAAGGTTTGTAAAGACACAAGTTAATTTGTTTTACTCAATATGATGGTATAACTGTCATACTCCAAAACCAAACATGCATTATGTCTAAAAATGCCTGTAATATTGTATTCATGTGAGTTTTACTAAAATCAGTTATTTTTGTAAGGTTTGCAAATACAAAATATTGTTTTTACTCACGATGACAGTATACTGTCACTCTCAATATGACTGTTATCTAAACATGACTCCTGAATCACATGCAAATTGGTTAATAATGCCTGGAGAAATGTATTTGTGTGGGTTTTACTGGAAAACATTTTTTTGTAAGGTTTATAAAGACACAAGTTAGTTTTGTTTTTATTTGTATAACTGTCATACTAGATATGAAAGTTATATACACATAACTCCAAAACCAAACATGCAATCCGTTTAAAAATGCCTGTAATATTGAATTTGTGTGAATTTTACTAGAATCAAGTATTTTGGTAAGGTTTACAAATACAAAAATTAGGTTTTACTCATAATGACAGTATCACTGCCACTCTCAATATGACAGTTATTTAAACATAACTCCTAAACCAAACATGCTAAATGGCTAATAATGCCTGGGGAAATGTATCTTTGTGAGTTTTACTGGAAACAAATGTTTTGTAAGGTTTGTAAAAACACATGTTGTTGTTTTTACTCAATATGATTGGATAACTGTCATACTAAATATGAAAGTTATATACACATAACTCTGAAACCAAACATGCCTTGTGTCTAAAAATGCTTGAATTTTGAATCTATGTGAGTTTTACTAGAAACAGGTATTTTGGTAAGGTTTACAAATACAAAAATTACGTTTTACTCATAATGACAGTATAACTGCCACATTCCAAATGTGTTTTTTTAAGCATAACTCCTAAACCAAACATGCTAAATGGCTAATAATGCCTGGAGAATGGTATATTTACTGGAAAAAACATTTTGTAAGGTTTGTAAAGACACAAGTTAGTTTTTTTTAACTCAAAAAGAAAGTATAACTGTCTTACTAAATGTCAAAGTTATATAAACATAACTCCAAAACCAAACATGCATTATGTCTAAAAATGCCTGCAATGATGTATCTATGTGAGTATTACTAGAATCAGTTGTTTTTGTAAGTTTTGCAAATACAAAATATTGGTTTTACTCACTATGACAGTATACTGTCACATTCAATCTGACAGTTATTTAAACATAACTTCTAAACCACACATGCAAATCTATTAATAATGTCTGGAGAAATGTATTTTTGTGAGTTTACTGGGGGAAAAAAATATTTTGTAAGGTTTTTAAAGACACAAGTTAGATTTTTTTACTCAATATGACAGAATAACTGTCATACTAAATATGAAAGTTATATAAACATACTTTCAAAACCAAACATGCATTATAATAAATAAATGATAAATGGGTTATACTTATGTAGCGCTTTTCTACCTTCAAGGTACTCAAAGCGCTTTGACAGTATTACCACATTCACCCATTCACACACACATTCAGACACTGATGGCGGGAGCTGCCATGCAAGGGGTGAAGTGTCTTGCCCAAGGACACAACGGACGTGACTAGGATGGTAGAAGGTGGGGATTGAACCCCAGTAACCAGCAACCCTCTGATTGCTGGAACAGCCACTCTACCAACTTCGCCACGCCGTCCCATTATATCTAAAAAAGGCCTGTAATATTGTAACTAAGTGAGTTTTACTACAATCAGGTACTTTGGTAAGGTTTACAAATACAAAAACTAAGTTTTACTCATAATGACAGTATAACTGCCACACGCAATATGACAGTTATTTAAACATAAATCCTAAACCACAAATGCTGAATGGCTATTTAAGCCTGGCGAAATGTGCCTTTGTGAGTTTTACTGGAAACAAAAAAAATTGTAATGTTTGTAAAGACACAAGTTAGTCTTTTTTTACTCAATATGACAGTATAGCTGTCTTACTAAATATGAAAGTTATATAAACATGCATTATGTCTAAAAATGCCTGTAATATATTTCACCTGAATTATGTATTTTGGTAAGGTTTACAAATAAACAAATTAGGTTTTACTCATAATGACAATATAACTGCCACAATCAAAATGACATTTATTTAAACAAAACTCCTAAAACAAACACGCTCAAAGACTAATAATGCCTGGACAAATGTATATTTGTGAGTTTTACTGGAAAACAATAATTTGTAATGTTTGTAAAGACACAAGTTAGTTTTTTTTTTACTCAATATGATGGTATAACTGTCATACTAAATATGAAAGTTATATAAACATAACTCCAAAACCAAACATGCCTTATGTTTAAAAATGCTTGAATTTTGAATCCATGTGAGTTTCACTAGAAACAGGTATTTTGGTAAGGTTTACAAATACAAAAAATAGGTTTTACTCATAATGACAGTATAACTGCCAGTTCAAAATGACAGTTATTATAACATAACTCCTAAACAAAATATGCTAAATGGCTAATAATGCCTGGAGAAAGGTATCTTTGTGAGTTTTACTGGAAAAAATATATTTTGTAAGGTTTGTATAGACACAAGTTAGTTTTTTTTACTCATTATGATGGAAATATTCTTTATGTTTAAATCCTGCAATATTGTATCTATGTGAGTTTTATCAGAATCAGGTATTTTGGTAAGGTTTACAAATACAAAAAATAGGTTTTTTAACAACTGATTCTAGTAATACTCACATGGATACAATATTACAGGCATTTTTAGACATTTTGCATTGTTGGTTTAGGAATAATGTTGCAATACATTTTTATTGCTTTTTTTGCATTATCTCAGGATTGTAAAAATATTACTGTCATATTGAGTAAAAAACTACTGATTGGGTGTGGCAGTTAGTCACACCCAATCATATTGTTGAGATAGCAACAGCTATCTTAACATTATGTGTAAAACCTAATTGTTGTATTTGCAAACCTTACAAAAACAACTGATTTTAGTAAAACTCACATGGATAAAATATTACAGGCATTTTTAGACATAATACATCTTTGGTTTATGAATCGTGTTCGATTGCTCCTGCTCACAGAACCACACAGCAGCGCACGACACACGAGCCACAAGCCCCACAGCCCAAGGCAGTTATATACCCCTGCAAATCCACAAGGCACGACACTTACTTTGGAGGCAGAGTTTCCTCTGCCCCTGCGGGTTGTGGGATTCTGGGGGTTATTTTCGGTAGCCTGCGGGTCTGCTGGGTAGTCCTGGGGATTCCTTCTCAACCTGCGCGCGTTCACCCGGTCCTCCTTGTCAAGCCTGACGATCCTCCTGGTCGCTCCTTTTTAAATGTGTGCAGCCCTAATGCTCCACAGTTGCGTCTGATTTCAGGTGCCGTTCGATCGGGCACTTTGGTTGTCAGGGGCAACAAGCTAAAAGGGGCAACGTCTTAAAGTGCCAGCAAAGTCCACAAGAAATACAATTATGCAATTAAAAATACAGTCAAAGTCCTCAAAGTGTAAAAACATGCAATTAAAAATACAATCAAATTGTAAAATGTAAAAACATGCAATTAAAATCTACAACAATAAAAACACTCAGACATGCATGACAATGAAACAAAAAAAATAAAATCCCCTTCTTGTGTCCCATCACCCCCCCCCCCCCCCCCCCCCACCATTATCGTTGTCAGTCCCTGCAACGGTGCGAACTCTCGTCTGCATAGCGGGCAGGCAACTGTCGGTCAAAGCCTTTTTTAGCTCTTCATAGGACGTCTGACACTCTGGTGTCCACACTATTTTGTGGGCCTGTGCCTTCTTGTCGGTGGGACGGCCAGTGAGGCCGTCCCACCGACATTTATTTAGGGGACGGGCTATTTTAGCAAACCCAGCCACAAAACGTTGGTAATAGCCTGCCAATCCAAGAAACGCTCTCACTTCCTTGACAGTGGTCGGAGCGGCCCAGTCCTGTACTGCCTTAATTTTACCTGGGTCCGGTCTCACTCCATCCCGATCCACCACGTGTCCCAAGAATTTCACCTCACGCTGAAAGAGCTTGCACTTAGAGGGCTTGAGTTTAAGTCCATGTCGCTGCAACCGTTCAAACACCTGGTCCGATGCTGTAGATGGGCAGTGAAATCAACAGAAAAAATTATTTTGTCATCAAGATAAACCAAAAATGATTCCGCTATTTTACCATTCAAACAATGATGTACAAGCCGTTGGAAAGTGGCAGGTGCATTGCATAGACCAAATGGCATGCGTTCAAACTCGAACAGTCCGAGGGGAGTTGTAAATGCAGTCTTTTCACGATCGTCCGGGTGCACCTCCACTTGCCAATATCCACTAGCGAGGTCTAAGGTCGAAAACCATTCAGATTTGCTCAGACCAGTAAGGGTCTCTTCGATTCGGGGGAACGGAAAGGCGTCTTTATGTGTAACTGAGTTTAACCTCCGGTAGTCTACACAAAAGCGCCAACTCCCATCCTTTTTGCGGACTAACACTATAGGTTCTGCCCAGGGACTGCAGCTTTCCTTTATCACTCTCTGTTCAAGCATACCTGAAAGCATGCAGTGTCTTCACTTCCTTATACTACAGAGGCGGGATGGGTCGGTATCTCTCCCTGGTAGGGGCGGAATCTCCAGTCAATATCCTGTGTTGCACAACACTGGTCTTTCCAAAGTCCTCGTGTTGTGCAAACACCTTCTCCCACTTCGCCAGCAGGGCGCGTAGCTGCACCTGTTGCTGCTCAGACAGATCCGGCTTATCACTCAAATCCCTAACATCTGGGGACAGTTCTGGATTGGTTTGGGCTGTGGCATCAATGAGTCACACTTTTACCACACCCTCCTCTACTAGAGACAAACACAGATCCTCAACTCCACATCACTATCATCAACACAGAACAGCTGCCCTAGCTTCTCAAATCGTTTTAAGGAAATACTGTAGGAATGGGGGTTATAAACACGGAGGGGCAGCCTACCTCTGTTCACCACGACCAGTGATTTTGCCAGGGCGCAGTAGTTAGCCCCACACCAACATCTCCTATGGGGGATATGTAATACTAGTCTTCGAGGCCAATCTCACGTGGCCTAGCAAACCATCTTCAGCAGCAACAGCTTCTATACGGGAACATGTAGCAAAAGCTTCCCTCCACACCTTTTGCTTTTGAAGATGCCGAAGAGTAGAGGTCTTAGGACATTTAAAAACGGCATCCCAACAACCCACGATTAGATTCATACCTATTATGAAGGGGTGTGTACAGTTTTGATCCGCAACAATTACTACTCCTCTTTCGGGAACTTTAACACCCTCTACCTCAAAATCAAGAACCGCATAGGGGATTTCCAGGACATTAGCTTCTCCTAGACGAAAAAGGGTAGGGGTCCTTTCGAGCTTAGCTTTGGTAAAGTGAGCATTAAATAGGCTTTCGGAGCGTCACTTGGGACCCGGTGTCTAAAAGTCCTGGCAGAATAGTGCCTCCAGCGTCTACTTGTATTGTGGGGCATTGACCTACAAATGTTTCTGGGGCCCTGGATGATGTTGGCGTGGTGGCCAGCCCTGCAACTCGGACCTCAGCAGCAGGGACATTTAGTTTAAATCCGGTGCATGTGTAGTTGCAGTGCTGAATTTTTAGACATAATGCATGTTTGGTTTTGGAGTTGAAGTGAACTTTTGTTTATAGTATGACAGTTATACTGTTATATTGAGTAAAAAAAACTAACTTGTGTCTTTACAAACCTTACAACATATTTTTTCCCAGTAAAACTCATAAAGATACATTTCTACAGGCATTATTAGCCATTTTGCATGTGTGGTTTAGGAGTTATGTTTAAATAACTGATATTGAGTGTGACAGTATACTGTCAAAGTGAGTAAAAAAAACTAACTTGTGTCTTTGCAAACCTTACAAAAGAAAATGTTTCTCGCAAAACTCACAAAGATACATTTCTTCATGCATTATTAGAAAATGTTCATGTGTAGTTTTGGAGTTATGTTTATATTGAGTAAAAAAACTAATTTCTGTCTTTACAAACCTTACAAAATATTGTTTCCCAGTAAAACTCACAAAGATACATTTCTACAGGCATTATTAGCCATTTTGCATGTGCGATTTAGGAGTTATGTTTAAATAACTGTCATATTGAGTGTGACAGTAAAGTCATAGTGAGTAAAACAAACTAACTTGTGTCTTTGCAAACCTTACAAAAGAAAATGTTACTAGTAAAACTCACAAAAGAAAATGTTACTAGTAAAACTCACAAAAGAAAATGTTACTAGTAAAAGATACGGTTCATCATGCATTATTAGAAAATGTTCATGTGTAGTTTAGGAGTTATGTTTTAATAACTCTCAAATTGAGTGTGGCAGATATACAGTCATTAAGTGTTAAACCTAATTTTTGTATTTGCAAACCTTACAAAAACAACTGATTCTAGTAAAACTCGCATAGATTCAATATTACAGGCATTTTAGACATTTTACATGTTTTGTTTAGGAGTTGTGTTTGAATACATTTGTATTGCTTTTTACGTTAAGGCAAGTCCAAACGGCAGGAGGCCACGGGGAAGACACAGGACACATTGGGAAGATTATATCAGCTGGCTGGCCTGGGAACGCCTCGGAATCCCCCAAGAAAAGCTGGACGAAGTAGCTGGGGAGAGGGAAGTCTGGGGTTCTCTGCTTAGGCTGCAGCCCCCACAACACCACCTCGGATAAGCGGAAGAAAATGGATGGATTTAGTATGACAGTTATACTATCATATTGAGTAAAAAAAAAAAAAAAACTTTTGTTTTTGTAAACATTCAAAATATATTTTTTCTTGTAAAACTCAAAAAAATACATATAGTTTAAATAACTGTCATAGTAAGTCAAACCTATTTTTTTGTATTTGAAAACCTTACAAAAACAACGGATTTTAGTAAAACTCACATGGATTCAATATTACAGGCATTTTTACACATTTTGCATGTTTGGTTGATGGAACACATTTTTATTGCTTTTTTCGCATTATCTCAGGATTTTAAGAATATTACTGTCATATTGAGTAAAAAAACTACTTTCTGTGTTTGCAAGGATTAAAAAAGCATATTTTTCGAGTAAAATTCCTAAGGATGCATTATTTCAGGCATCATTAGCCATTTAGCATTTGTAGTTTAGGAGTTATGTTTAAATAACTGTCATATTAAATGTAACATATAGAGTAAAACCTAATTTCTGTATTTGCAAACCTTACAAAAACAACCGATTCGAGTAAAACTCACATGCATTCAATATTACAGTTTTTGACATTTTGCCTTTTTGGTTTAGAAATTATGATGGAATACATTTTTATTACTTTTTTTGCATTATCTCATGATTTTAAGAATATTACTGTCATATTGAGTAAAAAACTACTTTTTGTGTTTGCAAGATTTAAAAAAGCATGTGTTTAGAGTGAAACTCCGTAGAATGCATTAGTTCAGGCATCATTAGCCATTTTGCATGTGTAGTTAGGAGTTATGATTAAATAACTGTCATATTGAGTGTGACAGTATACTGTCATAGTGAGTAAAACCTAATTTTTGTATTTGCAAACCTTACAAAAACAACTGTCTAGTTAAATTCACATGGATTCAAAAATACAGGCATTTTTACACAGTTTGCATGTTTATTTAGAAATTATGATGGAATACATTTTTATTGCTTTTTTCGCATTATCTCAGGATTTTAAGAACATTACTGTCATATTGAGTAAAAAACTACTTTTTGTGTTTGCAAGCCTTAAAAAAAGCATATGTTTCGAGGAAAACTACCAATGATGCATTATTTCAAGCATTATTAGCCATTTTGCATGTGTAGTTTAGGATTTTTGATTAAATAACGGTCATATTGTGTGACAGTTTACTTTCATGAAGAGTAAAACCAAATTTTTGTATTTGCAAACCTTACTAAAACAACTGATTCTAGTAAAACTCACATGGATTTAACATTACAGGCATTTTTAGACATTTTGCATTGTTGGTTTAGGAATTATGTAGGAATACATTTTTATTGCTTTTTTCGCATTATCTCAGGATTTTAAGAACATTACTGTCACATTAAGTAAAAACCTACTTTTTGTGTTTGCAAGCCTTAAAAAGCATATGTTTCGAGTAAATCTCACAAGAATGCATCATTTCAGGCAATATTAGCTCATTTTTTATGTGTAGTTTAGTAGTTATCTTTAATTTACTGTCATATTTAGTGTACATTGTCATGGTAAAAAAACTAAATTTTTGTATTTGCAAACATTTCAAACACAACTGATTCTAGTAAAACTCACATGGATTCAATATTACAGGCATTTTTACACATTTTGCATGTTTGATTTAGGAAATATGATTGAATATATTTTCATTGTTTTTTTTCACATTATCTCTGGATTTTAGGAATATTAATGTCATATTGAGTAAAAAAAACTATTTTTTGTGTTTGCAAGTTTCAAAAAAGCATATGTTTCGAGTAAAACTCTGTAGAATGCAGTATTTCAGGCATCATTAGACATTTTGCATGTGTAGTTTAGGAGTTATGATTAAATAACTGTCATATTGAGTGTGACAGTATACTGTCATGGTGAAAAAAACATAATTTTTGTATTTGCAAACCTTACAAAAACAACTGATTCTAGTAAAACTCACATGGATTTAACATTACAGGCATTTTTAGACATTTTGCATTGTTGGTTTAGGAATTATGTAGGAATACATTTTTATTGCTTTTTTCGCATTATCTCAGGATTTTAAGAACATTACTGTCACATTAAGTAAAAACCTACTTTTTGTGTTTGCAAGCCTTAAAAAGCATATGTTTCGAGTAAATCTCACAAGAATGCATCATTTCAGGCAATATTAGCTCATTTTTTATGTGTAGTTTAGTAGTTATCTTTAATTTACTGTCATATTTAGTGTACATTGTCATGGTAAAAAAACTAAATTTTTGTATTTGCAAAAATGTCAAACACAGCCGATTCTACTAAAACTCACATGGATTCAATATTACAAGCATTTTTACACATATTGCATGTTTGATTTAGGAAATATGATTGAATACATTTTTATTGCTTTTTTCGCATTATCTCAGGATTTTAGGAATATAACTGTCATATTGAGTAAAAAACTACTTTTTGTGTTTGCAAGATTTAAAAAAGCATGTGTTTAGAGTGAAACTCCGTAGAATGCATTAGTTCAGGCATCATTAGCCATTTTGCATGTGTAGTTAGGAGCTATGATTAAATAACTGTCATATTGAGTGTGACAGTATACTGTCATAGTGAGTAAAACATAATTTTTGTATTTGCAAACTTTACAAAAACAACTGATTCTAGTAAAACTCACATGGATTTAACAATACAGGCATTTTTAGACATTTTTCATTGTTGGTTTAGGAATTGTGTTGGAATACATTTTTATTGCTTTTTTTGCATTATCTCAGGATTTTAAGAACATTACTGTCACATTGAGTAAAAACCTACTTTTTGTGTTTGCAAGCCTTAAAAAGCATATGTTTCGAGTAAATCTCACAAGAATGCATTATTTCAGGCAATATTAGCTCATTTTTTATGTGTAGTTTAGTAGTTATGTTTAATTTACTGTCATATTTAGTATACATTGTCATGGTAAAAAAACAAAAATTTTGTATTTGCAAAAATGTCAAACACAGCTGATTCTACTAAAACTCACATGGATTCAATATTACAAGCATTTTTACACATATTGCATGTTTGATTTAGGAAATATGATTGAATACATTTTTATTGCTTTTTTCGCATTATCTCAGGATTTTGGGAATATAACTGGCATATTGAGTAAAAAACTACTTTTTGTGTTTGCAAGATTTAAAAAAGCATGTGTTTAGAGTAAAACTCCGTAGAATGCATTATTTGAGGCATCATTAGCCATTTTGCATGTGTAGTTAGGAGTTATTTTTAAATAACTGACATATTGAGTGTGACAGTATAAAGTCATAGTGAGTAAAACTTAATTTTTGTATTTGCAAACCTTACAAAAACAACTGATTCTTGTAAAACTCACATGGATTTAATATTACAGGCATTTTTAGACATTTTGCATTGTTGGTTTAGGAATTATGTTGAAATACATTTTTATTGCTTTTTTCGCATTATCTCAGGATTTTAAGAACATTACTGTCATATTAAGTAAAAACCTACTTTTTGTGTTTGCAAACCTTAAAAAGCATATGTTTCGAGTAAATCTCACAAGAATCCATTATTTCAGGCAATATTAGCTCATTTTTTATGTGTAGTTTAGGAGTTATGATTAAATAACTGTCATATTGAGTGTGACAGTATACTGTCATAGTGAGTAAAACATAATTTTTGTATTTGCAAACTTTACAAAAACAACTGATTCTAGTAAAACTCACATGGATTTAACATTACAGGCATTTTTAGACATTTTGCATTGTTGGTTTAGGAATTGTGTTGGAATACATTTTTATTGCTTTTTTCGCATTATCTCAGGATTTTAAGAACATTACTGTCACATTGAGTAAAAACCTACTTTTTGTGTTTGCAAGCCTTAAAAAGCATATGTTTCGAGTAAATCTCACAAGAATGCATTATTTCAGGCAATATTAGCTCATTTTTTATGTGTAGTTATGTTTAGTTTACTGTCATATTTAGTATACATTGTCATGGTAAAAAAACAAAATTTTTGTATTTGCAAAAATGTCAAACACAGCTGATTCTACTAAAACTCACATGGATTCAATATTACAAGCATTTTTACACATATTGCATGTTTGATTTAGGAAATATGATTGAATACATTTGTATTGCTTTTTTCGCATTATCTCAGGATTTTGGGAATATAACTGGCATATTGAGTAAAAAACTACTTTTTGTGTTTGCAAGATTTAAAAAAGCATGTGTTTAGAGTAAAACTCCGTAGAATGCATTATTTGAGGCATCATTAGCCATTTTGCATGTGTAGTTAGGAGTTATTTTTAAATAACTGACATATTGAGTGTGACAGTATAAAGTCATAGTGAGTAAAACTTAATTTTTGTATTTGCAAACCTTACAAAAACAACTGATTCTAGTAAAACTCACATGGATTTAATATTACAGGCATTTTTAGACATTTTGCATTGTTGGTTTAGGAATTATGTTGAAATACATTTTTATTGCCTTTTTCGCATTATCTCAGGATTTTAAGTAAATTACTGTCATATTTTGTAAAAAAAACTACTTTTTTTGTTTGCAAGCCTTAAAAAAGCATATGTTTTGAGTAAAACTCACAAAAATTCACATTTTTAAGGCAATATTAGCTCATTTTTATGTGTAGTTTAGGAGTTATGTTTAATTTACTGTCATATTGAGTGTACATTGTCATGGTGAAAAAAACCCTAATTTTTGTATTTGCAAACCTTACAACAACAACTGATTCTAGTGAAACGCACATGGATTCAATATTACAGGCATTTTTACACATTTTGCATGTTTGATTTAGGAAATATGATTGAATATATTTTCATTTGTTTTTTTTCCGCATTATCTCAGGATTTTAGAAATATTACTGTCATATTGAGTAAAAAACTACTTTTTGTGTTTGCAAGATTTAAAAAAGCATATGTTTCTAGTGAAACTCTGTAGAATGCATTATTTGAGGCATCATTAGACATTTTGCATGTGTAGTTTTAGAGTTATGATTAAATAACTGTCATATTGAGTGTGACGGTTTACTTTCATAAAGAGTAAAACCTAATTTTTGTTTTTGCAAACCTTAATAAAACAACTGATTCTAGTAAAACTCACATGGATTCAATATTACAGGCATTTTTACACATTTTGCATGTTTAGTTTAGAAATTATGATTGAATACATTTTTATTGCTTTTTTCGCATTATCTCAGGATTTTAAGAACATTACTGTCATATTGAGTAAAAAAATACTTTTTGTGTTTGCAAGCTTTAAAAAAGCATATGTTGCGAGGAAAACTCCCAATGATCCATTTTTTCAAACATTTTAGCCATTTTGCATGAGTAGTTTAGGAGTTATGATTAAATAACTGTCATATTGAGTGTGACAGTTTACTTTCATAAAGAGTAAAACCTAATTTTTTTTTTTTTTTCAAACCTTACTAAAACAACTGTTTCTAGTAAAACTCACATGGATTCAATATTACAGGCATTTTTAGACATTTTGCATTGTTGGTTTAGGAATTATAATGGAATACATTTTCATTGCTTTTTTAGCTTTATCTCAGAATTTTAAAAACATTACTGTCATAATGAGTAAAAAACTACTTTTTGTGTTTGCAAGCCTTAAAAAGCAAATGTTTCGAGTAAAACTCACAAAATCCATTATTTCAGGCAATATTAGCTCATTTTTATGTGTAGTTTAGGAGTTATGTTTAATTTACTGTGATATTGAGTGTACATTGTCATGGTGAAAAAAAACTAAATTTTGTATTTGCAAACCTTTCAAACACAACTGATTCTAGTAAAACATACATTGATTCAATATTACAGGCATTTTTACACATTTTGCATGTTTGGTTTAGGAATTATAATGGAATACATATTTTTTGCTTTTTTCGTATTATTTAGGATTTTAAGAACATTACTGTCATATTGAGTAAATAGCTACTTTTTGTGTATGCAAGATCTAAAAAAGCATATGTTTTTGTAAAACTCCCAAGGATACATTATTTCAGGCATCAATAGCCATTTTGCTTGTGTGGATTAGGAGTTTTTAAATAACTGTCATATTGCGTGTGGCAGTTATGCTGTCATTATGAGTAAAACCTCATTTTTGTATTTTTAAACCTTATAAACCTCCCGATTCTAGTAAAATTCACAAAGACACAATATTACAGGCATTTTTAGACATAATGCAGGTTTGGTTTTGGAGTTAGGTTTATAACTTTTCATATTTAGTATGACAGTAGTATGGGGTATCGGACTGTCTGATTGTGGCGGGTCGCTCCCTGTATGATGTCAGAGCTTGGTCCGCATTGCCGGCAGTAAGTCGGACCTCTTTCCAGTGAGGGTTGGACTAAACCACAAATAGGGCAGCCTTGGCGGACCAAGGCTGCCCTTTGTCACCAATTCTGTTGTTAACTTTTATGAACAGAATTTTCTAGGCGCAGTCATGGCGTTGAGGGGATCCGGTTTGGTGGTTGCAGGATTAGGTCTCTGCTTTTTGCAGATGATGTGGTCCTGATGGCTTCAACTGGCCAGGATCTCCAGCTCTCATTGGATGGCCGAGTATGAAGCAACTGGGATGAGAATCAGCACCTCCAAGTCCGAGTCCATGGTTCTCGCCCGGTAAAGGGTGGGGTGCCATTTCCAGGTTGAGGAGGCGATGGCACATACTAGATGGCCCCAAGTGGAGGAGTTCAAGTACCTAGGAGTCTTGTTCACGAGTGAGGGAAGAGTGGATCATGAGATCCACAGGCGGATCGGTGCGGCGTCTTCAGTAATGAGGACGCTATTCATTATCCATTACGCTATCCATTGTGGTGAAGAAGGAGCTGAGCCAGAATTAAAAGCTCTAAATTTACCGGTCGATCTACATTCCCATCCTGCACCCATAGTCATGGTTATGACCGAAAAGACAAGATCACGGGTACAAGCGGCCAAATTGAGTTTCCTCCGCCGGGTGGCGGGTCTCTCCCTTGGAGATAGGAGAAGAAGCTCTGTCATCCGGGAGGAACTCAGAGTAAAGTGCTGCTCCTCCACATTGAGAGGAGCCAGATGAGGTGTTTCGGGCATCTGCTCAGGATGCCACCCGAACGCCTCCCGAGGGAGGTGTTTAGGGCAAGTCCGACCGGCAGGAGGCCACGGGGAAGCCCCAGGACACATTGGGAAGATTATGTCTCCCGGCTGGCCTGGGAACGCCTCAGGATCCCCCGAGAAGAGCTGGAAGAAGTGGCTGGGGAGAGGGAAATCTGGGCTTCTCTGTTTAGGCTGCTGCCCCCGCAACCCGACCTCAGTTAAGCGGAAGAAAATGGATGGATTTAGTAAAGACAAAAAAAAAAATGATTCTAGTAAATTTCACATGGATACAATTTTACAGGTATTTTTAGACATAATGCATGTTTGGTTTTGGAATTATGTTTATATAACTTTCATATGTATTATGACAGTTATACTGTCATCTTGAGTAAAACTAACTTGTGTCTTTACAAACATTACAAACCATGTTTTTCCAGTAAAACTCACAAAAATATTTTTTTCCAGGCATTGTTATACATTTTTCATGTGTGGTTTAGGAAATATGTTTAAATAACTGTCATATTGAATGTGGCAGTTATACTGTTATTATGTGTAAAACCAAATTTTTGTATTTGCAAACCTTACAAAAACAACTGATTCTAGTAAAACTCACATAGATTCAATATTACAGGCATTTTTAGACATTTTACATGTTTGGTTTAGGAGTTGTGTTTGAATACATTTTTATTGCTTTTTTCGTTAGGGCAAGTCCGATCGGCAGGAGGCCACAGGGAAGACCCAGGACACATTGGGAAGACTATGTCTCAGGCTGGCCTGGTAATGCCTCGGGATCCCCCGAGAAGAGCTGGACAAAGTGGCTGGGGAGAAGGAAGTCTGGGCTTTTCTGCTTAGGCTGCTGCCCCCGCAACCCGACCTCGATAAGCGGAAGAAAATGGATGGATTTAGTATGACAGTTATACTGTCATATTGAGTAAAAAAAACGATTTTTCATAGATTCAATATTACAGGCATCTTTAGATGGATTGTATGTTTGGTTTTGGAGATATGTTTATACAACTTTCATATTTAGTATGACAGTTATACTGTCATATTGAGTAAAAAAAAAAAAAAGACTTGTGTCTGCAAACCTTACAAAAGATTATTATTCTAGTAAAACTAACAAAGATACATTTTTCCAAGCATTATTAGCATTTGTTGTTTTGGACTTATAATGCTTGCGTTGCCGGCAGTGAGAGGGGCTCGGGTGGCAATTCTTGTTGCCCCCCGGCTCAAAGCCTGCACGTTGGAGTTCAACCCAGTTTTTCATCGGCAGGAACATCATTTTACTCAAAATTTTAAGTACATTTTATACATCTGTACTATTTGCTCTTATGAAGTAATTCAGTAGATTTTAATTATTTTCTTGTGCTTGACATTTTTAATTGACTTGGTTGCATTACGTTACATTACTCACTAAAATTAGATAATCATTGCCATTTTTCTTTTGATAAATGTTACCAAATAAATTTAACCAATACTCTATGCATTTAATATATATGTATCACATATCACACAACTAAATTACAATGCAATTAAACAGTTTATTTTTAATTCAATCTTACAACCCTCTGAAACAGAGTTTCTACATTCATTGCAGAAATATAATACTCAACAACAACTTCTGGGAGAGGGTCAGGACAGAAACCGCCTCTTAAACTTTGAGCAGTAATCTTTCTCCCTGATGAATTTCTCCTCAACCTCCTCTCCCTAGCCCTCAACTCCAACTGTCCACAAAGTCCACTGGCTCCTCCAAAGGGAACCCTGAAAATGAAGAGTCACAATTTGTGGTAGTAAAACAATGGTCTAAAATATTCAGCCACAATTTTAATATTACATTATGATGGATGAATAAGGGAAAATAACAAAGCAATATAATGCATACATTATTTTCTACTTGCCTGAATTATGAGAATAATGTTCTGTTCTGATTTGCTTCCTGTTGATGGAAAAATATTTTAATAAGAAATAAACTACATCATAAACATTAATGAACATTTTGTTTTGTCTAGCTAAACAAAACAATTAACACATGACAGATTTATTTGCGAGTAGAAGTTGTAATGAACAATCCATTCTTTCATTGAATTACAAAAACATGTTGCTGTGGGCTTCACACCGATAACTAGCTTCTTGTCAAAAAAAAGAAAAGAAAGAAAACTGCCAGCGAAGTCTCTTTGTAATCGCAAGCTGATGCTCTCAAAGACCTCTGGCGCTTCTGTCAGTAAATGTGTGTTTTAAAAACCTATTCTGGGGCATTTCTCCCAAACATTCAGCAGTATCGCCCCCTCATTCCCAATGCACATTAATTAACATTAATTCACTAACGTTAACGTTACTTCAGTGTCGCCGCCAAAAGTTTTACAGAGAACAATACCATGTTCTACTATGTTGACGTCAGTTGATAAAAGTTATACCGTTAGGTTGGTGGTTTTTTAATATCCTAACGTTATATTAGTTAACTTTAGTTTTTATCAGGAAAAACTGCAGCCCTCCCACTACAGGCCAGCACGGACCAATGTAGCGTTATGCTAACTTTTTTACTTAACTTACTTACTTAACTTATGAGCAGTTACATATCTTGCGTCAAACTACATGCAGACGTATAAAAAAGAACGTAATAACTTACCTGTGGAATGACTTGCGCGCGCTACACCTTGCAGTACTCTGTGGAGTGATCCTAACGGCCAGGGCCTGTTGTGCTGTGCGCATGCGTCGTCGTGCATGAGTTTCAAAACACTAGATTTTCAGAGTAAAGTTTATGTAATATTTTTAGGTTTATGTACGTACAACTATTAAACATTTAAATAGTATGAGGAAACATAAGTAAAACTTACTCTTCCCCCATAATTCATGTATTAAATGAATACAAAAATGTTTAATTTTACTTAAGAAACTCTAGTTCTTACTGAATGTTAAAATTATTAGGTATAAATTATGACAGTTACTCTAATAGAGTTTACAGCACCAAAAAGTCACTTTTTTCAGTGTGGTCAGCAGGCTCTTTATAACAAAGATACATCTCTCCAAGCATTATTAGCTATTTTGCATTTGTTGTTTAGGAGTTATGTTTAAATAACTGCCATAGTGAGTAAAACCTAAATTTTGTATTTGCAAACCTTACAAAAACAACTGATTCTAGTAAAACTCACACAGATACAATATTACAGGCATTTTTAGACATGTTTGGTTTTGGAGTAATGTTTATATAATCATATATAGAGGGACGGCGTGGCGCAGTGGAAGAATGGCCGTGCGCGACCCGAGGGTCCCTGGTTCAATCCCCACCTAGTACCAACCTCGTCATGTCTGTTGTGTCCTGAGCAAGACACTTCACCCTTGCTCTTGATGGGTGCTGGTTAGCGCCTTGCATGGCAGCTCCCTCCATCAGTGTGTGAATGTGTGTGTGAATGGGTAAATGTGGAAGTAGTGTCAAAGCGCTTTGAATACCTTGAAGGTAGAAAAGCGCTATACAATAATTAGCCATTTATCATTTATCATTTATGACAGCTATACTGTTATATTGAGTAAAAAAAACTAACTTGTGTCTTTACAAACCTTACAAAATATATTTTTTCTAGTAAAATTAAAAAAGATACATATATCCAGGCTTTATTAACAGTTTTGCATTTGTTGTTTAGGAGTTATGTTTAAATAACTGTCATAGTGAGTAAAATCTAATTTTTGTATTTGCAAACCTTACAAAAACAACTGATTCTCGTAAAACTCACATGGATACAATATTACAGGCATTTTTAGACATAACATGTTTGGTTTTGGAGTTATGTTTATATAACTTTCTCATTTAGTATGACAGTTATACTGTCATCCATCCATTTTCTACCGCTTTTTCCCTTTGGGGTCGCGGGGGGCGCTGGAGCCTATCTCAGCTACAATCGGGCGGAAGGCGGGGTACACCCTGGACAAGTCGCCACCTCATCACAGGGCCAACACAGATAGACAGACAACATTCACACTCACATCCACACACTAGGGCCATGTTTGTATTGAGTAAAAAAACTAACTTGTGTCTGTACAAACCTTAAAAAATATTGTTTTCCAGTAAAACTCACAAAGAGACATTTCCCCAGGTATTATTAGCCATTGTGCATGTGTGGTTTCGGAGTTTTGTTTAAATAAATGTCAAATTGAATGTGGCAGGTATACTGTCATGAGTAAAACCTAATTTTTGTAATTGTAAACCTTACCAAAATGCCTGATTCTGGTAAAACTCACATAGATTCAATATTACATGCATTTTTAGACGGATTGCTTGTTTGGTTTTGGAGTTATGTTTTTACAACTTTCATATTTAGTATGACAGTTATACTGTCATATTGAGTAAAAAAAACTAACTTGTGTCTTTGCAAACCTTACAAAAGATCATTATTCTGGTAAAGACTTAGACTTTCTTTTTATTGTCATTCAAATTTGAACTTTACAGCACAGATAAGAACAAAATTTCGTTACAAAAGCTCATTGTAGCGCAGGATAAAAAAGCAATAAGGTGCATATATAAATAAAAAAATATAAATAATATAAATATACTTAAATATATAAAAATAAATAAATAAAAAGATTACTGTGCAGATAAATATATTGCACTTTTTCCACATGCGCCCACGTTTATGGGTGTATGTTATATTGTTTTTTTTATTCCAGCGAGTTAATCCATTTTGAGGGGAGTTGAGGGGATAATTTAATTATAATGCGTTCAAGAGTCTTACGGCCTGAGGGAAGAAGCTGTTACAGAAGCTGGAGGTTCTGCTTCGGAGGCTGCGGAACCTCTTTCTAGAGTCCAGCAGTGAAAACAGTCGTTGGTGGGGGTGGGAGGAGTCTTTGCAAATTTTCTGAGCCCTGGTCAGGCAGCGCTTTTTGCGATCTCCTGGATAGATGGAAGAGGAGTCCTGAAGATCTTTTCCCCCGTCCTCACCACTCTCTGGAGAGACTTCCAGTCTGAGGCACTGCAGGCTCCAGTCCAGACAGAGATGCTGTTGGTCAGCAGGCTCTCTATAACAAAGATACAGTTCTCCAAGCATTATTAGCTATTTGCATTTGTTGTTTAGGATTTATGTTTATGGCAGAATAGTGCCTCCAGCGTCTACTTGTATTGTGGGGCATTGACCTACAAATGTTTCTGGGGCCCTGGATGATGTTGGTGTGGTGGCCAGCCCTGCAACTCGGACCTCAGCAGCAGGGACATTTAGTTTAAATCCGGTGCATGTGTAGTTGCAGTGCTGAATTTTTAGACATAATGCATGTTTGGTTTTGGAGTTATGTTTATATAACTTTTGTTTATAGTATGACAGTTCTACTGTTATATTGAGTAAAAAAAACTAACTTGTGTCTTTACAAACCTTACAACATATTTTTTCCCAGTAAAACTCATAAAGATACATTTCTACAGGCATTATTAGCCATTTTGCATGTGTGGTTTAGGAGTTATGTTTAAATAACTGATATTGAGTGTGACAGTATACTGTCAAAGTGAGTAAAAAAACTAACTTGTGTCTTTGCAAACCTTACAAAAGAAAATGTTTCTCGCAAAACTCACAAAGATACATTTCTTCATGCATTATTAGAAAATGTTCATGTGTAGTTTTGGAGTTATGTTTATATTGAGTAAAAAAAACTAATTTGTGTCTTTACAAACCTTACAAAATATTGTTTCCCAGTAAAACTCACAAAGATAAATTTCTACAGGCATTATTAGCCATTTTGCATGTGCGATTTAGGAGTTATGTTTAAATAACTGTCATATTGAGTGTGACAGTAAAGTCATAGTGAGTAAAACAAACTTACTTGTGTCTTTGCAAACCTTACAAAAGAAAATGTTACTAGTAAAACTCACAAAAGAAAATGTTACTAGTAAAACTCACAAAAGAAAATGTTACTAGTAAAACTCACAAAAGATACAGTTCTTCATGCATTATTAGAAAATGTTCATGTGTAGTTTAGGAGTTATGTTTTAATAACTGTCAAATTGAGTGTGGCAGATATACGGTCATTAAGTGTTAAACCTATTTTTTGTATTTGCAAACCTTACAAAAACAACTGATTCTAGTAAAACTCGCATAGATTCAATATTACAGGCATTTTAGACATTTTACATGTTTTGTTTAGGAGTTGTGTTTGAATACATTTGTATTGCTTTTTACGTTAAGGCAAGTCCAAACGGCAGGAGGCCACGGGGAAGACACAGGACACATTGGGAAGATTATATCAGCTGGCTGGCCTGGGAACGCCTCGGAATCCCCCGAGAAAAGCTGGACGAAGTAGCTGGGGAGAGGGAAGTCTGGGGTTCTCTGCTTAGGCTGCAGCCCCCACAACACCACCTCGGATAAGCGGAAGAAAATGGATGGATTTAGTATGACAGTTATACTATCATATTGAGTAAAAAAACAACAACTTTTGTTTTTGTAAACATTCAAAATATATTTTTTCTTGTAAAACTCACAAAAATACATATAGTTTAAATAACTGTCATAGTAAGTCAAACCTATTTTTTTGTATTTGAAAACCTTACAAAAACAACTGATTTTAGTAAAACTCACATGGATTCAATATTACAGGCATTTTTACACATTTTGCATGTTTGGTTTAGAAATTATGATGGAACACATTTTTATTGCTTTTTTTGCATTATCTCATGATTTTAAGAATATTACTGTCATATTGAGTAAAAAACTACTTTTTGTGTTTGCAAGATTTAAAAAAGCATATGTTTCGAGTAAAACTCCGTAGAATGCATTAGTTCAGGCATCATTAGCCATTTTGCATGTGTAGTTTAGGAGTTATTTTTAAATAACTGTCTATTGAGTGTGACAGTATACTGTCATAGTGAGTAAAACCTAATTTTTGTATTTGCAAACCTTACAAAAACAACTGTCTAGTTAAATTCACATGGATTCAAAAATACAGGCATTTTTACACAGTTTGCATGTTTATTTAGAAATTATGATGGAATACATTTTTATTGCTTTTTTCGCATTATCTCAGGATTTTAAGAACATTATTGTCATATTGAGTAAAAAACTACTTTTTGTGTTTGCAAGCCTTAAAAAAGCATATGTTTCGAGTAAAACTCACAACAATGCATTATTTCAGGCAATATTAGCTCATTTTTATGTGTAGTTTAGTAGTTATGTTTAATGTACTGTCATGTTGAGTGTACATTGTCATGGTGAAAAAAACCAAATTTTTGTATTTGCAAACCTTTCAAACACAGCTGATTCTAGTAAAACTCACATGGATTCAATATTACAGGCATTTTTACACATATTGCATGTTTGATTTAGGAAATATGATTGAATACATTTTTATTGCTTTTTTTGCATTATCTCAGGATTTTAGGAATATTAATGTCATATTGAGTAAAAAAACTACTGTTTGTGTTTGCAAGATAAAAAAAAGCATATGTTGCGAGTAAAACTCCGTAGAATGCAGTATTTCAGGCATCATTAGCCATTTTGCTTGTGTAGTTTAGGAGTTATTTTTAATTAACTGTCATATTGAGTGTGACAGTATACTGTCATAGTGAGTAAAACTTAATTTTTGTATTTGAAAACCTTACAAAAACAACTGATTCTAGTAAAACTCACATGGATTTAATATTACAGGCATTTTTAAATATTTTGCATTGTTGGTTTAGGAATTATGTTGGAATACATTTTTATTGCTTTTTTCGCATTATCTCAGGATTTTAAGAACATTACTGTCATAATTTGTAAAAAACAACTTTTTGTGTTTGCAAGCCTTAAAAAAGCATATGTTTTGAGTAAAACTCACAAAAATTCACTTTTTTAAGGCAATATTAGCTCATTTTATGTGTAGTTTAGGAGTTATGTTTAATTTACTGTCATATTGAGTGTACATTGTCATGGTGAAAAAAACATAATTTTTGTATTTGCAAAAATGTCAAACACAGGTGATTCTACTAAAACTCACATGGATTCAATATTACAGGCATTTTTAAATATTTTGCATTGGTGGTTTAGGAATTATGTTGGAATACATTTTTATTGCTTTTTTTGCATTATCTCAGGATTTTAAGAACATTACTGTCATAATTTGTAAAAAACAACTTTTTGTGTTTGCAAGCCTTAAAAAAGCATATGTTTTGAGTAAAACTCACAAAAATTCACTTTTTTAAGGCAATATTAGCTCATTTTATGTGTAGTTTAGGAGTTATGTTTAATTTACTGTCATATTGAGTGTACATTGTCATGGTGAAAAAAACATAATTTTTGTATTTGCAAAAATGTCAAACACAGGTGATTCTACTAAAACTCACATGGATTCAATATTACAGGCATTTTTAAACATATTGCATGTTTGATTTAGGAAATATGATTGAATACATTTTTATTGCTTTTTTCGCATTATCTCAGGATTTTAGGAATATAACTGTCATATTGAGTAAAAAACTACTTTTTGTGTTTGCAAGATTTAAAAAAGCATGTGTTTAGAGTAAAACTCCGTAAAATGCATTATTTGATACATCATTAGCCATTTTGCATGTGTAGTTAGGAGTTATTTTTAAATAACTGTCATATTGAGTGTGACAGTATACAAACCTTACAAAAACAACTGATTCTAGTAAAACTCACATGGATTTAATATTACAGGCATGTTTAGACATTTTGCATTGTTGGTTTAGGAATTATGTTGAAATACATTTGTATTGCTTTTTTCGCATAATCTTAGGATTTTAGGAACATTACTGTCATATTTTGTAAAAAAACTAGTTTTTTTGTTTGCAAGCCTTAAAAAAGCATATGTTTTGAGTAAAACTCACAAAAATTCACTTTTTTAAGGCTCATTTTTATGTGTTGTTTAGGAACTCCTAAACAACACATAAAAATTAGCCTTAAAATAAATAAATTAAACATAACTATGTTTAATTTACTGTCATATTGAGTGTACATTGTCATGGTGAAAAAAAAACTAATTTTTGTATTTGCAAACCTTACAAAAACAACTGATTCTAGTAAAACGCACATGGATTCAATATTACAGGCATTTTTACACATTTTGCATGTTTAGTTTAGAAATTATGATAGAATACTTTTTTTTTTTTTCGCATTATCTCAGGATTTTAAGAACATTACCGTCATATTGAGTAAAAAAAAAAAACTTTTTGTGTTTGCAAGCCTTAAAAAAAGCATATGTTTCGAGGAAAACTCCCAATGATGCATTATTTCAAGCATTATTAGCCATTTTGCATGTGTAGTTTAGGATTTTTGATTAAATAACGGTCATATTGAGTGTGACAGTTTACTTTCATGAAGAGTAAAACCTAATTTTTGTATTTGCAAACCTTACTAAAATAACTGATTCAAGTAAAGCTCACATGGATTTAATATTAAAGGCATTTTTAGACATTTTGCATTGTTGGTTTAAGAATTATGTTGGAATACATTTTTATTGCTTTTTTCGCATTATCTCAGGATTTTAAGAACATTACTGTCATATTGAGTAAAAAAATACTTTTTGTTTTTGCAAGCCTTAAAAGCATATGTTTCGAGGAAAACTCACAGGAATGCATTATTTCAGGCAATATTAGCTCATTTTTACGTGTAGTTTAGGAGTTATGTTTAATTTACTGTCATATTTAGTGTACATTGTCATGGTGAAAAAAACCTAATTTTTGTATTTGCAAACATTTCAAACACAACTGATTCTAGTAAAACTCACATGGATTCAATATTACAGGCATTTTTTTTTCATTGTTTTTTTTCGCATTATCTCAGGATTTTAAGAATATTACTGTCATATTGAGTAAAAAACTACTTTTTGTGTTTGCAAGATTTAAAAAAGCATATGTTTCGAGTGAAACTCCGTAGAATGCATTATTTGAGGCATCATTAGACATTTTGCATGTGTAGTTTAGGAGTTATGATTAAATAACTGTCATATTGAGTGTGACAGTTTACTTTCATAAAAAGTAAAACCAAATTTTTGTTTTTGCAAACCTTACTAAAACAACTGATTCTAGTAAAACTCACATGGATTCAATATTACAGGCATTTTTACACATTTTGCATGTTTAGTTTAGAAATTATGATTGAATACATTTTTATTGCTTTTTTCGCATTATTTCAGGATTTTAAGAACATTACTGTCATATTGAGTAAAATAATACTTTTTGTGTTTGCAAGCCTTAAAAAAGCATATGTTTCGAGGAAAACTCCCAATGATCCATTATTTCAAACATTATTAGCCATTTTGCATGAGTAGTTTAGGAGTTATGATTAAATAACTGTCATATTGAGTGTGACAGTTTACTTTCATAAAGAGTAAAACCTAATTTTTGTTTTTTTTCAAACCTTACTAAAACAACTGATTCTAGTAAAACTCACATGGATTCAATATTACAGGCATTTTTAGACATTTTGCATTCTTGGTTTAGGAATTATAATGGAATACATTTTCATTGCTTTTTTAGCATTATCTCAGAATTTTAAGAACATTACTGTCATAATGAGTAAAAAACTACTTTTTGTGTTTGCAAGCCTTAAAAAGCAAATGTTTCGAGTAAAACTCACAAGAATCCATTATTTCAGGCAATATTAGCTAATTTGTATGTGTAGTTTAGGAGTTATGTTTAATTTACTGTGATATTGAGTGTACATTGTCATGGTGAAAAAAAACCTACATTTTGTATTTGCAAATCTTTCAAACACAACTGATTCTAATAAAACATACATTGATTCAATATTACAGGCATTTTTACACATTTTGCATGTTTGGTTTAGGAATTATAATGGAATACATATGTTTTGCTTTTTTCGTATTATTTAGGATTTTAAGAACATTACTGTCATATTGAGTAAATAGCTACTTTTTGTGTTTGCAAGATCTAAAAAAGCATATGTTTTTGTAAAACTCCCAAGGATGCATTATTTCAGGCATCAATAGCCATTTTGCTTGTGTGGATTAGGAGTTTTTAAATAACTGTCATATTGCGTGTGGCAGTTATACTGTCATTATGAGTAAAACCTAATTTTTGTATTTTTAAACCTTATAAACCTCCTGATTCTAGTAAAATTCACAAAGACACAATATTACAGGCATTTTTAGACATAATGCAGGTTTGGTTTTGGAGTTAGGTTTATAACTTTTCATATTTAGTATGACAGTAGTATGGGGTATCGGGATGTCTGATTGTGGCGGGTCGCTCCCTGTATGATGTCAGAGCTTGGTCCGCATTGCCGGCATTAAGTCGGACCTCTTTCCAGTGAGGGTTGGACTAAACCACAAATCTTTGTCGCCGATTCTGTTGTTAACTTTTATGAAAAGACTTTCTAGGCGCAGTCATGGCGTTGAGGGGATCCTGTTTGGTGGTTGCAGGATTAGGTCTCTGCTTTTTGCAGATGATTTTGTCCTGATGGCTTCAACTGGCCAGGATCTCCAGCTCTTATTGGATGGCCGAGTATGAAGTGACTGGGATGAGAATCAGCACCTCCAAGTCCGAGTCCATGGTTCTCGCCCGGTAAAGGGTGGGGTGCCATTTCCAGGTTGAGGAGGCGATGGCACATACTAGATGGCCCCAAGTGGAGGAGTTCAAGTACCTAGTAGTCTTGTTCACGAGTGAGGGAAGAGTGGATCATGAGATCCACAGGCGGATCGGTGCGGCGTCTTCAGTAATGAGGACGCTATATCGATCCATTGTGGTGAAGAAGGAGCTGAGCCAGAATTAAAAGCTCTAAATTTACCGGTCGATCTACATTCCCATCCTGCACCCATGGTCATGGTTATGACCGAAAAGACAAGATCATGGGTACAAGCGGCCAAATTGAGTTTCCTCCGCCGGGTGGCGGGTCTCTCCCTTAGAGATAGGATAAGAAGCTCTGTCATCCGGGAGGAACTCAGAGTAAAGCGCTGCTCCTCAACATTGAGAGGAGCCAGATGAGGTGGTTCGGGCATCTGCTCAGGATGCCACCCGAACGCCTCCCGAGGGAGGTGTTTAGGGCAAGTCCGACCGGCAGGAGGCCACGGGGAAGACCCAGGACACATTGGGAAGACTATGTCTCAGGCTGGCCTGGGAACGCCTCGGGATCCCCCGAGAAGAGCTGGACAAAGTGGCTGGGGAGAGGGAAGTCTGGGCTTCTCTGCTTAGGCTGCTGCCCCCGCAACCCGACCTCGGATAAGCGGAAGAAAATGGATGGATTTAGTATGACAGTTATACTGTCATATTGAGTAAAACAACTATTTTTCATAGATTCAATATTACAGGCATCTTTAGATGGATTGCATATTTGGTTTGGAGATATGTTTTTTTCAACTTTCATATTTAGTATGACAGTTATACTGTCATATTGAGTAAAAAAAAATCAACTTGTGTCTGCAAACCTTACAAAAGATTATTATTCTAGTAAAACTAACAAAGATACATTTTTCCAAGCATTATTAGCATTTGTTGTTTTGGAGTTATAATGCTTGCGTTGCCGGCAGTGAGAGGCGACGGGCTCGGGTGGCAATTCTTGTTGCCCCCCAGCTCAAAGCCTGCACGTTGGAGTTCAACCCAGTGGACCAGTGAGTAGCTTTCCTCTGCCTTCGGGTGGGTGGACGGGTCCTGACTGTTGTTTGGCCTTACGCGCCAAACGGCAGCTCAGAGTACCCACCCTTTTTGGATTCACTCGAGGGAGTACTGGAAAGTGCTCCACCGGGTGATTCCCTCGTTCTACTGGGGGCCTTCAACGCTCATCTTGGCAACAACAGTGAAACCTGGAGAGGCGTGTATTGGGAAGAATGGCCTCCCGGATCTGAACCCGAGTGGTGTTTTGTTCTTGGACTTTTGTGCTCGTCACAGATTGTCAATAACAAACACCAAGTTCAAATATAAGGGTGTCCATATGTGCACTTGGCACCAGGACACCTTAGGCCGCAGTTCCATGATCGATTTTGTAGTTGTGTCATCGGATTTGCGGTCTCATGTTTTGGACACTCGGGTGAAGAGAGGGGCGGAGCTTTCTACCGATCACCACCTGGTGGTGAGTTGGCTGCGATGGTGGGGGAGGATGCCTGACAGACCTGGCAGGCCCAAACGCATTGTGAGGGTTTGCTGGGAACGCCTCCGGAAGAACTTTGAACATGTCACCAGGGGGCGCTGGACATTGAGTCTGAGTGGACCATGTTCCGTGCCTCTCTTGTCGAGCCGGCTGATTGGAGCTGTGGCCGCAAGGAGTTTGGTGCCTGTCGTGGCGGTAATCCTAGAACCCGCTGGTGGACATCAGCAGTGAGGGATGCCGTCAAGCTGAAGAAAGAGCCTATTGGGTCCTTTTGGCTCATGGGACTCCAGAGGCAGCCGACAGGCCAAGCGAAGTGCGGCTTCAGCGGTCGCAGAGGCAAAAACTCGGACATGAGAGGAGTTTGGAGAAGCCATGGAAAACGACTTCCATACGGCTTCGAAACGATTCTGGACCACCATCCGCCGGCTCAAGGGGGGGAGCAGTGCACTGTAACACCGTGCATGGTGAGGATGGTGCGCTGCTGACCTCTACTGCAGCTGTTATTGATCGGTGGAGGGAATACTTCGAAGACCTCCTTAATCCCAACAACATGTCTTCCTATGAGGAAGCAGTGCCTGGGGAATCTGTGGTGGGCTCTCCTATTTCTGGGGTTGAGGATGCCAAGGTAGTTAAAAAGCTCCTCAATGGCAACGCCCTGGGGGTGGATGAGATCCGTCCGGAGTTCCTTAAGGCTCTGGATGCTGTGGGGCTGTCTTGGTTGACAAGACTCTGCAACATCGCATGGACATCGGGGGCGGTACTTCTGGATTGGGAGACCGGGGTGGTGGTTCCTCTCTTTAAGAAGGGGAACCAGAGGGTGTGTTTCGATCACACTCCTCAGTCTTCCCGGTAAGGTCTATTCATGTGTACTGGAGAAGAGGCTACGCCGGATAGTCGAACCTCGGATTCAGGAGGAACAGTGTGGTTTACGTCCTGGTTGTGGAACTGCGGGCCAGCTTTATACTCTCGGCAGGGTCCTTGAAGGTGCATGGGAGTTTGCCCAACCAGTCTACATGTGCATTATGGACTTGGAGAAGGCATTCGACCATTTACTCCGGGAAGTCCTGTGGGGAGTGCTCAGAGAGTATGGGGTAACAGACTGTCTTATTGTGGCGGTTCGCTCCCTTTGCAAGAGTCAGATCTTGGTCCGCATTGCCGGCAGTAATTCGGACCCGTTTCCAGTGAGGGTTGGACTCCGCCAAGGCTGCCCTTTGTTCTGTTCATAACCTTTATGGACAGAATTTCTAGGCGCAGTCAGGGCGTTGAGGGGATCCGGTTTGGTGGATGCAGGATTAGGTCTCTGCTATTTGCAGATGATGTGGTCCTGATGGCTTCATCTGGCCAAGATCTTCAGCCCTCACTGGATCGGTTCGCAGACGAGTGTGAAGTGACTGGGATGTGAATCAGCACCTCCAAGTCCGAGTCCATGGTTCTCGCCCGGAAAAGGGTGGAGTGCCATCTCCGGGTTGGGGAGGAGATCTTGCCCCAAGTGGAGGAGTTCAAGGACCTCAGAGTCTTGTTCACGAGTGAGGGAAGAGTGGATCGTGAGATCGACAGGCGGAACGGTGCGGCGTCTTCAGTAATGCGGACGCTGTATTGATCCGTTGTGGTGAAGAAGGAGCTGAGCCGGATGGCAAAGCTCTCGATTTACCGTTCGATCTACGTTCCCATCCTCACCTATGGTCATGAGCTTTGTGTCATGGCCGAAAGGACAAAATCACGGGTACAAACGGCCAAAATGAGTTTCCTCCGCCAGGTGGCGGGGCTCTCCCTTAGAGATAGGGTGAGAAGCTCTGTCATCCGGGAGGAGCTCAAAGCAAAGCCATTGCTCCTCCATTTCGAGAGGAGCCAGATGAGGTGGTTCGGGCATCTGGTCAGGATGCCACCCGAACGCCTCCCTAGGGAGGTGTTTCGGGCCCGTCCGACCGGTAGGAGGCCCAGGAAGACCCAGGAAACGGGAAGCTTATCTCTCCCGGCTGGCCTGGGAACGCCCCGGGATCCCCCGGGAGGAGCTGGACGAAGTGGCTGGGGAGAGGAAAGTCTGGGCTTCCCTGCTTAGGCTGCAGCCCCTGCGACCCGACCTCGGATAAGCGGAAGAAAATGGATGGAGTTATGTTTAAATAACTGTCATAAAGAGTAAAACCTCATTTTTGTATTTGTAAACCTTACCAAAACAACTGATTTTAGTAAAACTCACACAGATTCAATATTACAGGCATTTTTAGACATTTTGCTTATTTGGTGTAGGAATTATGATGGAATACATTATTATTGCTTATTTCGCATTATCTCAGGATTTTAAGAACTTTACTTTTTGTGTTTGTAAACCTTAAAAAAGCATATGTTTTGAGTAAAACTCACAAGAATGCCTTATTTCAGGCATTATTAGCCATTTTTTTTATGTGTAGTTTAGGCATACTTGCCAAGCCTCCTTATTTTCCAGGAGACTCCCGAAATTCAGCGCCTCTCCCAAAAACCTCCCGGGACAAATTTTCTCCCAAAAATCTCCCGAAATTCAGGCTGACCTGAGTGAGGACAGCCTGGTTTCATGCCTGCCCAATCACGTTATAACTGTAGAATGATCGAGGGCGAGTTCTTGGTTTCTTTTGTGGGTTTATTGTTCGGTAGTTTCATTAACGTCCTCCCAGCGCGGTAACAACACAAAACAACAGCAGTCACGTTTTCGTCTACCGTAAAGCAGTTCGTCTGCCGTAAACAGCAATGTTGTGACACTCTTTAAACAGGGCAATACTGCCATCTACTGTACATGCATATGTGACAATAACATCCAGGGCTTTTAGAGAGTGCAGTGCACAACTGCGCACACAACAAGGAGACGAAGCAGAAGAACGAGGAAGATACAGCCATGGCGACGCCGACGACGAGTAAGATGAAGAAACACGCTTATAAGTTTCAAGCCGCAGCTGCGATTGGACCTGGATAGCCGCCGGGAAGAAGTAGTGGAGTACCAAGTGCTTGGCAGTGAAGATCTTCCTCAGGAAGCAAAGATTGACCGGTTTTTGGCCATGCTCGGGATGGATGGAAAATTCCAGACTCTCGTGCATTTGATGAAAGCACTTTTGTGCGTCCCACACAGCAATGCATCATCAGAGAGGGTGTTCAGCATGGTTAGAAAAATAGTGACAGAGAATAGAACAAGGATGGACAATTCAACCCTTAACTCAACAATGAGTAGATTGGGGCGGCATGGCGTAGTGGGTAGAGCAACCGTGCCAGAAACCTGAGGGTTGCAGGTTCGCTCCCCGCCTCTTACCATCCAAAAATCGCTGCCGTTGTGTCCTTGGGCGGGACACTTCATCCTTTGCCCCCGGTGCCACTCACACCGGTGAACTGAATGAAAGGTGGTGGTCGGAGGGGCCGTTGGCGCAAATTGCAGCCACGCTTCTGTCAGTCTACCCCAGGGCAGCTGTGGCTATGAAAGTAGCTTACCACCACCAGGTGTGAATGAATGATGGGTTCCACATGTAAAGCGACTTTGGGTACTTAGAAAAGCGCTATATAAATCCCAGTTATTATTATTATTATTATTATTAGATGAGTGTTATGTGTGTGTATATGTGTAAATAAATGAAAACTGAAATTCAAGTATTTATTTTATTTATATATCCATCCATCCATTTTCTACCACTTATTCCCTTTGGGGGCGGAAGGCGGATTATATATATATAAATATATATATATATATATATATATATATATATATATATATATATATATATATATATATATATATATATATATATATATATATACATATATATATACTTATATAAAATATATATATATATATATATATATATATATATATATATATATATATATATATATATATATATATATATATATATATATATATATATATATATGAAATACTTGACTTGGTGAATTCTATCTCTAAATATACTCCTCCCCTCTTAACCACACCCCCAACCACGTTGTAATTGCAAACCTTATGAAAACAAAAATTATATAATTACAACTCACAAAGATACATTTCTTCATGCATTATTAGAAAATGTTCATGAGTAGTTTTGGAGTTATGTTTATATTGAGTAAAAAAAACTAATTTGTGTCTTTACAAACCTTACAAAATATTGTTTCCCAGTAAAACTCACAAAGATACATTTCTACAGGCATTATTAGCCATTTTGCATGTGTGGTTTAGAAGTTATTTTTAAATAACTGTCATATGGAGTGTGACTGTAAAGTCCATCCATCCATCCATTTTCTACCGCTTATTCCCTTTGGGGTCGCGGGGGGCGCTGGAGCCTATCTCAGCTACAATCGGGCGGAAGGCGGGGTACACCCTGGACAAGTCGCCACCTCCTCGCAGGGCCAACACAGATAGACAGACAGCATTCACACTCACATCCACACACTAGGGCCAATTTAGTGTTGCCAATCAACTTATCCCCAGGTGCATGTCTTTGGAGGTGGGAGGAAGCCGGAGTACCCGGAGGGAACCCACGCAGTCACGGGGAGAACATGCAAACTCCACACAGAAAGATCCCGAGCCCGGGATTGAACCCAAGACTACTCAGGACCTTCGTATTGTGAGGCAGATGCACTAACCCCTCTGCCACCGTAAAGTCATAGTGAGTATAACAAACTAACTTGTGTCTTTGCAAACCTTACAAAAGAAAATGTTACTAGCAAAACTCACAAAGATACATTTCTTCATGCATTATTAGAAAATGTTCATGTGTAGTTTAGGAGTTATGTTTAAATAACTGTCATATTGAGTGTGGCAGTTATACAGTCATTAGGTGTTAAACCTAATTTTTGTTTTTGCAAACCTTACAAAAACAACTGATTCAAGTAAAACTCACATTGATTCAATATTACAGGCATTTTAGACATTATATATATTTGGTTTAGGAGTTGTGTTTGAATCCTTTTTTATTGCTTTTTTCGTTAGGGCAAGTCCGACCAGCAGGAGGCCACGGGGATGACAGAGGACACATTGGGAAGACTATGTAAACCGGTTGGCCTGGGAACGCCTCAGGATCCCCCGAGAAGAGCTGGACGAAGTGGCTTGGGAGAGGGAAGTCTGGGCTTCTCTGCTTAGGCTGCTGCCCCCGCAACCCGACCTCGGATAAGCGGAAGAAAATGGATGGATATAGTATAACAGTTATACTGTCATATTAAGTAAAAAAAACTAACTTGTGTCTTTGCAAACTTTACAAAATATAATCATTCTAGTAAAACAAACAAAGATACATTTCTCCAAGCATTATTAGCCATTGCGCATTTGTTGTTTAGGAGTTATGTTTAAATAACTGTCAAAGTAAATAAAACCTAATTTTTGTATTTGCAAACCTTACAAAAACAACTGATTCTAGTAAAACTCACAGATACAATATTACAGGCATTTTTAGACATAACACATGTTTGGTTTTGGAGTAATGTTTATATATTTTTCATATTTAGTATGACAGTTATACTGTCATATTGAGTAAAAAAAACTAACTTGTGTCTGTACAAACCTTAAAAAATATGTTTTTCCAGTAAAACTTACAAAGAGACATTTCCCCAGGTATTATTAGCCATTGTGCATGTGTGGTTTAGGAGTTATGTTTAAATAAATGTCAAATTGAATGTGGCAGGTATACTGTCATGAGTAAAACCTAATTTTTGTAATTGTAAACCTTACCAAAATACATTGCTTGTTTGGTTTTGGAGTTATGTTTTTACAACTTTCATATTTAGTATGACAGTAACACTGTCATATTGAGTAAAAAAAAAAAAAATAACTTGTGTCTTTGCAAACCTTACAAAAGATCATTATTCTGGTAAAGACTTAGACTTTCTTTTTATTGTCATTCAAATTTGAACTTTACAGCACAGATAAGAACAAAATTTCGTTACATAAGCTCATGGTAGTGCAGGATAAAAAAGCAATAAGGTGCATATATAAATAAATAAAAATAACATATAAATATGTATATAAAGTAAATAAATATACTTAAATATATATAAATAAATAAAAAGATTACTGTGCAGATAAATATATTGCACTTTTTCCACATGCGCCCACGTTTATGGGTGTATGTTATATTGTTTTTTTTATTCCAGCGAGTTAATCCATTTTGAGGGGAGTTGAGGGGATAATTTAATTATAATGCGTTCAAGAGTCTTACGGCCTGAGGGAAGAAGCTGTTACAGAAGCTGGAGGTTCTGCTTCGGAGGCTGCGGAACCTCTTTCTAGAGTCCAGCAGTGAAAACAGTCGTTGGTGGGGGTGGGAGAAGTCTTTGCAAATTTTCTGAGCCCTGGTCAGGCAGCGCTTTTTGCGATCTCCTGGAAAGGAGAGGAGTCCTGCAGATCTTTTCCGCCGTCCTCACCACTCTCTGGAGAGACTTCCAGTCTGAGGCACTGCAGGCTCCAGTCCAGACAGAGATGCTGTTGGTCAGCAGGCTCTCTATAACAAAGATACAGTTCTCCAAGCATTATTAGCTATTTGCATTTGTTGTTTAGGATTTATGTTTAAATAACTGTCATAGTGAGTAAAACCTAAATTTTGTATTTGCAAACCTTACAAAAACAACTGATTCTAGTAATACTCACATGGATACAATATTACAGGCATTTTTAGACTTAATGCATGTTTGGTTTTAGAGTTATGTTTATATAACTTTCATATTTAGTATGACAGTAAAACTGTCATATTGAGTAAAAAAACAACTAACTTGTGTCTTTACAAACCTTACAAAATAGTTTTCCCAGTAAAACTCACAAAGATCCATTTCTACAGGCATTATTAGCCATTTTGCATGTGCGATTTAGGAGTTATGTTTAAATAACTGCCATATTGAGTGTGACAGTAAAGTCATAGTGAGTAAAACAAACTAACTTGTGTCTTTGCAATGCTTACAAAAGAAAATGTTACTAGTAAAACTCACAAAAGATACATTTCTTCATGCATTATTAGAAAATGTTCATGTGTAGTTTAGGAGTTATGTTTTAATAACTGTCAAAATGAGTGTGGCAGTTATACGGTCATTCAGTGTTAAACCTAATTTTTGTATTTGCAAACCTTACAAAAACAACTGATTCTAGTAAAACTCACATAGATTCAATATTGCAGGCATTTTAGACATTTCACATGTTTGGTTTAGGAGTTGTGTTTGAATACATTTTAATTGCTTTTTTCGTTAGGGCAAGTCCGGCCGGCAGGAGGCCACGGGGAAGCCCCAGGACACATTGGGAAGACTATGTCAGCCGGCTGGACTGGGAACGCTTCGGGATCCCCCGAGAAGAGCTGGACGAAGTGGCTGGGGAGAGGGAAGTCTGGGCTTCTCTGCTTAGGCTGCTGCCCCCGCAACCCGACCTCAGATAAGCGGAAGAAAATGGATAGATTTAGTATGACAGTTATACTATTATATTGAGTAAAAAAAACTAACTTGTGTCTTTATAAACCTTGTTTTCTAGTAAAACTCAAAGATACATCTCCAGGCATTATAAGCCATTTTGCATGTGTGGTTTAGGGGTTATGTTTAAATAACTGCCATATTGAATTATGAGTAAAACCTCATTTTTGTAATTGTAAACCTTACCAAAATACCTGATTCTGGTAAAACTCACAAAGATTCAATATTACAGGCATTTTTAGACAGATTGCATGTGTAGTTTTGAAATTATGTTTATACAACTTTCTTATTTAGTATGACAATTATACTATCATATTGAGTAAAAAAACTAACTTGTGTCTTTGCAAACCTTACAAAAGAACATTATTTTAGTAAAACTCACAAAAATACATCTCCAGGCATTATTAGCCATTTTGCATTTGTTGTTTAGGAGTTATGTTTAAATAACTGGCATAGTGAGTAAAACCTAATTTTTTGTATTTGCAAACCTTACAAAAACAACTGATTCTAGTAATACTCACATGGATACAATATTACAGGCATTTTTAGACATTTTGCATTGTTGGTTTAGGAATAATGTTGCAATACATTTTTATTGCTTTTTTTGCATTATCTCAGGATTGTAAAAATATTACTGTCATATTGAGTAAAAAACTACTGATTGGGTGTAGCAGTTAGTCACACCCAATCATATTGTTGAGATAGCAACAGCTATCTTAACATTATGTGTAAAACCTAATTGTTGTATTTGCAAACCTTACAAAAACAACTGATTTTAGTAAAACTCACATGGATAAAATATTACAGGCATTTTTAGACATAATACATCTTTGGTTTATGAATCGTGTTCGATTGCTCCTGCTCACAGAACCACACAGCAGCGCACGACACACGAGCCACAAGCCCCACAGCCCAAGGCAGTTATATACCCCTGCAAATCCACAAGGCACGACACTTACTTTGGAGGCAGAGTTTCCTCTGCCCCTGCGGGTTGTGGGATTCTGGGGGTTATTTTCGGTAGCCTGCGGGTCTGCTGGGTAGTCCTGGGGATTCCTTCTCAACCTGCGTGCGTTCACCCGGTCCTCCTTGTCAAGCCTGACGATCCTCCTGGTCGCTCCTTTTTAAATGTGTGCAGCCCTAATGCTCCACAGTTGCGTCTGATTTCAGGTGCCGTTCGATCGGGCACTTTGGTTGTCAGGGGCAACAAGCTAAAAGGGGCAACGTCTTAAAGTGCCAGCAAAGTCCACAAGAAATACAATTATGCAATTAAAAATACAGTCAAAGTCCTCAAAGTGTAAAAACATGCAATTAAAAATACAATCAAATTGTAAAATGTAAAAACATGCAATTAAAATCTACAACAATAAAAACACTCAGACATGCATGACAATGAAACAAAAAAAATAAAATCCCCTTCTTGTGTCCCATCAAATCCCCCCCCCCCCCCCCCCCCACCCCCATACATTATCGTTGTCAGTCCCATCAACGGTGCGAACTCTCGTCTGCATAGCGGGCAGGCAACTGTCGGTCAAAGCCTTTTTTAGCTCTTCATAGGACGTCTGACACTCTGGTGTCCACACTATTTTGTGGGCCTGTGCCTTCTTGTCGGTGGGACGGCCAGTGAGGCCGTCCCACCGACATTTATTTAGGGGACGGGCTATTTTAGCAAACCCAGCCACAAAACGTTGGTAATAGCCTGCCAATCCAAGAAACGCTCTCACTTCCTTGACAGTGGTCGGAGCGGCCCAGTCCTGTACTGCCTTAATTTTACCTGGGTCCGGTCTCACTCCATCCCGATCCACCACGTGTCCCAAGAATTTCACCTCACGCTGAAAGAGCTTGCACTTAGAGGGCTTGAGTTTAAGTCCATGTCGCTGCAACCGTTCAAACACCTGGTCCGATGCTGTAGATGGGCAGTGAAATCAACAGAAAAAATGATTATGTCATCAAGATAAACCAAAAATGATTCCGCTATTTTACCATTCAAACAATGATGTATAAGCCGTTGGAAAGTGGCAGGTGCATTGCATAGACCAAATGGCATGCGTTCAAACTCGAACAGTCCGAGGGGAGTTGTAAATGCAGTCTTTTCACGATCGTCCGGGTGCACCTCCACTTGCCAATATCCACTAGCGAGGTCTAAGGTCGAAAACCATTCAGATTTGCTCAGACCAGTAAGGGTCTCTTCGATTCGGGGGAACGGAAAGGCGTCTTTATGTGTAACTGAGTTTAACCTCCGGTAGTCTACACAAAAGCGCCAACTCCCATCCTTTTTGCGGACTAACACTATAGGTTCTGCCCAGGGACTGCAGCTTTCCTTTATCACTCTCTGTTCAAGCATACCTGAAAGCATGCAGTGTCTTCACTTCCTTATACTACAGAGGCGGGATGGGTCGGTATCTCTCCCTGGTAGGGGCGGAATCTCCAGTCAATATCCTGTGTTGCACAACACTGGTCTTTCCAAAGTCCTCGTGTTGTGCAAACACCTTCTCCCACTTCGCCAGCAGGGCGCGTAGCTGCACCTGTTGCTGCTCAGACAGATCCGGCTTATCACTCAAATCCCTAACATCTGGGGACAGTTCTGGATTGGTTTGGGCTGTGGCATCAATGAGTCACACTTTTACCACACCCTCCTCTACTAGAGACAAACACAGATCCTCAACTCCACATCACTATCATCAACACAGAACAGCTGCCCTAGCTTCTCAAATCGTTTTAAGGAAATACTGTAGGAATGGGGGTTATAAACACGGAGGGGCAGCCTACCTCTGTTCACCACGACCAGTGATTTTGCCACGCCAACTGCACCGGCAGTTGGCGTGGCAGGGCGCAGTAGTTAGCCCCACACCAACATCTCCTATGGGGGATATGTAATACTAGTCTTCGAGGCCAATCTCACGTGGCCTAGCAAACCATCTTCAGCAGCAACAGCTTCTATACGGGAACATGTAGCAAAAGCTTCCCTCCACACCTTTTGCTTTTGAAGATGCCGAAGAGTAGAGGTCTTAGGACATTTAAAAACGGCATCCCAACAACCCACGATTAGATTCATACCTATTATGAAGGGGTGTGTACAGTTTTGATCCGCAACAATTACTACTCCTCTTTCGGGAACTTTAACACCCTCTACCTCAAAATCAAGAACCGCATAGGGGATTTCCAGGACATTAGCTTCTCCTAGACGAAAAAGGGTAGGGGTCCTTTCGAGCTTAGCTTTGGTAAAGTGAGCATTAAATAGGCTTTCGGACATTAGCGTCACTTGGGACCCGGTGTCTAAAAGTCCTGGCAGAATAGTGCCTCCAGCGTCTACTTGTATTGTGGGGCATTGACCTACAAATGTTTCTGGGGCCCTGGATGATGTTGGTGTGGTGGCCAGCCCTGCAACTCGGACCTCAGCAGCAGGGACATTTAGTTTAAATCCGGTGCATGTGTAGTTGCAGTGCTGAATTTTTAGACATAATGCATGTTTGGTTTTGGAGTTATGTTTATATAACTTTTGTTTATAGTATGACAGTTATACTGTTATATTGAGTAAAAAAAACTAACTTGTGTCTTTACAAACCTTACAACATATTTTTTCCCAGTAAAACTCATAAAGATACATTTCTACAGGCATTATTAGCCATTTTGCATGTGTGGTTTAGGAGTTATGTTTAAATAACTGATATTGAGTGTGACAGTATACTGTCAAAGTGAGTAAAAAAAACTAACTTGTGTCTTTGCAAACCTTACAAAAGAAAATGTTTCTCGCAAAACTCACAAAGATACATTTCTTCATGCATTATTAGAAAATGTTCATGTGTAGTTTTGGAGTTATGTTTATATTGAGTAAAAAAAACTAATTTCTGTCTTTACAAACCTTACAAAATATTGTTTCCCAGTAAAACTCACAAAGATACATTTCTACAGGCATTATTAGCCATTTTGCATGTGCGATTTAGGAGTTATGTTTAAATAACTGTCATATTGAGTGTGACAGTAAAGTCATAGTGAGTAAAACAAACTAACTTGTGTCTTTGCAAACCTTACAAAAGAAAATGTTACTAGTAAAACTCACAAAAGAAAATGTTACTAGTAAAACTCACAAAAGAAAATGTTACTAGTAAAACTCACAAAAGATACGGTTCTTCATGCATTATTAGAAAATGTTCATGTGTAGTTTAGGAGTTATGTTTTAATAACTGTCAAATTGAGTGTGGCAGATATACGGTCATTAAGTGTTAAACCTAATTTTTGTATTTGCAAACCTTACAAAAACAACTGATTCTAGTAAAACTCGCATAGATTCAATATTACAGGCATTTTAGACATTTTACATGTTTTGTTTAGGAGTTGTGTTTGAATACATTTGTATTGCTTTTTACGTTAAGGCAAGTCCAAACGGCAGGAGGCCACGGGGAAGACACAGGACACATTGGGAAGATTATATCAGCTGGCTGGCCTGGGAACGCCTCGGAATCCCCCAAGAAAAGCTGGACGAAGTAGCTGGGGAGAGGGAAGTCTGGGGTTCTCTGCTTAGGCTGCAGCCCCCACAACACCACCTCGGATAAGCGGAAGAAAATGGATTGATTTATTATGACAGTTATACTATCATATTGAGTAAAAAAAAAAAAAAATTTGTTTTTGTAAACATTCAAAATATATTTTTTCTTGTAAAACTCAAAAAAATACATATAGTTTAAATAACTGTCATAGTAAGTCAAACCTATTTTTTTGTATTTGAAAACCTTACAAAAACAACTGATTTTAGTAAAACTCACATGGATTCAATATTACAGGCATTTTTACACATTTTGCATGTTTGGTTGATGGAACACATTTTTATTGCTTTTTTCGCATTATCTCAGGATTTTAAGAATATTACTGTCATATTGAGTAAAAAAACTACTTTCTGTGTTTGCAAGGATTCAAAAAGCATATTTTTCGAGTAAAACTCCTAAGGATGCATTATTTCAGGCATCATTAGCCATTTAGCATTTGTAGTTTAGGAGTTATGTTTAAATAACTGTCATATTAAATGTAACAGTATACTCATATAGAGTAAAACCTAATTTCTGTATTTGCAAACCTTACAAAAACAACCGATTCGAGTAAAACTCACATGCATTCAATATTACAGTTATTTTTTGACATTTTGCCTGTTTGGTTTAGAAATTATGATGGAATACATTTTTATTACTTTTTTTGCATTATCTCATGATTTTAAGAATATTACTGTCATATTGAGTAAAAAACTACTTTTTGTGTTTGCAAGATTTAAAAAAGCATATGTTTCGAGTAAAACTCCGTAGAATGCATTAGTTCAGGCATCATTAGCCATTTTGCATGTGTAGTTTAGGAGTTATTTTTAAATAACTGTCATATTGAGTGTGACAGTATACTGTCATAGTGAGTAAAACCTAATTTTTGTATTTGCAAACCTTACAAAAACAACTGTCTAGTTAAATTCACATGGATTCAAAAATACAGGCATTTTTACACAGTTTGCATGTTTATTTATAAATTATGATGGAATACATTTTTATTGCTTTTTTCGCATTATCTCAGGATTTTAAGAACATTACTGTCATATTGAGTAAAAAACTACTTTTTGTGTTTGCAAGCCTTAAAAAAGCATATGTTTCGAGTAAAACTCACAACAATGCATTATTTCAGGCAATATTAGCTCATTTTTATGTGTAGTTTAGTAGTTATGTTTAATGTACTGTCATATTGATTGTACATTGTCATGGTGAAAAAAACCAAATTTTTGTATTTGCAAACCTTTAAAACATAGCTGATTCTAGTAAAACTCACATGGATTCAATATTACAGGCATTTTTACACATATTGCATGTTTGATTTAGGAAATATGATTGAATACATTTGTATTGCTTTTTTCGCATTATCTCAGGATTTTAGGAATATTAATGTCATATTGAGTAAAAAAAACTACTTTTTGTGTTTGCAAGATATAAAAAAGCATATGTTTCGAGTTAAACTCCGTAGAATGCAGTATTTCAGGCATCATTAGCCATTTTGCATGTGTAGTTTAGGAGTTATTTTTAATTAACTGTCATATTGAGTGTGACAGTATACTGTCATAGTGAGTAAAACTTAATTTTTGTATTTGAAAAACCTTACAAAAACAACTGATTCTAGTAAAACTCACAAGGATTTAATATTACAGGCATTTTTAAATATTTTGCATTGTTGGTTTAGGAATTATGTTGGAATACATTTTTATTGCTTTTTTGCATTATCTCAGGATTTTAAGAACATTACTGTCATAATTTGTAAAAAACTACTTTTTGTGTTTGCAAGCCTTAAAAAAGCATATGTTTTGAGTAAAACTCACAAAAATTCACTTTTTTAAGGCAATATTAGCTCATTTTATGTGTAGTTTAGGAGTTATGTTTAATTTACTGTCATATTGAGTGTACATTGTCATGGTGAAAAAAACATAATTTTTGTATTTGCAAACCTTACAAAAACAACTGATTCTAGTAAAACTCACATGGATTTAACATTACAGGCATTTTTAGACATTTTGCATTGTTGGTTTAGGAATTGTGTTGGAATACATTTTTATTGCTTTTTTCGCATTATCTCAGGATTTTAAGAACATTACTGTCACATTGAGTAAAAACCTACTTTTTGTGTTTGCAAGCCTTAAAAAGCATATGTTTCGAGTAAATCTCACAAGAATGCATTATTTCAGGCAATATTAGCTCATTTTTTATGTGTAGTTTAGTAGTTATCTTTAATTTACTGTCATATTTAGTGTACATTGTCATGGTAAAAAAAACTAAATTTTTGTATTTGCAAAAATGTCAAACACAGCTGATTCTACTAAAACTCACATGGATTCAATATTACAAGCATTTTTACACATATTGCATGTTTGATTTAGGAAATATGATTGAATACATTTTTATTGCTTTTTTCGCATTATCTCAGGATTTTGGGAATATAACTGTCATATTGAGTAAAAAACTACTTTTTGTGTTTGCAAGATTTAAAAAAGCATGTGTTTAGAGTGAAACTCCGTAGAATGCATTAGCTCAGGCATCATTAGCCATTTTGCATGTGTAGTTAGGAGTTATGATTAAATAACTGTCATATTGAGTGTGACAGTATACTGTCATAGTGAGTAAAACATAATTTTTGTATTTGCAAACTTTACAAAAAAAACTGATTCTAGTAAAACTCACATGGATTTAATATTACAGGCATTTTTAGACATTTTGCATTGTTGGTTTAGGAATTATGTTGAAATACATTTTTATTGCTTTTTTCGCATTATCTCAGGATTTTAAGAACATTACTGTCATATTAAGTAAAAACCTACTTTTTGTGTTTGCAAACCTTAAAAAGCATATGTTTCGATTAAATCTCACAAGAAGGCATTATTTCAGGCAATATTAGCTCATTTTTTATGTGTAGTTTAGGAGTTATGATTAAATAACTGTCATATTGAGTGTGACAGTATACTGTCATATTGAGTAAAACATAATTTTTGTATTTGCAAACTTTACAAAAACAACTGATTCTAGTAAAACTCACATGGATTTAACATTACAGGCACTTTTAGACATTTTGCATTGTTGGTTTAGGAATTGTGTTGAAATACATTTTTATTGCTATTTTCGCATTATCTCAGGAATTTAAGAACATTACTGTCACATTGAGTAAAAACCTACTTTTTGTGTTTGCAAGCCTTAAAAAGCATATGTTTCGAGTAAATCTCACAAGAATGCATTATTTCAGGCAATATTAGCTCATTTTTTATGTGTAGTTTAGTAGTTATCTTTAATTTACTGTCATATTTAGTGTACATTGTCATGGTAAAAAAAACTAAATTTTTTTATTTGCAAAAATGTCAAACACAGCTGATTCTACTAAAACTCACATGGATTCAATATTACAAGCATTTTTACACATATTGCATGTTTGATTTAGGAAATATGATTGAATACATTTTTATTGCTTTTTTCGCATTATCTCAGGATTTTAGGAATATAACTGTCATATTGAGTAAAAAACTACTTTTTGTGTTTGCAAGATTTAAAAAAGCATGTGTTTAGAGTGAAACTCCGTAGAATGCATTAGTTCAGGCATCATTAGCCATTTTGCATGTGTAGTTAGGAGTTATGATTAAATAACTGTCATATTGAGTGTGACAGTATACTGTCATAGTGAGTAAAACATAATTTTTGTATTTGCAAACTTTACAAAAACAACTGATTCTAGTAAAACTCACATGGATTTAACATTACAGGCATTTTTAGACATTTTGCATTGTTGGTTTAGGAATTGTGTTGGAATACATTTTTATTGCTTTTTTCGCATTATCTCAGGATTTTAAGAACATTACTGTCACATTGAGTAAAAACCTACTTTTTGTGTTTGCAAGCCTTAAAAAGCATATGTTTCGAGTAAATCTCACAAGAATGCATTATTTCAGGCAATATTAGCTCATTTTTTATGTGTAGTTTAGTAGTTATGTTTAATTTACTGTCATATTTAGTATACATTGTCATGGTAAAAAAACAAAATTTTTGTATTTGCAAAAATGTCAAACACAGCTGATTCTACTAAAACTCACATGGATTCAATATTACAAGCATTTTTACACATATTGCATGTTTGATTTAGGAAATATGATTGAATACATTTGTATTGCTTTTTTCGCATTATCTCAGGATTTTGGGAATATAACTGGCATATTGAGTAAAAAACTACTTTTTGTGTTTGCAAGATTTAAAAAAGCATGTGTTTAGAGTAAAACTCCGTAGAATGCATTATTTGAGGCATCATTAGCCATTTTGCATGTGTAGTTAGGAGTTATTTTTAAATAACTGACATATTGAGTGTGACAGTATAAAGTCATAGTGAGTAAAACTTAATTTTTGTATTTGCAAACCTTACAAAAACAACTGATTCTAGTAAAACTCACATGGATTTAATATTACAGGCATTTTTAGACATTTTGCATTGTTGGTTTAGGAATTATGTTGAAATACATTTGTATTGCCTTTTTCGCATTATCTCAGGATTTTAAGTACATTACTGTCATATTTTGTAAAAAACTACTTTTTTTGTTTGCAAGCCTTAAAAAAGCATATGTTTTGAGTAAAACTCACAAAAATTCACATTTTTAAGGCAATATTAGCTCATTTTTATGTGTAGTTTAGGAGTTATGTTTAATTTACTGTCATATTGAGTGTACATTGTCATGGTGAAAAAAAACCTAATTTGTGTATTTGCAAACCTTACAACAACAACTGATTCTAGTGAAACGCACATGGATTCAATATTACAGGCATTTTTACACATTTTGCATGTTTGATTTAGGAAATATGATTGAATATATTTTCATTTGTTTTTTTTCCGCATTATCTCAGGATTTTAGAAATATTACTGTCATATTGAGTAAAAAACTACTTTTTGTGTTTGCAAGATTTAAAAAAGCATATGTTTCGAGTGAAACTCTGTAGAATGCATTATTTGAGGCATCATTAGACATTTTGCATGTGTAGTTTTAGAGTTATGATTAAATAACTGTCATATTGAGTGTGACGGTATACTTTCATAAAGAGTAAAACCTAATTTTTGTTTTTGCAAACCTTACTAAAACAACTGATTCTAGTAAAACTCACATGGATTCAATATTACAGGCATTTTTACACATTTTGCATGTTTAGTTTAGAAATTATGATTGAATACATTTTTATTGCTTTTTTCGCATTATCTCAGGATTTTAAGAACATTACTGTCATATTGAGTAAAAAAATACTTTTTGTGTTTGCAAGCTTTAAAAAAGCATATGTTGCGAGGAAAACTCCCAATGATCCATTTTTTCAAACATTTTAGCCATTTTGCATGAGTAGTTTAGGAGTTATGATTAAATAACTGTCATATTGAGTGTGACTGTTTACTTTCATAAAGAGTAAAACCTAATTTTTTATTTTTTTTTCAAACCTTACTAAAACAACTGTTTCTAGTAAAACTCACATGGATTCAATATTACAGGCATTTTTAGACATTTTGCATTGTTGGTTTAGGAATTATAATGGAATACATTTTAATTGCTTTTTTAGCTTTATCTCAGAATTTTAAAAACATTACTGTCATAATGAGTAAAAAACTACTTTTTGTGTTTGCAAGCCTTAAAAAGCAAATGTTTCGAGTAAAACTCACAAGAATCCATTATTTCAGGCAATATTAGCTCATTTTTATGTGTAGTTTAGGAGTTATGTTTAATTTACTGTGATATTGAGTGTACATTGTCATGGTGAAAAAAACCTAAATTTTGTATTTGCAAACCATTCAAACACAACTGATTCTAGTAAAACATACATTGATTCAATATTACAGGCATTTTTACACATTTTGCATGTTTGGTTTAGGAATTATAATGGAATACATATTTTTTGCTTTTTTCGTATTATTTAGGATTTTAAGAACATTACTGTCATATTGAGTAAATAGCTACTTTTTGTGTATGCAAGATCTAAAAAAGCATATGTTTTTGTAAAACTCCCAAGGATACATTATTTCAGGCATCAATAGCCATTTTGCTTGTGTGGATTAGGAGTTTTTAAATAACTGTCATATTGCGTGTTGTAGTTATGCTGTCATTATGAGTAAAACCTCATTTTTGTATTTTTAAACCTTATAAACCTCCCGATTCTAGTAAAATTCACAAAGACACAATATTACAGGCATTTTTAGACATAATGCAGGTTTGGTTTTGGAGTTAGGTTTATAACTTTTCATATTTAGTATGACAGTAGTATGGGGTATCGGACTGTCTGATTGTGGCGGGTCGCTCCCTGTATGATGTCAGAGCTTGGTCCGCATTGCCGGCAGTAAGTCGGACCTCTTTCCAGTGAGGGTTGGACTAAACCACAAATAGGGCATCCTTGGCGGACCAAGGCTGCCCTTTGTCACCGATTCTGTTGTTAACTTTTATGAACAGAATTTCTAGGCGCAGTCATGGCGTTGAGGGGATCCGGTTTGGTGGTTGCAGGATTAGGTCTCTGCTTTTTGCAGATGATGTGGTCCTGATGGCTTCAACTGGCCAGGATCTCCAGCTCTCATTGGATGGCCGAGTATGAAGCAACTGGGATGAGAATCAGCACCTCCAAGTCCGAGTCCATGGTTCTCGCCCGGTAAAGGGTGGGGTGCCATTTCCAGGTTGAGGAGGCGATGGCACATACTAGATGGCCCCAAGTGGAGGAGTTCAAGTACCTAGGAGTCTTGTTCACGAGTGAGGGAAGAGTGGATCATGAGATCCACAGGCGGATCGGTGCGGCGTCTTCAGTAATGAGGACGCTATGTCGATCCATTGTGGTGAAGAAGGAGCTGAGCCAGAATTAAAAGCTCTAAATTTACCGGTCGATCTACATTCCCATCCTGCACCCATGGTCATGGTTATGACCGAAAAGACAAGATCACGGGTACAAGCGGCCAAATTGAGTTTCCTCCGCCGGGTGGCGGGTCTCTCCCTTGGAGATAGGGGAACAAGCTCTGTCATCCAGGAGGAACTCAGAGTAAAGTGCTGCTCCTCCACATTGAGAGGAGCCAGATGAGGTGGTTCGGGCATCTGCTCAGGATGCCACCCGAACGCCTCCCGAGGGAGGTGTTTAGGGCAAGTCCGACCGGCAGGAGGCCACGGGGAAGCCCCAGGACACATTGGGAAGATTATGTCTCCCGGCTGGCCTGGGAACGCCTCAGGATCCCCCGAGAAGAGCTGGAAGAAGTGGCTGGGGAGAGGGAAGTCTGGGCTTCTCTGTTTAGGCTGCTGCCCCCGCAACCCGACCTCAGTTAAGCGGAAGAAAATGGATGGATTTAGTAACGACAAAAAAAAAAATGATTCTAGTAAATTTCACATGGATACAATTTTACAGGTATTTTTAGACATAATGCATATTTGGTTTTGGAATTATGTTTATATAACTTTCGTATGTATTATGACAGTTATACTGTCATCTTGAGTAAAACTAACTTGTGTCTTTACAAACATTACAAACCATGTTTTTCCAGTAAAACTCACAAAAATATTTTTTTCCAGGCATTGTTATACATTTTTCATGTGTGGTTTAGGAAATATGTTTAAATAACTGTCATATTGAATGTGGCAGTTATACTGTTATGTGTAAAACCAAATTTTTGTATTTGCAAACCTTACAAAAACAACTGATTCTAGTAAAACTCACATAGATTCAATATTACAGGCATTTTTAGACATTTTACATGTTTGGTTTAGGAGTTGTGTTTGAATACATTTTTATTGCTTTTTTCGTTAGGGCAAGTCCGATCGGCAGGAGGCCACAGGGAAGACCCAGGACACAAGTTAGTTTGTTATACTCACTATGACTTTACGGCAAAATGGCTAAAATGTTTGAAAAAATGGATCATTGGGAGTTTTCCTCGCAACATATGCTTTTTTAAAGCTTGCAAACACAAAAAGTATTTTTTTACTCAGTATGACAGTAATGTTCTTAAAATCCTGAGATAATGCGAAAAAAGCAGTAAATTTCTAAACTAAACATGCAAAATGTGTAAAAATGCCTGTAATATTGAATCCATGTGAGTTTTACTAGAATCAGTTGTTTTAGTAAGGTTTGCAAAAACAAAAATTAGGTTTTACTCTTTATGAAAGTAAACCGTCACACTCAATATGACACGTATTTAATCATAACTCTAAAACTACACATGCAAAATGTCTAATGATGCCTCAAATAATGCATTCTACAGAGTTTCACTCGAAACATATGCTTTTTTAAATCTTGCAAACACAAAAAGTAGTTTTTTACTCAATATGACAGTAATATTTCTAAAATCCTGAGATAATGCGGAAAAAAAACAAATGAAAATATATTCAATCATATTTCCTAAATCAAACATGCAAAATGTGTAAAAATGCCTGTAATATTTAATCCATGTGAGTTTTACTAGAATCAGTTGTGTTTGAAATGTTTGCAAATACAAAAATTAGGTTTTTTTCACCATGACAATGTACACTCAATATATTCTTTTGTAAGGTTTGCAAAGACACAAGTTAGTTTGTTATACTCACTATGACTTTACGGTGGCAGAGGGGTTAGTGCATCTGCCTCACAATACGAAGGTCCTGAGTAGTCTTGGGTTCAATCCCGGGCTCGGGATCTTTCTGTGTGGAGTTTGCATGTTCTCCCCGTGACTGCGTGGGTTCCCTCCGGGTACTCCGGCTTCCTCTCACCTCCAAAGACATGCACCTGGGGATAAGTTGATTGGCAACACTAAATTGGCCCTAGTGTGTGGATGTGAGTGTGAATGCTGTCTGTCTATCTGTGTTGGCCCTGCGATGAGGTGGCGACTTGTCCAGGTTGTACCCCGCCTTCCGCCCGATTGTAGCTGAGATAGGCTCCAGCGCCCCCCGCGACCCCAAAGGGAATAAGCGGTAGGAAATGGATGGATGGATGGACTTTACAGTCACACTCCATATGACAGTTATTTAAAAATAACTTCTAAACCACACATGCAAAATGGCTAATAATGCCTGTAGAAATGTATCTTTGTGAGTTTTACTGGGAAAAAATATTTTTTAAGGTTTGTAAAGACACAAGTTAGTTTTTTTTATTCAA